>NC_045602.1:114575449-114888063 GCF_009762305.2 Zalophus californianus
CTCCGCTCAGCCCTGAGAGAGATGCCCATGGGTAAAGCTGGTAGTGATGGTGGCGGACCGCTCCTGGGGGGTCTGCTTGGTGGAAATGGAGGTGGAGGTGGTGGGGGCGGTGGTCTTCTGGGGGGCCTGCTTGGTGGTGGGGGTGGAGGGGGTGGTAGTGACCTGTTGGGTGGAGTTGGGGGAGGCTTATTGGGTGGTGGTGGCAGCAGGGGTGGGGGGCTGTTGGGTGGCAGTGGTGGGGGGCTACTCGGTGGTGGTGGTGGTGGTGGTGGTGGTGGTAGGGGTGGTGGTCTTCTGGGGGGCCTGCTTGGTGGAAGGGGTGGAGGGGGTGAAGATGACCTGTTGGGTGGGGTTGGGGGAGGTTTATTGGGTGGTGGAGGCAGCAGTGGTGGGGGCCTGTTGGGGGGCAGTGGTGGTCTGCTGGGTGGCAGTGGTGGTGGTCTCCTGGGTGGTGGTGGTGGTGGTCTTTTGGGCGGTGGCCGACACCATTACAATGACTACAGACACGTTGAACTCCCCCGAGGTGTTGGTGGTGTTCCCTACAACGATTTCCATGTCCGAGAGCGCCCCCCAAAATATACCAATGGCAACCAGCTTGGCGGTAGTTACAAGTATGGTCACATCGAGACCAATGACAATACCGCTCAGCTGGGGGGCAAATACAGATACGGTGAGATCCTTGAGTCAGATGAAATCATCAGGGACCTCCGAAATGGCGACTACCGCAGTGCGGTGAATGCATATGGCGGCCACAGGGGCCGTGGGCGGTACAGGTCGGACGAAGTTGCAACAGCCGTGGGCAGGCTTCACCGGAGAGAGCTGTGGCCTGGAGAGATCCCACCCGGTGTAGCCACTGGGGCGCTGGGCCCAGGTGGTTTGCTGGGCACTGGGGGCATGCTGGCAGCCAATGGCATCCTGTCGGGCCAAGGTGGCCTGCTCGGTGGAGGTGGTCTCCTTGGCGATGGAGGACTTCTTGGAGGAGGTGGAGTCCTGGGCGTCCTCGGCGAGGGTGGCATCCTCAGCACCGTGCAGGGCATCACCGGGTAAGGAGGGGCCAGGCTCTCCCTATCAAGCCCAGATGATGAACCTACAAGCCAGGTGATCACACCCAGGGGTCTGGAGTTCAAGGCTTGGCCTCAGGACTGGAGGTCTTGAGAGCCCCAAGTTGTATGGCTTCGGGGTCTTGTCCTTAAGCGTTCCTGAATGTGAGTCTCAGCTCACCCGTTTATATATGTGTGTGACTCTGGGCCACACTTTTTGTCACTCTGAGTCTTGATTTCCTCATCTGTAGAATGGTCATAGTCACAAAGTGGAAAATACCCAAGGATTTAAAACTACACATATATAGTAATTTCAGCTGTGTCCGGCCCCCTCCTCACATTCACTATCTAATTCAACAAATACTTAGCGCTCCTCCTACGTGCAGGCCACTGTGTTGGCACTGAGCACGCGACCACATGGTTAGCCAAAAGACACATCTCTTGTCCTCATAGAGCTTGCAGGCTGATGGGGTATATGGGCTTTCATAAAGACACCTGAAAATAACCATACAATTGTAACACCGGCAAGCAGTTCGGGGGGGAAATAGGGATGTGTATAATGGCGGAGGTCAGGGAAGGCTTCCTGGAGGAAGAGGGTCTTAATCTGAAATCTGAGAATATGTAGGAAGGAAGCAGGCAAGGAGGGGCAGGGACAATAGAGGGAATGGCATCTTTACAAGAAAAAAAAAATCCAAAGGAAATACATGGAAATGTAAACAGTGCGTCTCCAGCCAATAGGAAGGTGGGTCATGGTATTCTTTCTCTTTCACTTCTCTGTGTTCTCCCAGTTCTAGCCACAAACCTCAGGTCTCTTTAGGGTCAGGAGGAATGAATGCAGGACAGAGAAGGGGGGTGGTGTGAGACGGGGCACTCCTGGCGAGGGGTGGCAGGCAGTGGGGCTGACTCCCATCTCACCACCCCGGGTCCTATGCAGGCTGCGCATCGTGGAGTTGACCCTCCCCCGGGTGTCCGTGAGGCTCCTGCCTGGTGTGGGTGTCTACCTGAGCTTGTACACCCGCGTGGCCATCAACGGGAAGAGGTATGTACCCTCAGCCCTGGAGGGGCCCCCATCACCCTACATCCTGGCTGGGAGATCGTGGGCAAGTCATTTCCCCTCTCTGTACCTCAGTCTCTTTGTCCATAATATGGGGGGAATAATAAGACCTAATGTGTTACCAGTATGTGGCTTATACTTTTGGGCTCAGGTCATCTTGTCAGCCGTGAAGGTAGCCTGCATGGTTGTTAAGCTCTGGGAGCCTGGAGACAGGTGACAGCCTGGGTTTGAATCCTGACTCTCTTTAAAGCTGTGTGACCTCGGGTCAGCCCCTTCATGTCACTGAGCCTTAGTGTCTTCTCCTGCAATGGACATAAAGACACCTCCTTTTCCAGGTGGCTGTGGCCACAGGTGAAGGAAGGCAAGCAAATGTCTCCCTGAAGAGTGCCTGCCACAAAGTAGGTGCTTATCCGAGAACCTCACAGAGTGGACTTTTGTGTTGATTTCTGCCCATGGGATGAGGTCACGTCTATAAAGCTAGGTCAATGGGTAGTCACCTTGGAAACCAGAATTTATGTATAGAGTTCATTTATTGACCCCTATTCCTAGTCTTTGAAGGAAGCTCTCATAGACTAAGGAAGAGATAGAATTTGTTCACATATGTAGAGGGACCAGGGAAGCCTTCCGGTTTGGGACCCCTGGAGATGAGCAAGGAGCATAATAGATGCACAAAAGAAAGAGGCAGGGACAGCAAGCACAGAGGCCAAGGTGCAAGGTGCTGTGTAGAACTGAATGAAGCTGAACTGCCTGGCAGTCGAGGTTGACTCACAGTCTCACCGGCCCCATGATCTCCTCCAGTCTCATTGGCTTCCTGGACATCGCTGTGGAAGTGAACATCACTGCCAAGGTCCGGCTGACCATGGACCGCACGGGCTACCCTAGGCTAGTTATTGAGCGATGTGACACCCTCCTGGGGGGTATCAAAGTCAAGCTGCTTCGAGGGTGAGTACCAGTGGGCAGTGGAGTGCCTTAGGGGATGGTGAAGTGGTCTTTGACAAATCATATGGTTACGAGTAAAGGCTCTAGGAGCAGCCTTCAGTCCAAACCTCAGCTCCACTATTCCTTGCTGTGTGACTTTGAGCAACTCTGTTGCCCTCTCTGTGCTCCAGCTTCTTTGTCTGTGGAATGGGGGTAATTTTTTTCCCTTTGGAATTGAGATAATGAATGCAAAACAGTACAGAATCTGGTACATTTTAAGAGTTTTCTGAATATATGTCTAGCAGGAGTTTTGTGTCTCTTGGAGCCCTAACTCATGGGGAAATGTCCCAATGGGTTCTGTCCAATGCAACCTTGGTTAAGGGTTGGGTTTTTTCTGTTATGCCCTCCTCATAAAGTGGCCAAGTCCCCATACTCTGTCCAGAGAGGTTTCAAGTGTCCATGTATTGAGGGGTATGCTGTCCCCAGGTAATGGTCTCGGATGAGGGCACATCAGGGCCGCTCAGAGCTTCCTTTTCTCTTCACTCCCTGGCCCTCATCATGGGAAATGCTTCTTCGGCTTCTCTCTTCGAGACCTCTGACCCCCTACTCCTTCCCCTCCTGTGTTATCAATATTTTCTCCTACCTAGTGCTCATCCTACCTAGACTTTTTTTTTTAAAGATTTTATTTATTTATTTGAGAGAGAGAGAATGAGAGAGAATACATGAGAGGGGGGAAGGGCAGAGGGAGAAGCAGACTCCCTGCTCAGCAGGGAGCCCAATGCAGGGTTCAATCCCGGGACTCCAGGATCATGACCTGAGCCGAAGGCAGTCGCCCAACCAACTGAGCCACCCAGACGCCCCATCTACCTAGACTTCAAAAGTAGAAAAACTCATTATGCCACTTGAACTCAAGAATTTCTGATTCATGTGAGCTTCTCTGAGTCTTTGTTTCTGCTCTAGGGTAGGTAAGGACAGAGAAAATTGGTCCCTGATATTTTGGTGAGGAGAGGAGGTAGAGACCCAGAAACCTCACAGATTTTTACATTCACATTTTCACTAGGAAATATATTTGGTAATACATGGTTCAAAATATAAAAAAAAAAATAGGGGCACCTGGGCGGCTCAGTTGATTGAGCGTCTGACTCTTGATTTCGGCTCAGGTCATGATCTTAGGGTCATGAGATTGAGCCCCGCATTGGGTTATGCACTCAGCGGGGAGTCTGCTTGAGATTCTCTTTCTCTCTCTCTCTCTCTGCCCCTTTCCTGCTCTCTCTCTCTAAAATAAATAAATAAATCTTTAAAAATATATATAAAAAATTAAAAGGCACAGACTGAAGAGCCCCCTTCCCACCCTGCTTCCCACCTGCCCCTCCCCAGCAAGCTCACTGTGCTTCTTTCTTGATTCTCCTTCCAATTCCTTTCTACAAATGAAGCAAACATGAATGTGGATTCTCATTCCCAGCCCTCCTTTTAACACAAATGGGCACATCCTATAAACACCATTTTGCACTTTGTCTTTTTCATTTACTCTATTTGGAGATTTTTCTGTATTTGAACCTTGAGAGCTTCCTTGTCGTTTTTACGGCCATGTACTATTCCACTGTCTGGACGAAACACCATGTATTTGTCTTGTCCCCTGGGGCGGGGACATGGCGATCTGCCTAATCTTCTGCTCTGACAAACAGGTTGCAATGAATAACTGTTTATATACATTTTAAACATGGGCTGATGTATCCGCCAGATAATTTCCCAGAAAGAGAAAACAGTCTGTGCCCTGAATGTACACAGATTAAATTCAGATGATCCCTCCTCCACACACATAGACACACACACGCACCCATGCATGGGTAAACGTGCAGGTGCATTCTCAAGGGTCTTACCCTCCAAGGAGAATTGGAACCAAGACAAGTCCCCTCGAGGTGTGCATCCACTTGAAAAGGAGACCAAAATGCATAGTGGAATGTTCTAATTAGGACACGATCTCAAGAAATTCTTTGCTCTGTCAAACTGGCAAGCACTGGACGGTCAGCTACAACGTGGGTGGACACAGGGAGTGTTCAGTGGGGGCAGAGACAGATGGATTTTTAAGGGGCCAAGCTGTCCGTGACACTCTGTGAGTGACACATGTTTCACTCACCTTCTCGTCGCTGAGGGGCCTCGGGAAACACATGCTTGCCTTACAAGTCTGTCTGTCCATCTCTGTGTCTTGTCTATGCATCAACACCGTGATCTCCTCCCCCTCTCAACTAACCGGTTAGGACAGTTAGTTTACAGCTGGTATGGACTTAGAATTTGCTCTGGACCACTTCTCCGGACCCGTTTCTTTATCTGTAGAACCGATCACATGTCCCAAGCTTTTCAACACCAACAACTCATTTCCTCTTGCGGACCACATGAGCACATTTTGCTGGCCAGGTTTCTCCTCCCCTCCCTCCCACAAACATTAATTGAGCACCTACTATGCACCAGACACTGTGCTAGGTGCTTGAATCAAGTAATACATTCATTTCCCTTTAGGAAGACGGCACAAAGCGGCAGCAAGCAGCCCACTGAGGGGCAAATGAGCAGGAGGGAACGACTTTGCACCATAAATCGGGCCTGACCCATTGCAGAGTTCAAGGAGCATTTGTTTGTTGGATGGATGGATGGATGGATGGATGGATGGATGGATGGATGGATGGATGGACAAACGAGTGAATGTTGAATGAAAAGCCAAGCAATTTGCCAGGGTCACCTGTCCAGGCAGGCCCAGCCACTGTCCTTCTGGCTTTCAGAACAATTTCCCAGTTCTCGCTGTTCAGGGCCTGGCCAGGGACCCCAAGTGTGGACAAGCTTGGTGAGCTCCCTCCTCCCCTCCACTCCTCTCTCCTCAGGCTTCTCCCCAACCTCGTGGACAACTTAGTGAACCGAGTGCTGGCCAACGTCCTCCCTGACTTGGTAAGAACCCATCCCGGGATGGGAAGCTAGAAGCACAGACTTTCCCCAGACTGAGGGACCACAGTCCAGCCCCCATCCCTGTGGGCATGCAGGTGACCCAGAGGGATGGAGGGAGCCAGAGGGCTGGAACATGTTCTTGGGGGTCTGGGGAGGACCTGGAGGACCATGGAGGGACAGATTAGTGAAGGGATAAGGAAGTGGAGCTTAAGAGTCACACAGTTCTGGTTTGAGTCCCGGCTCGGGCACTTGCGAGCTGCGTGAGTCATATGCCCTCTTTGAGTCTTGGTTTTCCCAGCTATAAAATGGGGATTAGGAGAGAGCCTTCCCCATAGGGTTGCGGGGAGGACCGTGCAGGGCACAGAGCAAGCAGGCAGTAAATGTTAGCTATTGTCAGTATTCCTGCTCCCCTCCCCAACCCTAGCCCCATCGCTGGAACCTCATGCCGTCTCCCCTTACAGCTCTGCCCCATCGTGGACGTGGTGCTGGGTCTTGTCAACGACCAGCTGGGTCTCGTGGACTGTAAGTCCTTCCTGCTTTGCTTCATTCAGCCGACATCTGCCAGCCCTGATCTGGGCCCAGCCATGGAAAGCACTGGGGACATAGCATGTCTGGGAGGAGGGTCCAGGGTGGTGGGGGCACACCCACTCAGGCCCTCAGAGTGTGGTGCGGCTGATGCCACAAGAGAGAGGCTACCTGGCCAGACATCCCCCCAGAGGAAGGAGCCTCCCATCTGGCCTGGAGGCTCAGGCTCTGGACTGGGACAGGGAGGCTGGGTTTGAGTCCTGGCTCTGCCCTGACAACGGTGTGGACTTGGAAAGACTTTCCAGGCTCCTCATCTCTACAATGGGGGGTTGGCTTCATCCCGCAGAGGGTTTGGAGAGTGAAGAGCAGGAGACACCGTGGAGACTGTCCAGGTCCTCAGAACCAGGCTCCAACACCACCCCATGATCCAAGATTTCTGAGTGAACATTCCTGAAGGCAAACCTGCCCCATATAGTTGTGCAGTTCACACACGGCATGTTCCAGGGATCTCCTTTCATATAGACCACAACATAATGGAGGCACCTGACTTATGAGGGGCTATAGTTTCTGCAGCAATACAGCACAGCCTTCTGGGGTAGCAGTCCCATCTCTCGAGACCCCAAGCAGTTTGAGGATGGCTTTCCCAGACAGGTAAAGTTCTCTCCCTTTGTGGCCAGGAACAAGGGAGGAAGAGCCCAGATGATGCAGCTGTTGGTCACAAGCAGTCAGGGAAATCCCCACTTCAACTAAGCACCACATTATGGAACCTTAAAACATCTTCCCTGGTCACAGTCCTTCACAGTTTACAAAGCTTATCGATATCCAGACCCTCATGGACCCCACAGTATAGTCCAAGGAGTTATATTAAGCCTATTTTACAGAGGAGGAAACTGGAGTTCAGAGAGGTGCAGTGTCTTGCCTAAGGTCACACAGCAAGGAAGAGGCAGAGCTGGAATTTGAACCAAGAACTCTGGCTCTTTTCATGCTGTCTGGATCTGGAGCCTTGCTGCTCTGCCTGCTTTGGGGCACAAGGAGGGAAGTCATCTCGGGAGGTCAAGGGGACTCCCCGTGACCCCCACGTTTGCCTGCAGCTCTGGTTCCTCTGGGGATATTGGGAAGTGTCCAGTATACCTTCTCCAGCCTCCCGCTTGTGACTGGGGAATTCCTGGAGCTGGACCTCAATGTGAGTGCCGGGGCCTCGGGGCAAGGGGAGGTGGGCACGGGTGTGAGCGCCAGGCCCATGGGCTTTTACTCAATGTCTGCGAAGCAACGTTTGAACAGGACCCTCTTTTGATGACTTGAGGACCTTCTAGGAGCCGCATCAGAAAACACAATCACAGCCAACACTTACCAAGTGCTTACTGCTTTCCAGGCACATTCTAAGTGTTTGATGTAGATTAACTCAGTCTATCCTCACAGCAACCATATGACATAATAAGGTGAACTCTTATTGAGGAAACAGAGTCACAGAAGTTAAGCCACTTGCCCAAGGTCACACAGCAAATAAATGTGAGCCTGGGATCTAAACCCAAGCAGTCTACCTTCTGCTACTACGGACTTGGGTTTCCTGGAGGAATGAATCCGGCCAGTAGAGTGCTGATTATCACTAGCAACTGGCAATCCGTGATTTAAAAAAAAAAAAAAAAAAAAAAGTCCTGATTTGTAGCATTAGCTGATTTCCATTGTCTAAATACTGCCACCGTGGCCCATTTCAAGCTACCAACTTGATATCACTGAGTGAAGAGTTGGGAAGACAAGCATAGAATGTCACAAGAGTGCTTATGAGCTGGCATGAGCTGGTTCCGGCACACCACCGAATCTGGCCCCTAACTGCAAGGGGCACACGCATGGGTGCTCCCCCTGGGCTGTACCAACATGGATGCTTCCCCCCCGCCCAATGCTCAATCAGATACAGAGCTGCAGGTGCACACCCAAGCTGCCACAGACATAGCCTACTTGTGCACACATATACAGGCACACCTAGTCTATTCATAAACAATAGCCGTCCAAGAGATATTTGTTGGTTACCTGCTGTTTGCCAGACTCTGGCCTGGGACTGGAGGGGCATTGGTGAACAAGGTAAGATCTCTGCCTTAATGGAGCTTACAACCTATTGGAGGGGATAGGCCATCCAAGAGTCACTCAAAGACACAAAGATCGTGAAAGAGGGTCCCAGGATATCAGAGCCTGAAGCAAGGAGATACGATGTACCCAGGGAGGTCATGGAGGGCTTCATGGAGGAAGTGACACTTAAGCTGAGATCTGCCAGATAAGTGGGCCATAACAAGAGAAGAGTGTGGGGGAGGGAACAGGGTGTGGGAAGGTGCCATGGTGGGGGTCATGAGATGGTGGTGGGGCCTGACCCGGGCAGTAGGGACAGAGTGACTCTCCATGAGGTGGAGAAGTCCCCGGGGAAGACCACACAGCATCTGCCGACTGTGGAAACGTGTCTGGTCTTTTGAGTGTAGATATGCCATGGCATTTTGCAGATTCAGAAACATGCTGACTCGTTTTGGCAGGACGGAGTGGGGAAGAATCTATGTCACACATGTATTGAAAGCAAAAGATGGCTGTAAGTGGTCATAAAGTGAGAACTGCAAGAGGTTCCATTCCATCACAAATGAAGGAGAGCTGGGGGCCATAAAAGAAAGGGTAACTCAGTCCCAGTGGGTTTAATCGAGGAAGGCTGCCTGGTGGCAGATTCAGGACCTCACCCAGTCTCAGCCTCCTCCTCCACTCATCTCCCTGTACCCCTCCCTGTGACCCCTTTCCTCTCTGCTTCTCCAGACTCTGGTTGGGGAGGCTGGAGGAGAGCTCATTGACTATCCACTGGGGCGGCCAGCCGTGTCTCCCAGACAGAAGATGCCAGACTTGCCCCCCATGGGCAACAACACCAACTCGCAACTGGCCATTTCTGCCAACTTCCTGGGCTCAGTGTTGGCCCTCCTGCAGAAGCAGGGGGCACTGGATATCGACATCACCAATGGCATGGTGAGTCACGGCCCCACTGAGAGGTGGGCTGGGCAACAAAGAGCTCCCCACTGATCCTGTCTAGTCCCCACAGACTTGGGGAGATTGCTTTAAAGCAAGCACAGTAGTAGACAGTCCATCCCTCACTCATTTCCCACTCACGGACGTGTATTAATTGTCAGTGTTTACCAAAGCATGGTGCCTAGGGTGATTTTAGGTGACTCACAGCCAGGGCATGAAATAACATCAAATCATATTCAGTTCTATTTAATTCTATGCCAATCCTTCTTTAAAAGCATGATATATATTCCTATATATGTATACCAATATAAATGCTTAGAATCCTTTTACTTGGTAAACATTGATATTAAAAAACTAAATCATATATAAGAATAAGGTATGATCCAGAGTAATTTTCTTTCCAAACCTTTTCTTGTGAAAATTGCAAGCCTTCAGAAAAGTTACAAAATAACACAATTAATGCCCAAATATCCTTCACCCAGATTCACCAGTTAATATTTTGTCATATTTGCTTCATGTATACCAATCCACCCAACCATCTGCTTACTCACCCATCTACTCATCCATACATCCATCTTTCTATCCTTCCTTCCTTCCATCCATCTTTCTGTCCATCCAGTCATCCTTCCATCCATCCATCCATCCATCCATCCACCCATCCATCCTTCCATCTGTCTATCTAACCATCCATCCATCCATCCATCCATCCATCCACCCATCCATCCTTCCATCTATCTATCTAACCATCCATCTATCCATCCATCCATCCATCCACCCATCCATCCTTCCATCTATCTATCTAACCATCCATCTATCCATCCATCCATCCATCCACCCATCCATCCTTCCATCTATCTAACCATCCATCCATCCATCCATCCATCCATCCATCTATCCATCCATCCATCCATCCATCCACCCATCCATCCTTCCATCTGTCTATCTAACCATCCATCCATCCATCCATCCATCCATCCATCCATCCATCCATCCACCTATCCATCCTTCCATCTATCTAACCATCCATCTATCCATCCATCCATCCATCCACCCATCCATCCTTCCATCTGTCTATCTAACCATCCATCCATCCACCCATCCATCCTTCCATCTATCTATCTAACCATCCACCCATCCATCCATCCACCCATCCACCCATCCATCCTTCCATCTATCTATCTAACCATCCATCTATCCATCCATCCATCCACCCATCCATCCTTCCATCTATCTATCTAACCATCCATCTATCCATCCATCCATCCATCCACCCATCCATCCTTCCATCTGTCTATCTAACCATCCATCCATCCATCCATCCATCCATCCATCCACCCACCCATCCTTCCATCCATCCATCCTTCTATCTATCCCTCTTCTCATCCATCCATCCATCCATCCATCCATCCATCCATCCACCCACCCATCCTTCCATCTGTCTATCTAACCATCCATCTGTCCATCCATCCATCCATCCATCCATCCATCCATCCATCCTTCCATCTATCTATCTAACCATCCATCTGTCCATCCATCCATCCATCCATCCATCCACCCATCCATCCTTCCATCTATCTATCTAACCATCCATCCACCCATCCATCCTTCCATCTATCTATCTAACCATCCATCTGTCCATCCATCCATCCATCCATCCACCCATCCATCCTTCCATCTATCTATCTAACCATCCACCCATCCATCCATCCATCCATCCTTCTATCTATCCCTCTTCTCATCCATCCATCCATCCATCCATCCATCCATCCATCCATCCACCCACCCATCCTTCCATCTGTCTATCTAACCATCCATCTGTCCATCCATCCATCCATCCATCCATCCATCCATCCATGCATCCATCCTTCTATCTATCCCTCTTCTCATCCATCCATCCTTCCATTCATCCATCTATCTAACCTATCTATCATCTACTTAGCTAGCTAGCTATTGTTGAACAATTTAAGTTTTTGGAAACATGACATTTCACTCCATAAATTTATGTCTATCTGCTAAGAATAAGATGTTCTAAAAAAAAAAAATACCATATGAATTGTGTCCTTCTTGGTTCCATCAAGAGGAAAGCCTCCGTTTAGTGCTCGTATGTAGTTGACCCTCTCTTGCACTTTTAAGCATCCTCTTTTTAACTCAGAGAGAACAGAACTCACAGCCATAGCCCTCCGCAGACAATGATATCCAAGCAGAATGTAATGGCATTATTTCGTTTTTGTTGTATTTGCTTTTCCAGTGGCCATTTCTTTCTGTCAAATGGTACTGGCTTTCCATTTTTTAGTATTTGAGGTTTTCAAAAGCAAGTCAGTTGAAAGAAAACATTAAGTAAATAATAGTACAGGTTGTTCAAAGATATGGCAGAATTATGCATTTAGTGGACACTGAGTTATGCACGTGGACTCACTGATGCTCACCTTGTTTTAATCAAGAATTACATTTAGAGGAGAAAGAGTCAGGTCTGTGGTGAGCTTAAGTGGCTGGCCCTGTCCACTTAACCACAAACAGCCACCATGATCAGTGTGGTGGTTGCTTTTGGACAGGCAGGGCCCCCCAAGTGGTCTTTAAGGAGAAGAAGATGCCCCCCACTGGTTGTCTGAGGGTGTGTAGGAGTTTAATCACTGTGTTAGCAACTCCCATCTGTCCCCATAACCTCAGGGACTCACATGACCCTTCTTCTTGTCCTGTAGTTTGAAGAGCTTCCTCCTCTTACCACCTCCACGCTGGGAGCTTTGATTCCCAAGGTATGTAAGACAGATGTGTCCCCTTGTCTTCAGCGCTACCCTCCTTCCAACTGTCCCAGGAACTGGGTCAGAAGGGGAGACACTCAGCACGAGGGTGGGGCAACCTGACACCCTCCTTAGGAGTGCAGTGGCAAAGTGTGGTATCCAAATCCTTATGAGAGAGGGAGCATGGAGGGTTGAGGTGGAAAGACCTTGAGCTCTAGCAGTAGACTGGCCTGCACAGGTCTAATCCTGGCCTGGCTACTTCGTTGCTGTGTGTCTTCAGGCAAGAGTCTTAACATCTCTGAGCCTTAGCTTCCTCATCTGTCAAAAAAGGATGCTAACTCCCACTCCACAGCTTCATCTAACAGACTAAGGGTGATGAGGTGATAATTCATGTAAAGATGCTGACACAGAGCACATGCAGGTGGGAAGAGCCAGGTTTTTGGAGTAGACAAACATGATTTTGAATTCTAGCTCAGCATGTCTCAACCATGCTACCGTAGGCAAATGACTTCTCGCTAGGCCTGAGTTTTCTCATCTGGAAAAAAAGGATAACAACGCCCACTTCACTGTGTGGCTGTGAACCTGGGATCTGAATGTAGGCACAGAGAAGGCATTTGATAAATGTTCACTGTTATTGTTCTTGCTAATAGTAACAAAACCTTTTTTAAAGGGGTGGGAGCAAGTGGGACTCTTGTCAGGTTAGTAGCTAGGTACAGTTGGAACAAAGGCCTTTCTGACCCCAGTTCCTGTCTCAGTGCGGGTCCCAAGCCTGTTACCCTGCACCTGGAAGCAAAAAGTTTCCTACATAGTAAGTGTCATGCAGGTATGAAGGATTGCTGTAATCTAGAACCATTTTAGACATTTCTCTGTTCTACCTGTTCTGCTTCTGGTTGTAATTCAGAGGCAGGAAGGGAGACCCAACTCAACAAATGGTCACTATCCCCCTCGTGTGGTTGGAAGCTGAATGGCAGAGCACCATTATCTAATGTCCTGAATGGTGGCAGCTCTGGGAGGCAGGGAGAGCCCTCAGTCAACAGGACCTTTTATTTATTGCGCCACTTCTTATGTGCACTGCACCTTACAGCTTATGAAAAAAATTTAAGAGTGCACTCTTTTATTTGGCTTTAATTACCCTCCCTCCCCTGCATTAATGGGGCCGGAAGAGAGGAGCAATCCATTTTATAGACAGGGAAACAGAGGCTCAAAGAAGTCACACAACGAGGCAGCAGCAGAGCTGGGCTAGAGCAGGGACTCAGGCCGTGAAATGGGGCTGGGTCTGCAGCAGGGGGAGGATTCAGGCTGGACACAGAGGAACGTCTCCTGGAGACCTAGGCTGGGGTGGAGTCACCAGGAGAGGCTTCATCAGAATGAGGAGGGGCATCCCGGGTCTCCTGCTGCTGTGGGGAGAGTTTGAGGGGGACTCTCCACGTCCCTGCGAAGAAGGTGTTGCTAATTGTTGGAGACTGTGTATGCTGGGGTAGGTCCCTCCAGCTATCTTGAAAATCCCTTTGTGAAAAGCCAATTCACCAAGTCATTGACTTGTCAAAAGCCAGATTGCCAAAGGGTGAATCCACTAAGTGGTCATTTGGCTGAATTTACTAGATTTGCCAATAGACCCAGTTCGTTCAAAAGAATTTCCCCTTGGAGCACCTGGGTGGCTCAGTTGGTTGAGCGGCTGCCTTTGGCTCAGGTCATGATCCTGGAGTCCTGGGCTCGAGTCCCGCATTGGGCTCCCTGCTCAGTGGGGTGTCTACTTCTCCCTCTGACCCTTCCCCCTCTTGTGCTCTTTCACTCTCTCAAATAAATAAATAAAATCTTTAAAAACAAGAATTTCACCTTGAATGTGTTCAAGAAAACAAATAGAGCCTTCTCAGGACCAGAATCCACACTGCTGCATTGCACGTGGAAGTTTCCATTTACATGGAATTCTTTTCAAAGTAACTTTGTAGTTTTTCCCACATATTTATGTCAATTTAATATATTTAAGAAAAGTATTCCTTAGGGGCACCTAGCTGGCTCAGTCAGAAGAGTGTGTGACTCTTGATCTTGGGGTCATGAGTTCGAGCCCCACATTGGGTGTAGAGATTACTTAAAAATAAAATCTTAAAAAAGAAGAAGAAAGAAGAGCATTCCTTAAAATAAATTTTTTGATAAAACAGTTATTCAGCAAATGTGGGAACTGATTGCTTGATGAATTGTCCCTTTAGCTAATTAGCTTTTGGGGAGTCCATTTGCAGCAAACAGGCTCCGATTCCTCCCACCGTGGGTCTCCAGAGACCCCAGCCAATCCAGGTAGGTCTCGCTCTGGGACTTCGCTGTGAAGCCCCCTAAACTGTGAACTTTCTCATTCCAGGTGGGGCATCCAAAGGCAGCAGGAGAGGAGGGAGGCCTGGGCTTCTGAGTAACATAGACCTGGGCTGGAACCTCAGCTCTCCTGCCGGCCATAGACAATTTGCTTGATCCTCAGGTTTTTTTTATCTGTAACATGGAGAAAAAATACCCCATGGAGTTGTTACGATGATTCGATGCAATCATGAATGTCCAGACGAATCCATCTTGCTCAGCAGCAGGTTCTGAGCATTTCCGGACAAAGCATTGAGCTTTGCTGTCACCCCCACATTTAATTCTTCCAGTAACCCTACATGAGAGGCTTGGAGACGGCAGCCCCCCTGCCCAAACCCAGCAGCAGGTCAGAGACCCTGCATGTGTTTTGTAGGGCTCGAGAGATGCTGTTGGATCTGAGGGTGCCCAGTCTGAGACCCTGGGCCATGTGTTTAGAGGTCGGCTGATGACCCACTGGGCACCCCCACTCCCCAGGGCCCCACTCACTCTGGCCTGGTGTCCACCCCCAGGTGTTCCAGCAGTACCCTGAGTCCCGCCCACTCACCATCAGGATCCAGGTGCCGAACCCACCTTCAGTGACACTGCAGAAGGACAAGGCACTGGTGAAGGTGTTCGCCACCTCTGAGGTCATGGTCTCCCAGCCCAATGACGTCGAGACCACTATCTGCCTCATCGATGTGGTGAGTACCTGTTGGGGGGGGTGCCATGTGATCTTCTGGAGTCCCCAGAACCCTTCAAACCCCCATGGGACCAACCATAGTGAGTACTAGCCAAACATGGGGCCAGATGATCTGATTCAAATCCAGTCTTCAGCACTTCTAGCTATGTGACCTTGGGTGGATCACTCCCTCTCTCTGGGCTTGATTTTCTCCTCTACTTTATGGGGATAGCAGCGGGGCATTAGTAAGACACTCAGAGCAGTACCTGGCATACCGTAAGAGCTCCTTCACAAGTTGTAGAGCACGGTGTGGCAATTCATGCATTCAGCAATTTGTTTTGAGCACCTACTCTGGGTTACGCTTTCTACTAGATGCTGGAGAAAGGGGAAACAAAGCAGATGGTACTGGTTCGCATCTCCCTGGGACCCAGCAGGAGACAGATACAAATACAATTTCCAGTTATTTCATAGAGAAGAATCCTCTTAAAATCATGTGGCTCCTTTTCTCAAAACTTCTCCTTTCAATCCTGAAACAAGAGCCAATCCACTAACAATGACCGACAAAGTTCTTCTAGATCATCCCCTGGTTACCTTTCAACTCCTCACTCTTTCACTCTTTTACTCTTTCACCAGCATGCCAGGTGGAGTTCCACCCCAGGGCCTTTGCATATGCTGTTTCCGCTGCTGCTTGGAATACTCTTTCTCCAGGTGTCTGCATGACTCACTTCTTCATTTCCTTTAGGTCTCTGCTCAAATGCCACCTTCCCAAGACCAGCTGTCTAAAATATCCCCATCCCTGGCCTCCCTCTCTCTCTCTCTCTCTCTCTCTCTCTCTCTCTCTGCCTCCCTTGCTTTACTTGGTTCATAGCCTTAACCTGACACTGTACAATGCACTTGTTAGTTTACTATTGGGCAGAGATGCACATTGTCTTCTTCACTACAGGATCCTCAGAGCCTAGCACAGGGTCCAGCACATAGTAGGTACTCAGTAAATATTTGTTGAAGCAATGTACTGTGTTAAATGCCATTTCTCCCTTGGTGGTTAAAGCTTTAGATTCAGACACTTGGGGTTCTGTCCCATCTGCTGTGTCTTCTCAGGCTCTCCTCCCAGGGCTCAAGAGCAAATGAGCCACCTCTAATCTAGGAAGTGGGTATTCTCGGTTAGAGCATGCCAAGCCATGGTGTGTTGGGGTTCCTTTCTGGGCATCATCAGATGACAGATTAAAAGGGCTGGTTCTCACCCAGGGAGTGGAGATGGCTGCCCCTTGTTTGTTGGTCCCTACTGTGTGGAAATTTTTCCATCAACAGCCCAAATGCTGTATGATCCAGCTCAGAGCCCTGCCATGACGCCCCAGTGCCCCCAGGATGCAGCCATGACTTCTCTCCAGCCTGCTAGCCCTGCTTGGTCTGGCCCCTTCTCACTCCAGTCATCTGCGGTCCTTTTACCTCCTTACTCTCTGGCCTTCTCTCTTCCCTCTAACGCTAACCTCTTTCCTGCCCCGGGGCTTTTGCACATACCCTTCCCACTGCCTGGATCACTCTCACACCCTCTTTTTCACCTGGTCAAATCCTATATACCCTTCAGGCATCAGTTCGTGAATGGATGGGATGATTTTGCACACCCATGCGGGTCCCTGCCATACACACCCAGAGCATCCAGTCCTCCATCATCCCAATTAATTACCTGAATGTGTTGGAGCTTCTTTTTTTTCATAAGACTTTTTTATTTTATTTTATTTTATTTTATTTTATTTTATTTTATTTTTTATTTTATTTTATTTTATTTTATTTATTTTATTTTATTTTATTTATTTTTTATTTTATTTTATTTTATTTTATTTTTTATTTTATTTTATTTTATTTTATTATTTTATTATTTTATTTTATTTTATTTTATTTTATTTATTTTATTTTATTTTATTTTATTTTTTATTTTATTCGGTGGCAGAAGCAGGGAAGTAAAGAGGAAATTTCCTGTAACTCCAGGCTTCTGCTGGAGAGGGGTTGAGTCTGGACCTTTCATGCCCTCTGCTGGGGGTGGGGGGGTAGGGCAGTTGCACTTGACATTGATGATATGCCCAATCCCATCTGCAGTGGCTCATCTGGAGCAGCTTCATAGGCTGCAGGCCACCCCCCCCACCCCAAGACAGCTCAGACACCCGCACCAGCCAAGCAATCCCTGCTCCCCGTGACAGTGTCTTTCTGAGGGACGTTCACACAGCCCTGCTGACTTACTTGAAAGCAACGCACTTCTCAGTGAACGTAGGCAATTTATTACGCCCAACCCCTTCTCTCCAGGGCGGGGATATCCATTATATAGGGAGCATTACTGGGGTCTCAGTTCGTAAAGGGAGGTTTGACCAAGACCTCGGGGGACAGACAACCTGTGTTAATGCAGCACCTAGCCGGCACCTGGCACACACAGCCCGCCCCGCAGCGGCACCTTATTGTCACCCCCTTTCCTCCAGGACACAGAACTCTTGGCCATGTTTTCCGTGGAGGGAGATAAGCTCATGATCAACGCCAAGCTGGACAAGTAAGGGGGTTTGCGGACTCGGGCTCCTGCGCTCAGAAGGGCCTCTTTGGTGCTGCCATGCCTGGGGCCAGCTCCTGAAGGAATGCCTGGGAGGACACCAGAGGTCCCCTTTCATGGCTGTCAGGGCTGGGTAAATCCCAGAGGCTGCAGGGGTGAAACTGGGCTGTGACTGCCAAGGGCCCTGGCTCGAGCTGGGCAGGGTGGGTGATGCCATGAGCTTCACAGAAAGGACCCACTGCCAACAACAACTACAACGTCAACAATAATAACAACGATGGGCGTGATGATGATTTGCCCGGCTTTGCACTAGGTATTTGTATGTATGATCTTGTTTAGCCTTGCAATGGCCTTGCGGGGTCAGGGCTATCATTCTCCCATCTTAAAGAGGAGACAACTAGGGCTTAGAGAGGAGGGTGTACTGACTCAGGGCCACACCATGGGTACAGAGAGGGGCTCTGGGCCAGCCCAGGTCTGTCTGGCCCAGAGCTGCATTGCTCCATTACAAGTGCAGGCTCCGGAGCCAAGCGGTACACGTTCAAATCCTAACGTGACCACTGACTGGCTGTGTGATATAGGCCAAGTGACTCTGCCTCTCCGAAACTCAGTTTTCTCATCTGAAAATGGGGCTAATAGTCCCTACCTCGTAGGACTCATGAGAACAGCTGTTATTTGTTGGATGCTCTCTATGTGCCAGGCATTGAGCTAAGCTCTAAGTGTGTCTCCATTCATTTCATTCCTGACGTCAGCCTATGGCAGTAAGTACAATTATCATTCCTACTTCGAGATAAATGAGATTGTATGTAAAACTGTCAGCACGTGCCTAGTTCACTGTAAGTTGTTCTTCTTACGACAAGTATTTATCAAGCCCAACAATGGGAATTACTCAGGATAGGATATGAATCAGAGCCATGCAAGAGTCTCTAAGGAGGTGATGCTTGACCTGAGGCCTGGATGAGGAGAAGGGGCCAGTGGAGGGGGGCACGGTTCAGGCAGCAAGAACAGGGCAGGCAAACTTTGAGGGGCAGGAAAGAGCTCGGGGCTGTGGCGGGAGTGACCTAGGGGGAAGGAGGGGAGGCAGTGGAAGTCGGCAATAAAACACAACCGAAGCAGGCTTCTCCCCTGAGAAGGCTCACTGGTTTCTGTGCTGCCGGATGCACGGGGGCTCCAGTGGTCTGGTCCAATGGTCCCCGGGCAAGGGCAGAGAGAGACCTCGAACCCCGACCTCGGGCCCCCTCCTCAGAATAGCACGGCAGCCAAGAGTGCATCTCAGAGCACGAGTCCTGGGCTCTGTCTCCTGAGCTCTGTAGCCATGGCGAGGTCCCCTGGAGCCTCAGGTTCCCCTCCCAGAGGGTCACGAAAGGATCGAGCGAGGTGAGGACGATCACTCCTGGGTTCGTGGCACGCACCCTGTACCAGGCACAGGCTCTCTTGGATTGCTCATTTAGTCCTCGCAGCCACCCACTTTGCAGAGGAGGAAACTGAGGCAGAGAGAGGGTAAGTACTTGGCCAAAGACCCACAGCCAGTAAGTGTCACAGCTATGATCTGAACCTTACGTACAGCAGTCCCTCCTGATCCACGGGCGGTAAGTTCCAGGACCCCCCAGTGGGTGCCTGAAAGTGCCGCTGGTACCACATGCTAGCTACACTGTGTTTGCCTTGCATGCATACCCGTGGTATCATTTACTTTATAACTTAGGCGCCCTAAGAGATTAACAACAGCAGCTCACAAATAAGATACAATTGTAACAATAGACTGTAATACAAGTTACGTGAATGTCATCTCTCTCAAAATACTGTACTATACTCACCCTTCTTTTTTTTTTTTAAGATTTTACTTATTTATTTATTTGAGAGAGAGAGAGAGAGAGAGAGAGCACAGGCTGGGGGGGAGCAGAGGGAGAGGGAGAAGCAGGCTCCGTGCTCGGTGCAGAGCCCGACGCGGGGCTCGATCTCACCACCCTGATATCATGACCTGAGCCAGAATCCTGACTTAACTGACAGAGACACCCAGGCATCTCTATACGCACCTTTCTTCTTGTGATGATGTCAGATGAAAAAAAATGCCCACGTGACCACGTGATGAGGGGAAGTCAGGTGAATGTGACGAAATGTCAGACTACTATTGACCTTCTCCTAATAGGGCCAGAAGGGGGCTCCTCTCTTCCCGACTGCAGCTGAGCGCGGGTCCCTGAGCCCACGGACAACGGAACCTGGGGGCTACCGTGTATGGTATAAAAGCCCGAGCGCCATGCCTAAGTACATAGTTGGTGCTCACTCCGTGGAGCTCAACACTGTTCTTCTTAACTACCCCTAGGGGTCAAGAGAGGTCTTTGTGAGGATGTTGGTGGAGGGGCTTCTGACAGTTTATTGCAATACAACCCCTTATGATTCTCAGGCAATCACTATTTCTAACGGGCTGTTTGCTTTCTCGGCAGGACTCACCTCAACCTCAGAACCTCAAATGTAGGCAACTTTGATGTAAGTACTAAGCTCAGCCCCCAGGGCAAGATCATCTGGGAATGGCATCCCCGTGTGGCTGGCTGGGGCCCAGGGATTTGGCGAATGCCAAAGCATTGACATCATCTCTGTCAGGCCTCAGTTCCAGGTGGGGAAACGGAGGCCCGCAAAACCAGGGAGGGGCTGGGTACAGACTCCCAGATCCAACTCTGCCTGTGAGGCCATCCCATTTTAACTGACTACTCCCATGGAGGCCACTTGGCCCAAATCCCTCCACTCCGGGGTGGGGAGGCGCTAGGGGCAGCCATGTCCTACAGGACCCCTGCCTTTCTGTATTGGGGGTGGGAGGTTGGCTTTGCCACTGACTCCCATGTAATCTTGAACAGCCCCAACCCACTCTGAGCCTCCGCAAATAGGTTTGGATTTATTCCTAGCCACCACTTTACCACCACGCTCTGGAACTCTGCCTTTCTAATCTGAGACACTCAGATTCTAGGGTTTGGTCCTGTTTGCTCGTTTCTTTGCTGATTATTGGGTCCCCCCACACCACCAAAGTCTGCAGAAATGCCCCTCTTTTCTTTTACAAATTGACAACTAAACAGATGCCCGCTTTTCCGAGCAAGCTGGGGTGAGATTTCCACATGCGCAGAGATACTCAGATACCCACGGTGTTGCCTCTTTCTGAGTTTTTGCAAACCCCAGCCTCTCCAACCCGTGGAGTGGTGTCACTAGCTTCATTTCATGGATGGAGAAACTGGGGCCCGGGGATGAGCTGCCTTGCAGCTGCTTGGGACACAGCTGGGACCAGAACTGGAATCTCCGGACTCTAAGCAGAAGAAACAGCTCGCAGACTGTGAAATTAGAGAACAGATCTGGGACAGCGGAGCCGGGCACGGGGAACCAAATTAAGCTTTCTTTTTTTTTATTTTTTTATTTTTTTTAAAGATTTTATTTATTTGAGAGAGAGAGAATGAGAGATAGAAAGCACGAGAGGGAAGAGGGTCAGAGGGAGAAGCAGACTCCCTGCTGAGCAGGGAGCCCGATGCGGGACTCGATCCCGGGACTCCAGGATCATGACCTGAGCCGAAGGCAGTGGCTTAACCAACTGAGCCACCCAGGCACCCTGGCTTTCTTTTTTTTTAAAACAAATTTCTCTCATTTAATCCTCAAAACAAACATGATTTGGGCACAATTATTGGCCCATTTTCCACATAAGGCAGCCAAATGCAGAGAAGTTGGTCGACGTGTCCAAGGTCACGGCGCTGGGATAAAAGTCCCATGCGCTTGTCACAGTCCTACCATGTGGTTCTGCACCAAGGCAGGTACTTTACATAGAGGAGTTTACGTTTGGCTTTTACAACCACTGTACGAGGGAAGGGTTATTCATGCCTATTTTCAGATGTGGTAACCAAGGCTTAGAGACATTCAGAGCACGCATGAAAAGTCTCAAGGCCGGGCATTTCACCTGATCTGCCCGTAACCCTCGCTGCCTCCTTGCAAGCGAGGCTTGCTGGCCCATTTTACAGCTGAGGAAGCTGACGGTCCTGAGTGGTGAGGGAGACTTCCCAGAGGCCCACAGAGACTAAGCTGCGATGGGAACCTGGAGTGTTGGCGACACAACCCCAGGGCCTTGCGTGACACCACCATAGACTATGGGCCCCGGGCCTCCCCCAGTCCCAGCCTCACCATGAGCCTTGGACCAGCGCGGGCCCTGCTCTGGGCCTCAGTCTCCCTAACTGCAGGCGGACAGATATGCCTCGCCCCTGTCCAACTCGGTGGTTCTCGAGTCACGGCAGCTCCCAGATTCTCCCAGAGCTGTTCTGCGTCTTCCGCTTGGGCCACAGGGCGGGGCCTCAAGGAGCCCTTGGGGATCTGAGTGAACCCTTGCCAGGGTTGAGTTCTCCTTCTTCCCTGCAGGTTGGCCTCTTGGAGGTGCTGGTGGGGAAGATCTTTGACCTGGCGTTTCTGCCTGCCATGAACGGTGAGAGTTAGGCCCATGCCTCTGCAGGGGTGTGTGGCTTGGGGGCCTGGAGGCTGCTGGTTTGCTGGGCGTATTTGACACACAGCCGTTTTCTGCCTCAACCGTATTTCTGAGAACTTGACCCTAAGCTTATGTACTTAACCCTCTGAAGGCAAATGTTGCCCCGAGGGTCCATCAACTTCCTTATTTGCTGCTTCTGCTGTGTTCTCCTTCTCCTTCTTCCTTATTTGGCTGATTGTTTAGTTTTCTGATTATCTATGTAAAATTCTGATTACATATGAAAATTATATGTGTGTAAGTTTTAGAAAGTCCAGAACAGTTTAAAAAGTAACATCTCACCTCCCAGAGGCACTTAATCTCAACACCTGGTTATAGGTCCTTCTAAATTCTTTTTTCTCCATTAAAAAAAAAGTCCAAGATATTTCCTGATTTTTTTGTATGTGTTTTTATTTTTAGTTGTGGTAAAATACACATCACATGAAATCTACCTGCTTAACCATTTTTAGGTGCAAATTTAGTATCGGTAGGTATATTCACATTATTATGGCCCCGATTGATTTTTATTTTTTCTTTATTTTTAATGTTTTTTTTTCTACTTGGTTGAAACTGGTTTCTCTTCTTTTTCTTTTTATTGACATATAATGTATCATTTGTTTTAGGGGTACAGTTCTGTGATTTATCAGTCTTACACAACACACAGCACTCACGCGTTGTCCTGACTGATTTTTAATCATGTATTTAATTTTACTTATACGGGGACTATGTGAATAATTGTTGTTGTAAAAAGTTCGATCAGTAGAGATAAAGCTAAAGTTGCTCTTACCGATCTCCCAGCCTCCTAACCCAGACTCTGTCCTCTAGGCAACCACATTATCCGTGAGAGGGTTTTCTTGCTTCGTAGAATGAAGGAAGGGAGCATGATTCCTCCTCTCTGTGGTGCCTCGGGGACATTATCAGGAAGTTATCTGAACTGTGAGGCCACTGGATGCTGGGAGGGCTGAACCCCCCCATTGTAACCTTGTCCCTAAGGCCTCCGCCAAACCTGGCCCCCACCCTCTCCCCACTTCCCCTTGGTGGAGGAGAGGATGGAGAGGGACTGCTATCAGCTCTACCAGCTGGGGTTCATTTGGGGTGCTCTCCATGTCCAACAGACCTTTATTCTGGAAACCGTCACCAGAGGAGGCTGAATCGCAATCCCAGGAAGGCCCTGGTCACCAAGGCCGTGCACGTTCCCTGGCGGGAGAGGAGGACGTTAGGAGCGAGCCTGGGCTGGGCTGACTTTTGAGGCAAGAGGTGGAGACTCTCGCCCGGGCTTGGTCACTAGGAGGTGGTGTGAACTTGGCAGCAAGTCCCTCGATCTCACCTTACCATTCTCAAAAGTGAGAGGCTGGATTAGGACCATGATTCTCAAAGTGGGTTCCATGAAAAATTAGTCCTACGGGATACTCTTAAGAAGACGGATCCATGGCCAAGCAAGTTTGGGAAATTCTGAATATACTGCCCTAGAGTAGATTCGCCAGGTCCTTAGTTCTCTGAAAAGTCCTGCTGGAGGCAGAAAGTCTGTTTAACTCCACTTAATCCAGTTCCCCCACCTACCATTTCATCCATCCATTCCTTCCTTCCTTCCTCCCTTCCTTCCTTCCTTCCTTCCTTCCTTCCTTCTTCCCTTCTTTCCCAGAACATGAATCAGCATGAATCTACGTAAGTTCTGACAGTCTAAAAGCAAACAGTACATCCCACGGTGGTCACCTGTTGGGACTCCATGTGCATCCTTCCATGCCTCCATTCAGCGAACATCTGTCCTCCCCTCTGTGCCCAGCCCAGGGCTGGGTGATGCTGGGGACACAGTCCTGGCCTGCAAAAAACTCACACTCTCGGTAGAGGTGACAGATGGAGAAAGAGAGAATTCATATTCTGTGATTTTTGTAATGATGGGGGGCGGTTCAAGGGAGGGCAGGAGCCGAAGGTTTCTTGGCCTGGGCTGGCGGAAGCCTCACAGAAGAGATGACATTCAAACAGAGTCTCGGGGGAGTCTCAGAACTCAGCAGGCAGGCAAGGCTGAAGGCGTGTGCTCTGGGCAGGAGCACCTGCTCAGACAAAGGCCTAGAGATGGAACAGAAATGGCTGGTCTCCTTGAAAACCCTGGTGGCCTCCTATAAGGCTGATGCCTCTTAGCCACGCTCACTTTGCCTGACCGTTTTGGTGGTGGTGCTTCTTTTCACAGCTGTGCTGGGCTCTGGCGTCCCTCTCCCCCAAATCCTCAACATTGACTTCAGCAATGCAGACATCGACGTTTTGGAGGTAAGGGGAGAGGAACTCTGTTCTGCCCTTTGTTCCATGCCCAGGAGTTGGGAGGAGGAAGAGAAGGGAGGGGAAAGGTGGGGCAATGGAGGCCTCTTCCTTCAAAGGATGGGGCTGAGGGAACAAGAAACAAAGCTGAAGAACCCTTCAGTGAAGCTCTCCTCATCCACCATCTCATTTCGTCCCCAGGACAGATGTTATTGCCCCCATCTTGCCGATGGGAATACTGAGGCTCAGAGCTGTAAGGGGCTCACCCACAGTAGAAGTGCGATGTAGTTCACTAGGAAAACTTTTATTGAGCTCCTATTGAATGCCAGATGATGTGCAAGGGGAATACAGCAGTGAACAAAACGGACAGTCCTGGGCCCGGAAAATCTCTCCCAGCCAGGGGGACCATGGGCCTTTGGATAGATATTTCTGAAATAATTGCTAATTATAATCATGGCAGGTGCCTTGAAATTCAGTTGCAGGAGGCCTTTTTGCCACGATAAAAGCCACATATGCTCATTAACTGAAATTTGGAAAATACAGAAAAGATTAAACAAACACATTTATCCTTTTAGATACCTTTGCAACCTAGAAAGGACCACTTAGAGCATTCTGCTGCTTTTCATTCCAATCGTTCTGGAGTTTTATTTTTAAACATTGACTTTGCCGAGTAGGGCCTGGGTTCCAATCCCGATTCTGCCAGTATCCAGCTGGGGGACCCTGGGCAAGTCACTTAATGTCTCTGAGGCTCAGTTTTCACCTCTGTAAAAGGGGCTAATCATAGTACCCCTCCTCAGGGCTGCTTTTAGAATAAAGTGAGAGTCTAAGTGTAAAGTGCCTTATACTTAGTATAAGGGGAGGTCATTTGCCCAAGGTCACCCAGCTAGTGAGAAGCAGGTTTTGTACTGGAATAATGGACACAGCTCCAACCAGTGGTTCTCGACTGGGGCTGTACTGCAAGCCCCTCCCCAGCCTAAGGGCCTTTTTTAAATTAGTGGGGATGATTTTTTCTTTCCTAAATAATCATACTTGAGTATTTCACATCAAAATACATATTATTGTATTATAAATTACTTACCTTGTATTTCTTCTTTATATTCCAGCAAGGGATATAAGTAGGTTATATAGATTATGAATTTCATTTCAGAATAATAAAAGAGATAGCACAAGTACCTGTGATAAAATGCAAACTGGAGTGTTGGGTCTGAAAGGCGCAGGACCACTGATTTAAAGAGAAAACCAGCTTCAGAGTGCCTGGCTGGCTCAGTGGATAGAGCATGTGACTTCTGATCTTGGGGTCGTGAGTTTGAGCCCCACATTGGGTGTAGAGATTACTTAAATAAATAAACTTAAAAAAAAGACCCAGCCCAGACTTGGTCTTGTACAACCTCTGTAAATGGTAGCTAGTTTCTTCTTCTTCTTCTTTTTAAAGATTTATTTCTTTATTTTAGAGCGAGTGTGTGGGTATGGGGGGAGCAGCAGAAGGAGAGAGAGTCTCAAGCCGACTCCCCGCTGAGCACAGAGCCTGACACAGGGCTCATCTCATGACCCTGAGATCATGACCTGAGCCGAAACCAAGAGTCAGGCGCTCAACCAACTAAGCATCTTCTCCTTCTTCTTCTCCCTCTTCCCCTTCCCCCCGCTCCTCTTTTTCTCCTTCTTGTTATTATTGTTATTATTATATGGGTCTAGCCTTTTATTTTAACTTTTTCATTTTAAAACAATTTTAGACTTACAGAAGAGTTGCAAAATAGTACAGAGAGTATGAGAATACTCTTCACTCAGTTTCCCCTAATGTTAGCATCTTATAAAACCACAGTATAATGATCAAAACCAGGAAGTTCACATTGATAGAAAACTATTAACTAATCTCCAGACCTTCCTCAACAGTTTTCCCACTGCTGTCCTTGGTCTGGTTCAGGATCCAGGATCCCACTTTGCACTTGGTTGTCAATCCAAATCTGGAATGGTGTCCTCCAACGTGTGACAGTTCCTAAATTCTTGTGTTTTATGACCTTGACATTTCTGATGAGTCTGGCCCATTGTATGGGATGTCCTATAATTTGGATCTGACTGATGTTTTCTCACGATGAGATTGAGGTTACGTATTTTTGGCAAGAACGCCACGGGAGTGATGCGGTGTCCTTCTCAGTGCACCATATGGGGGGCGGGCACACAATGTCAGTGTCTTATTCCTGGGGATATTGACTCTGATCATGCGGTGAAGGTGGTCCCTGCCAGTTTCCCCGCTGTTGGTTAACTTACTATTTTTCCCATTGTAACTAATAAATATCTCATGAGGAGATACTTGGAGATGACCACCCACATACCTTATTTCTCATTACACTTTCTCCCACTCATTTTGGCATTCTTTAATGGTTCTTGTCTGCAAGAGTTATTACTGTGGTGTTTGCCTCATGGAGACTTTCCATTTCAATCATTCCTTCCACATTTATTAGTTGAAATTATTAGAGGAAGAGCCATCCTTTCTCCTCCACTAATTTATTTACCCAATTATTTATATCAGTGCAGACTTATGGGTACTTAGTTTGTTCCATGGGTTAAATCTATTATTTACTTTGTTGTAGCTATTTTGAGTTAAGAGAATTAGATTTTGGAAGAATGTGGACAGAGGCTCAAGCTTGCTTCTCTTATTTGGGGGAAGAAGGAGATGAGGGGCAGGAAGTGAAGTGTCTTGCCCAAGGTCCCCTGTACAGGGCAAGCTAACGACATGGCCAAGGTGCTCCTCGGGCCCCTTTAATCCCAATAAACCCCCACCGTTCGCAGTTGCTCCTTCCCAGAAATGTGCCTTGCCCAGTCCTCAGGCAGGTGACTGCTGAGGCTGTAAGCAGAAGCCATCTCCTCCACTAACTGTGTTTTCTGTTCTGACTCCAAGGACCTCCTGGTGCTGAGTGCCTGAAGGACGGAGGCAGGGATGCTGCTGAAGCCCCAGTGGAAGCCAGAACTCGCCTGGGAAAGGCTCTGCTAACACAGTCTCCAGCCCCGAGGCCCTTCAGCCCCCTAAGACAGGTTCCTCCCCAGCTTCCCAACCCTCTTCCCACTTGCCCCCTCCCCCAAGAAAGGAACCAGCCAGAGACTCTTTTGGCAAACAGTGCCGGCCACAGTCAGTCCTACGGTCAGCCCCGCATTGGGAAGGAGGTCACCTGAAGGATCGAGGCCTCTTAGATTCCATGCCAGACCCCACACTGCGCACTTTACACTTTCAATAAAAGATTCCAATTTCCCTGCAGTTGGGGCAAGTCTCCACGAAGGACCCTCCCTCAGGGTCTGGGTGTGTCTTCCCTCCATGGCTGCGCCGGGGGCACCTGGCAGTTGCCTCTGTCACCTACGAGCTGTCGGACAATGGTTCAGTTCACAAGTGAAATATGTCAGACACCTCTGAGGACCCTACAAATGGACCGGAGGGGTTTTACTCAGTTCTCACTGCCTTGGTTCAGGGCTCCATTTGGCCGATTCCTCTTGCCTCAGTTTCCCCCCACCACTCCTCAGCCCATGAAGGGGGGTCCAGACTCAGAAGCAACAAGTTCAGAGTCATCAGGCTTCACACTGTCATGAGGACGAGGGGTTCCTCTCTTTTATCAGCTTCCAGCCGCCCTCTCCCCATCCCCACCTCTTCTGTGTTCCCGACATGACTTGCCCAGGTCCGGAAGGGTGGATAGGTGTATCCCAGGTTCCAGGGGAGAGATGAAAGGGACAAAAAAAAGATACCCTTCTGTCCCATCTTTCTGAGAGCACATGTTCATTGAGGACTTTCTACCTGCTGAGCCCTGCACTCAGGCTTTGTGACTTGATCTCATTTAACCTCATGAGAGCACCATAAAGTAGGTGCCAGGTTGGTCCCTATTTTGCAGACAGGGAAACTGAGACACGGAGAAATGCAGGGACTTGCCCAAGTCCCTACAGCTGCAAAGGGGCAGAGCTGGGGTTGGAACTTGATGATTTAGCTCCAGAGCCCATGCCTTAACCACGCACCACACTGCCTCTGCTCATACATTGCAGGGAGAAGCCCCAGGCTGAATTTGGCTCCAAAGCTGTGCAGTCCTCAGCAGAAAGAAAGCACAGAGAGTCACACACCAGCTTCAATGCATCTACTAGGAAGAGAGGCACATCACTTCAGCTTGTGTTTCAGTAGCCACAGCAGGTCACATGACCCTGCCTGACCTCCAGGGGTAAGGAAGTGTGATCCTTTCCTATGGCCAGGAAGGGGAGGAAAACCAGATATATCAGTGAACGCGAGTAATGTCTTCCACACTGTCCTGCGTCCTCCTGGGGAGAGGAGGCTGGAGACTAGCTGGGGCGGAGGGATAGTGAAACTCCTGTTGCGTTGAGATTCTACAGAATATCAGGTCCACATGCCTTCAGGTCCAAACTGGGGAGGCACAGATGCGGCAGCCACCCAGAAAATGAGCAAGGAGGCTCACAAACTGGATCTTTGCAAGCATGCCCCTGGTTTCCAGAAATAAAGCTCGATGACTACAGGTTCAGGGAAACCTAGACCCTGCCCCTGTATTGTCCTCTCAGAGCACCTGTTCCCCTCACCCCTACCCAAAGGCTCCTGGAAAACCCGTCTGCCAGACAGTGAGGGGAAGAGCCAGTGGCTTCAGATTAAAAACAATCAAAATGCATTCTCCAGAGAGCTTCCCCTGCCAATGGGACAGCCCTGAGCATCACTAACCTCAACTCTGGCATAGGAGGTCATTAAAGAATAAGAATCTTGGAGTCGGGACGATGGGGCCCAACTTCCATCTCTGTCACTTGGTTGACTTGGTGAGGCCTTCAGCCTTCTGAGCTTCAGTTCTCCCATCTGGAAAATGGACACTAATAATTATTATTACACTCTAAGTGTGAAGCTATTTAGATGAGATTTTTTTTCCTGAGGCGCTTAGCACTGAGGGTGGCACCCGATAAGAGCTCAGTCTGTGCTTGCTGTGGTTAGTGCTAGTTTCTGAAGTGGGGGTCCCGGGGACTCCTTGCCTCTGGTCAGAGCTCAGTTGAGGACAAAGAAGGGCACTTGACATGCTGGCAAGAGAGTGTCCACGGAACCCCTCCCAGAGCAAGGCAGACAATGCTCCCCCAAACAGCTCCAACTATGTTTACAGCCATAGGACACTATTGGAGCAGTTTCAGCTTCTAGCCCTAAGAGGGCACAGAAATACTGAAGTCCCTTTACATAATTAAGATGGCTTTTCCTCCCAGTGATTTTTTTAAAGGTTTTATTTATTTATCTGTGTGAGAGAGAGGGAGCATGAGCGGGGAGGGGCAGAGGAAGAGGGACAAGCAGACTCTCCCGCTGAGCAGGAAGCCCAATGCGGGGCTCAATCCCAGGACCCTGAGATCATGACCTGAGCCGAAGGCAGTCTCTTAACCCACTGAGCCACTCAGGCGCCCCCCAGTGGTTTTTTTTTTTAAAGACTTTTTTCTCACTGGGTTTATTCTTATAGTTTATTGTAACTCAGTAGTATATTGGGTTTATTCCTGGCTACATCACTCATTCATTCATTTGCTCCTACCAGCCCAGTCTGCCCTCCTGAAGCTTAGATTCTAGTCCTCCAGAAAGACCATAAATGATAAGGCCTAAGAAAACAATAATATGTAAATAAGTACAAAAAGGTTATTTTGAGATTGTCTTGAGGGCCATAAAGGGAGGGAATCAACAGGGACACATACCAGGGAGGGAAGGGGAGAAAGAGGCACCATTGGGTGGTCAAGGAAGGTCCACCTCTCTAAGCAGGAAACACATCATCATCAGACTCCTCTGGGGGCCTTCAAAGTCCTCCCCTCCCCCGACAGGGATCCAGCATCTCTCTCTCTCTCTCTCTCTCTCTCTCTCTCTCTCTCTGTCTCTCCTGGTCTCCTTGGTAACGCCCAAATACTAGCTCCTGAAATGGAGGGGAGGGGACTCAGAGAGGAGTGGGACGGGACTTCCTGTCCAGGCTGCTCTGGGAGAGGCTGAAGGGGAGGAAGTCCCGCCTTAGAGGGAGGTGGCTGGAGAGAGAATCCGGAACTTGATTCCCAGGCGGGTGGGTCATGGCTTTGCTGGCCTTATTACCACTGTGTTAGAACCACCTCCAAATCCTCATGAATTTATCCATTTGTTTCTATTTCTGCCTCCACCTTGGTTCCTCCCATCATCTCTCCTCTGAACCACTGCTCTGGCTTCCTCACTGGTCTCCCCTCTTCCAGTCTGGCACCTACTATCCTTTTTCCGCTCAGCAGCCAGAGGGTTTTTTAAATTGCACACATACAATCACCGCCCGTCCCCGCTTCGAGCCTTTCCATGGGCTTTTCATGGCACCCAGAGCAAACTCCAGATCCCCCATCACTGCCCACAAGGCCCTGCCGGGTCTGCCTACACCACCTTCTCCAGGGCTTTCTACCCGCTAGTCCTCCGCTGGAGGAGGGGCAGTGAAGCCCTCCGTAGGTCCCTCACACTCTTTCCTCAGACATTAAAACACACCCATGTGCTCCAACAAGTTTAATTTCTTCTGTTATTTCATTTTCTAGGAGGCTTTTAAAACTTTTCAGGGAAACTTTTGGATTATAAAGAACTCGTTTCATTTTCTGTTGGCTATAGTTTCTCAACATTCGAAGGACATGCTCAGGCATTCTTTAAAGTAGGAAAATGGAAATATTTGGAAGAATAGAGAAAGAGGAAGAGACAAGGTTGGATCAGATTAGAATTTGAGCAGAGTAGCATGGGGTTGAGAGTCCAAATGGTAACGTATGATCCAGAAGGCTTTGGACTTCTGGGGCAGTGACAGGTACTAACAGAGGAGTGAGGCATGATGGGTTAGTGCAGCTGACACAAGAGATCTTCAACACCTGCCTGATTGTTCAGGCCTCACCACTTTGCCCCCTCCTCCTTCAGCTCACGATGACATTGATCAAATCACCACTGCATCCTGAGTTGACAATGACAAAACCTAATGAACCACTGTTTTATTCTTTTCGAAAAGATTTTATTTTTAAGAAGTCTCTATACCCAAGGCTCAAGTTTGTAAGTGTGAGTTTGTAAGGCTCAAACTCACAACCCCAAGATCCAGTCACATGCCCCATTGACTGAGCCAGCCAGGAACCTCTATACCGTTGTTTTCAATTTAAAAGTGAGAAGAGCCTCTACTAAGCATCTCCACAAGCTTTGGATGACACTGAGGTTTCACTGCTAAACCAAAGATGCCCCTCAAAATAGCAGGGATTCCAGCTCTGTGCATGTGGTTGGGGGGGGAGGGGGCTCCTTGAACAGATTCATGGCAGGACATGCAATGAGCCTTCTCATGTGACTTCACTGATGTTCTCCTTCAGCTGTAGTTGACAAATAGCAAACTCCGGAAGCACCCCCCCCCAAAGAGCTCCTTTAGTAGTTTTTGCTACTACTCCCAAGTAACAAGCCGTCTCAAAACTTGGTGGCATAAAACACAATTTTCTTTTCCTCACAGATTCTGTGGCTCACGACAGCTTATCTGTGCTCCAAGCTGTCTGGGACCTCAAGCTGGGAAGAAGAGCTGGGGGTGACTTGAGGGCTGGGGGCTAGAATCATTTGGAGGCTCCTTCACTCACCTGTCTGGTGGTTGATGGTGGCTGTCAGCCAGAGCACCTACACCTGCCCTGTCCATGTGTTTGCGGGGTTCAAAGAGTGAGCATCGCAAGGGCACAAAACGGAAGCTGCATGGCATTTTATGATCTCGTTCTGGAAGTCACGTAGTGTCACCTCTGTGATACTCATTTAGTCAAAGCAGTCAAAAGGCCCTTCCAGGTTCATCAAAATGGCTATTTTGTCACAATGTCACAGAAGCCTGTGATGGACCGTACTGCCTCCGAGTTTCACTCCATTCCCTCCCACCTTCACCACCCTGACCTTCGATCCCACAAGCACAGTTTCAGTTGTAGGGGCTCTACTAGAAAAAGTACTGTTCTAGTCCAGTCCTGCCACTTTTCAGTTGAGTCAAGTGAGGCTCAGAAAGTGGAGGGCATCCCCCAGACTGAAGTAGTAGGCACAGCCCAGGATGCTGGTGTGTTTAATAAAATTGCCTTTGAGGCTGGTGGTTCCTAGGAAAGACTGTTTCTGTTATTTATTATGGCATCACAGACCACTCCCAAACTTAATGGCTTTAAAAAAACCAACAATTTATTATTTAGCATGCTTCTGTGGATTAATTGGGCCGTTCTTCTGTCACAAGTGTTAAGTGCAAGGTTCAGTGTTGAGCCTGAGGTCTTCCCTTCCACCTGCTCGCTTGTTTGGCATCTGTCATGCATCCCAAGAGAAGGTTGGCTCCTGCCAGCGTCCTTCTGTAGAGCCTGTTTGTCCCAGGCCATCTACACCGGTATTTGACTACTCTACACTGAGTCCTGCTAGTCTCCACTTGAGCCTGGGTCCCATCTGGGGGTGGAGTGCCAAGACCCGATCACCAATCTCAGGGAGGGACACTCCCCATGTAAGCAGATGGTTCTGACCTAGAAGCACTGTGAAGGGGACCGCAGTCCCTCAGGGCACTAGACTACTCCTCGGCCCCCAGGGTGAGCCCATCTGGTCTGCACTGTGCAGCCTTGGTCTTTCTCTCACAATCTGAGAGAATAAGTCCTTTGAATCAACAAATGGGAACCATCACCATCATCAAGGCCATCACCATAATAACAGCCACTTACTGAGCACTTACTGTGTGCTGGGTACTGTGCTGAGTACTTACAACTACCTTCATGCAAGCATGATCACTCATCCTTCCCATTACACAGATGAGGCAACTGAGGCTCTGAGAAGCTAAGTTCCCACTGTCCTACAGTGTGCAGGTGGTAGTGCTGGGGTTCTTTCCTAGGCCAATGACACTCTGAAGCTGGTGCCCTGTTGTCAAATAAGACCCCCAAAACTGACACACGGGATCGTCATGAGGTTTACACTGGTGTAGCCATCTAATTTATCATCCAAATTGGGACAGTTTTTTCTTAAGATTTTATTTATTTGAAAGAGAGAGTGTGAGCCCAAGGGGGGGAGTGGAAGAGGGGGAAGCAGACTCCCCACTGATCACAAAACCCCACTCAGGACTCGATCCCAGGACCCTGAGATCATGATCTGAGCTGAAGTCAGACACTTAACCAACTGAGCCACCCAGGTGCCCCTCAAACTGGGACAGTTTTGTGAGTGGAAAGGGGCACCAGGAATACCTACCTTGGACAACAAGCATAAGCTGGGACTGTTCTTTGCAGAAGGGACGTAAGATCACCCTAGTAAACATGCACCAAGTGGATACCCAGTCCTGAGCCAGGCACAGAGAGGACATTCACTTAACCTATAGCTTGTCACTCCCAAACATGGCCAGAATCCCACATCAGCCAGCCCCCTCCTGCCACCCCATCACGAGTCTTTATTTGGGGGAGAATAGTGTCAACATTGGTTCTATGTCATCGATCATGTGTGTAATGGGAAGGATTATTCTGAGGAGCAGTTTAAGGATCTTTGGTTAATTGAACATGATTGTTTGAGGATCTGCCAAAATTAGAGATGTTGTACATCCCTAGGCAAGATTATGGTTGGATTCCTTTTTATCACAATCAGATGGATTTACAGAACCCTGGGAGACAGAAGCCAGCCAGGGTGATTTATGGACTTTTATTCCCCATTAAATATGGTGCCAGGAAAACTCAGGGGTTACTTACAAGACTCCTGCCTTTTGCCTAAAGCCAGTATCCTCAGAATTTGAGATGTCTGGGCCCCGGAACCTACTCAGTTCACCTAGATTTGGGGGAAGATGAGAGCCGCTATCAGTCCCTGCACTTGGCCTCAGCCAGCTGGATGGAGGGAGGAGGTGCTTTGATCCCTTCAGTTGAGTTCCTCAGAGCAGAACCCGTGGCCTGTGGTGACAGCCCATCCACCTCTCTGAACTCATTTAGGACATTAAGAGGCACAGTGGGGTTCCTGGTCTTCATTAGAAACGTTGAAATCTGACAAGCAGAACTCCCGGACAGACAGCGATGTTCCGGAGGGCACGTGTCCACGTCCCACGTTCTCCTTCCTTGTCTCTGACACAGAGAGGCGTTTATCCCTTGGGGGCAGCATGGCCTGGAGCAGGGCTGCCTGGTCTAATCCTGCCGTCCACTGCTGCGTGACCACAGGCAGGCGCCTTAACCTCTCCTGTAAGGTTAATGGAGTGACTGTGGAGAAAGTGCTCAGAACCGTTCCAAGTGCCACACGAGTTTTGCTGGTTTACTATCTGGGAGAGGGGTGCCTGGACGATTGCAGGAGCGCCATGCGGACAGGAGGCTGGTCCCACGGCTTCCCAGAGCTTCTAGCTGGTGGCGTGTGGTCATGGGCGTGGTGGTGACAGCTGGGGTAGCAGTGGTGGTAGTGGTCTTAGGAGGGGTGACAAGCAGTTGGCAGAACACCAAAAAGGCTGAAAGGGGCCAGGGACAGAGATTGAGAGAGAGGCCCCGTGCATGCTTTTCTGTGTGTCGGCTTTGCCTGGAGGTGGTGGTCATCTCTGTTGTCCAGCGGTCCATTTGGGGGGACACCCACGTTGGGTCCCCTGGAAGGGCTGCTCGCAAGATGATGATGTCATCTGAAAAGCAACAAACCTCATGAAGAGCCACACTCCCTGGCCCGTGGCCCGTGGCTCCCACACTCCCCACTGCACGTGCAGTTCTGCTCTGAGTGTGGTGCTCCCCTGTGCCAGGACCATCCCCACTCAGCCTCTTCTTTGAATACAAACTCCCGAGACCCCTTCTGCCCTGTCTTTCCCCACACTTCTGGTCCTGGTCTTCCCAAAGCCATTTGGGAATCTCTAAGAAGGCAGCACCCAGAGCCCCACATTGTTCCTTCTGGTGTCATTGGGTTGGTCTTTGGGTCGGGCAAAGCATGGAAGGGAGAAATGACATTCTAAGTTTACACCCAGTAAGGCAGGTCCGGTTTGACAAAAGGAGAAGGGTGGAAGGAGGAGGAGCCATCATTTATTAAATGTCTAGCAAGTTCTAGGAGCAGGGACAGGCATTTCTTACCCATTATCTTGCAAAAATCCTTGAAGCCACTCTGGTGGGTGGGGGCAAGGGTATTATCCTCACTTCACAGATGAGGATGTGACACTCGGAGAGGTTAAGTGACTTGCCCAAGTTCACACAGCAAATGAGCGGAGCAACTGGAACATGGCCCACGTTTGCCTTCACCACAGAGAGCAGAGGCACAGAAGGAGGAAAGCCCAGAAAACCTGGGGAATAGACAAAAGACTAGTCTGATCAGAGCAGATGATCGGTAAAAGATGGGGCTGGTGAGTGGGCCTGGAAGTTTGGCTGAAGAGTTTGGATTTCCTCCTGTGGGCAGTGGGGAGCCATGGAAGGTTCTCGAGGTGAAGAGGAACCTAATGTTGATGGTGGCCATGCTGAGATGGACAAGGTAGACCACAGCAGGAAAGGCTGGAGTCTCAGTCAGGGCCTTGGAGGAAGACAGGAGACCATCAGTATAGGCCTGGTTAATGGGACATTGTCATTTCATTTTCCTAGGACCTACTTGTGTGAAAAGGATGCACCCAGTCTGAGGCCTGGACCCCTGAGGTGTCCCTACTGCCGAACCCTGAGGTCTGAGCTTAGGCACAAGGGCCACCCCATGCCCCAGCTATCGCTACCACACTGAGGCCCTCTGACTGGACCCGGGACTCCACAAATGTCACTAAGCCTTGCTCTCAAATGATTCAACTTTTCACTTTGCACACAATTCTGGGGTAGAGTCAATGTCTGCAATTCAATGACCCATCAGCCTAAAATTCCCAGTGTGGGGTTCTGGGCAGCTGGCGGGTACTCAAGAAATGCACACCCCCACCCTCTTGCAGATCATTAAGGATCGCCTTTTTTATTTTGGAGATGGGGAAACTGAGGCTCAGGAAAGCAAAAAGACTAGCCCAGAGCCACATGCCAGTAGCATAGCAGGGTCAGGACCAAGTCTCCCGAGTTCACACCAAAGGTCCTTCCACTTCATCACTGTGAAAATCACTATCTCAAACCCTGACGAATATGGAATCCGCAGGGCAGAATGTAAAAATGTGGGTCTCCAGGCCCCCACTCCTCGGCACCGCTGACTCAGCAACTTCAAGATAGGGAACTGGAATCTGAGCTTAATAAACTCCACAGGCGGATTAGGGGAAAGACCTGGAGAAACATTGTTTTAGTCAACTCTCTCAATTGTGCAATCAGGGAAACTGAGGCTGGGAGAGAGCAAGGGGCACATAGCAAGCAGGTGACAGAGTTGATTTCAGGACCCAGGTATTTGATGCCCAGCCCTGAACCCAACTGGGCCTGACTTACTGGAGGGCGTTTCAAGCAATCCCCCAAACCCCGTGAGTCTGTCCCTCTCCCCTGCACAGAGGTGACTGTAACAGAGAATCCGCTCAGCTGTCAGCTCCTCGCCCCAGTAGCTTTCCAGGCAAGAGGTGACTTGGGAAAGGTCAAATGCAGAAACTGGCATGGACTGGGGTTGATAAAAACAAGTCAGGCAGTTGCCCTCAGGGCCGCAGGGCTCAGCTCTAAGGAGCCCTTGTTCTCAGAGCTGAGCTGACCCTCCTTGGCCCTGCCGCCCACGCCCCATGTCCCTGTGGACTGGTGCCATTCACCTGCCCGCCTGGGGAATTCTGCATCTCCCCCACCCAGTCTGGCAGGCTGCACCCTCAGAGGTCTCTCTGTCCTCCCCCTACGCACCCTCCTCCCTCCTCCCAGACTTACCGCAAGCCCTCTTCAAGTTGCCCAGATCATTCAAACGCTTGTTGTCCCTGTCCTGGTTCAGGACCTCGTTTCCCGGTTTCTGTGCCAGGAAAGTGTCCCGGCTCCTGTCCCTGCCCAGATCTACCCTAGCAAGGGCCACCCATTTGATTCTTCATCTAACGATCATTCATTGAGCAACTACTATGTTCCAGGATACAGGATGAGTAAGACAGCCTCCCCTCCCTACTGTCCTTCTGTGCCAGGGCTGCGAGTGCAGGGACCTTGGCCCCTACACAGCCTCTAAATGCTGGGGTCCTATCATCTCTCCACGACCCCGCCAGAGAGCCAGGTGCCGGCCCCAGTGCCCCTTCCCAGACTTGGACAGACCCTCCCCGACTGGAAGTTACAAAGCACGTGGTCTTTGTGACTTCATTTGACCCTCCTCCGGGGGCTGTGAGGCAAAGCAGGGGCTGGTATTCCCATTTCACAGATGGGGGACTGAAGCATGGGAACAGCGTGACCTACCGAGGCCGCCTGGCGAGGAAAAGACAGGGCTCAGTGATAGCCCAGGTCCCCTGATGTCGCCTATAATGCTCCTCGCCCTCATCCTAACGGCAACCGTGGCTCAGGCTTACTTGGTGCCTGGCATCATGATGCGCTCTTGGCAGACGATTCACCCAGCCATCGCAATAGTCCTTCGCAGCGGGGCCATACCGTGACTCCACCTGACAGATGAGGACACCGAGACCCAGAGATGTAGCCTGAGGTTACCCCGTGCGTGAAGAGCAGAGCTAACATTCAACAGCAGCTTGTCCTGATTTCAGAGCATGTGCTTCTAACCTAAGCCACAGAGATTATGGGATGACATTTAAACCCAGCCAAACATGGGGTCATGCAAAGTGCCCAGAGGAGGAGGGTGTGAGGCTGGGAATCAGCAGTCCACATCTTACCAGAGTGTTCAAACTAAGCTCTTGGCTCAAATGAGAGCCTCCGGGCAGCCTGACAGAAAAACAGCTTTTGGGCTTGGGGGGTGCTTGGGTTGGCCCTGCTCCTCTAGCCCCTCTCACTCCCAAGATAGCCTCTAACTTATGAGGATAATAGTGGTAACAATAGTGATGAAGTACTACTATTTTCACAATAGCAGCGAAGATTCTCTGAGCACTTGCCATGTGTGGGCTGCCATATGGCCAAACCATTCATTATTTCCTTATTCTTGTTCCCATTTACAGATGAGGAAAGTGAGGCTTAGTTGAGTTAGTTAACCAGTATGAGAACACACTGATAATGAAGGGAAGATTCAGGATTTAAGCCCAGAGCCCACAGATGCACTTCCACACAGAGTCTGGTGGGATGGAGCAGGGACATAAGAGAACCCTCCATGGGTTCATCTGTAGGACTCTTTCCCGGACTCCCTTTTCCTCATTTCCTGATTCCCAGTGTTTCTGTGTTCTCTGTCCCAAGAACCTTCCTCTCAAGAGTGGCTTCTTTCACAAAGCTCCCCACCTTCCCTTTACAAACATTCCTTCTCCCTCTTTATGAAAGATAGTTCCCTCTTTGTCCCCAGTCCCTACTCAAGGGAATGGCTCTGAACACAGGGACTCTGATGACCCACTGATGTCTGGGAAGCCAGCCAGGTGGTTTTCAGTTTGCTTTCCACAAAAGAGTGTTATTACTGCTACCAGTCTTAATCTACTTAGAATCATTGAGAAACAATCTTTGATCACATACCATCTTGTGATTTTTGGCATAAATGTTGGAAGCAGTTCCAAGAATTGAGCAACACTGCCTTAATAAAAACTCCTCATGTCCACCCATTTGCCAAACAGATAAACACCCATTTTTTTGTAGCACTTAGTTCTCCAAAATTGAAAATTAGGTCTCTGCTGGGTTGCTGAAAACTGCCTCCTTCTCCGCAGTGACGACGTTAATTCACAGATAAAAGAACAAATTGAGAAAAAGTTTGTTCATTGCCTTAAAATATCCATTTCCAAATCAATATTACTTTGTGGATAATTATTATTAGTTTAATCGACTATACAGGAATGTTAGTTGGAATGATAACAATGTAAAATATTATTTTAAATACTTAGTGCCTTATTGTAAAAAAATTTTGAAAAACTTTTAATCAAGATACATATTTTTGATGCAGAGAAGTGCACTTCCCTCTTTGCCTGAAACCCCATCCCCTGTTCTTTTCCTACTTGTTAGCTTTGCCACGGCTTTGCTAACCTCCTAACTATTCCTCCAACACACTAGCACCTTTTCCACCCTAGGGCCTTTTGCACATGCTGTCCCCCTGCCCAGATTGTTCATCCCCTAGGTATAATTATGGCCTCGTTCTCACCTCCTGCAGTCTTTGCTCTAAGTCACCTTCTCAGTGAGGCCTTTTCTGACCCCTGTATCAAAAATGTCTCCCTCTTCCTGTCAACCCTTCACACTCCCTTGCCTTGCCTTTTTCCCCCTCTCAGCACCAATCTCCTTATAAGGACACCAGTCAGATTGGATTAGGGTTAACCCTCGAGACCCGTTTTAACTTAATTACCTCTTTAAAAGGTCATTTTAAAGAATTGCATTCTCTCCAAATGCAGTCACGTTCTGAGGTCCTGGGAGCTGGGATTTCAACATATCCATTTGGAAGATGGACACAGGTTAACCTATAACAACACAGGGGAAGCTTCACTTTATACTAATTCCTCCAGCTCTGTGCTTATGATATGTGTGTTTTACGTATGTATGTTCTGCTTCAATAAAGAAGATGTGAGAGGCACATCGTTTTTTAAAAAATTCTATTAGTACAAACAAAAAGATTTGGAGTCTGCTCAGGGGAGGTTGCTCTGACTAAAAATCATAGTGTGTCTTCCAAGGTCCTAGGGTGACACCCCACATAAATCCCACAGGTTGTGAATAGACAGAGAAAGGGACAGCCCACCAGGGTCCACATCCAGACTCTGGGGAAGGGCCGGCTACAGGGTGGGGCTGAACCCGGCCCAGCTGGTTTGCCCAATCCTCAGCAGATAAACCCCCTCCTTATATGCCTATTTTACAGATGGTACAAACTGAGGCCTCAGGAGAAGGGCCACTCTGGCTCTTTGGTTCTGAGAGCCCTCAGCCCTGACTGCACCTGGCCACGCTGTCCTTTCCCTCAGGCCTGGCCTCGTCCTACCATTATCTTCCTCCTGCTGAGTGGGGTGTGAAATGGGCAAAGAGCCTGCGGGAGGGTGGGAGTCCAGCCAGCTCTTGCCAGGCAGTCTGCCCAGCCCGAGCGTCCTCTGGCCTGGCTACCCTGTGACTGACTCCAGATTCCCCCACCAGTGGCACCCTGAGGGCCCTGGGGACAGCCTGGGTGCCTGGGAGGGATGAGGAAGTGGGATTAAGAGAGGCCTGTGGGGATCGGGGGACCTGGGTCCCTTCTATATGCAGCGCTGACTTGCTGTGTGACCTTGCTGAGCCCCTTTGCCTCTCTGGGCCGCTGCCTTCTCTCCTCTGACATTCCTCTCACCCCAGGAGGGGCCCAGGAGAAGCACACGGGGGATGATGGAATGGCAAGAGCAAGACCCCCACCCATCCTCATGGCCAAACAGCCCTTCAATGGCACCACCTTTTAGAATGTGCAGGTCCCCCTTCCTGACCTTCAGGGAAGCACTAAGGCCAGCGCCTAGAGGACTCTGAGACCCGGGGATGGGAAGTGACACATTGTCCAAGAATTCAAGTGTCTTTTCAGAAATGTGAGTTTCCTTGTGAATTTTGAGATTTCCGACACCCATGGGACGGCTGATAGTCTTCCCCAAATCAGTGTTTCTCCTCAAGAAAACTAAGACTCCACAGGAAGTTGCCTTAAAATAGGAGCTAACTTCTGGAGCGCTTAGGATGCCTCAGGGCACCAGGTGAAAGCTGAGGCCCGCCCCCCCCCAGACCGCTGCAGGTGTACACACTGGGCCATGGACGCACGCAGAGAGCCCCTCCAGACACACACACACACTCAGATACACACGCCGGGAGTCATGGCAGGTTCAGGAAGCGACAACTCCCCACCCAAGTGGCCGGCCCAGATGGCCTCTTGACTTCATCCTCCTCGGTCCACCTGGGCTGAGAGCCTTTGTCCCGCTCTCCTCCCCACCCCCCTCTTCTGGTATCAGCCAGCAGTGGCCAGTCTAGGGCATCTTCCCGCTCCCTCCACCCGCCTGCTACTTAAGCTTCCCTCCACGCCTGGCTTTCACTCCAGGGGCAGGCAGCAGAGACCTGACGGTCCTAGGCGATAGGAGCCATAACCCAGGTAAGGGCCCCACATTCCCCGCTCTCAGAGGCCTGGAGAGCAGCCAGGTGGTGGTGAGAAGGAGCTGGAGCCCTGGGTTCTGGTCCTAACTGTGACATCGACCCGCCAGGTGACCCTGAGGCCTCAGTTTCCAGATCTGCAAAATGGGGGCCCTCCACCTTTGGTAGATGATGTCTGTCAAATAGCCAACACCACACCTACTGGAAATCCAAGCCCACTTGTCCAAAGACCAAAAACGTGTCCGCTTATGGACATGCTGTGTTGACCTTGCTCATTTGTGGTAAATATGAAGGATTCAGAGCACTCCCCACCCAGGACGAGGGGACACAGAAATGATGCGAGATGAGTGCTGAGCGCAGGACCTGGCATCCGGAAGCCCCTGGCACATTGAAGTTGCTGTCATTGTCATTGTTCTGGGGGCCCACAGTTAGCCCCAAAGAGAACAGGTGCTCCATGTTGGGGGCTGTTTGGCTGCCTCCCCACGGGTCCCACCGAGAAGGGGGTCTGAGCTCCTGCAGGGAGGAGTGGCAGGGTGAGGACTGTTAGCTGGGTGTCTGCAAACAACAATCATAACTGGCATTGTTCCATTTCTCTGTCCAATTTGTGGGACATAATTCCCACCTCTGTCATCTGCAGAGCGCTCAGAGGAGGCTCCCAGGGCCCCACGGACTGCGGGACCCCACGCCTTTGTATGCACTACCAAGAAAGCAGACACGCTGTGAATTAAGCACATTGATTGTAAGATGCCTCCTGATTTCGGAGACAGTCATGGGAGAAAAACATCTGCCTCAGAGCCACTGAAATGTGGTAGTAAAAACCACGATGGCATAACAGAGAGGACAAGCCTCTCAGCCCTGGAGGGCCTGCCCGCCGTCCTTCTGTCTTTCTTTCTTCCACATGTTGTAAGTCGAGGTGTAAGTTGCATGCAGTAAGCACCGCCCCCATCCAGAGACACAGCATTTCTGTTACCCAAAAGGCTCCCTTATGCCCCATCCTGGTCAGACCTGCCCCCCAGAGGGGACTCTTCTTCTGATTTCTAGCACCACCTGTGAGTCTTGTCTCGGCTGTTTTTGAGTTCCATGTAAGCGGAATCAGACTGGCTGCTTCCGTTCGACGTAATGCTTGTAAGATCCACTCACTCATCTTGCTGCATCTGTCAGCTTTCTCACATCCCCGTTCTTCTCAATCAAACGAAATCCAACTCAGGAACCCTGTCTCCTCCTTTCTCCTGCCCTCACTTCCCTGGGGTGCACTCAGGCCCCAAATTAGTCCTCCCCGTCCGTCCGTGTGTTGGCTGGGCCTGCTGCCCCTCACCCAGGGGCAGAGCGGCCCTGGGAGGTCCTACTGACTCGACCTCTCAGCCTCCTGGTCAGCCTGACACCTGGAGGAACGCCACAAGCCATTCTTTCCAGCATTTCTCACTCGTGTCCAGGCCTTCATGAGCATCCGTCAGGTGAGAGCCCCGACCCAACATTCTGTATCTGTCCCCTCATACCCAGGGCAGGTGAGGTCTGCCCTATCCCAGTCACCTCCAATCCCAAGCTCCTTGGGTCTGTTTTCCCTCCATCCAGCTCAGTTAGCTGTACTTTGGGGCTTGCGTTCACAAACTGGCAGTCTCAGGGATAGAGCCACAGGGGTGTGTGTGTGTGTGTGTGTGTTCCACAAAGTATATTTGAATAATTTTAAAAATCTGACTTAGTTGCCAGTATCTTAACATCAAGAGCTTCAATTCATCTTCTTGACAAATTGTTTGCTGTGTCTATGATGAGCCAGGCCCTACTGTGGAAGCTGGCAATACAACAGTGAACAAAACAAAGACCTTGCCAAAAAGGACCTTACCTTTTACAGGCACTTGCCTAAGAATTAAAAAAAAAAAAAAAAAATCTAATCCCTGCTTTTCTTGAAAATTCTAGATTCTAGCCAGAAGGGGTCCACATTTCCCATGTGGTACGAGTTGGCTGGTGTCTTGTAAGAGCTGCACATTTTGAAAAGCACTTGCCCTCCAGTGCCTGGCAGCCCCCTTCCCGCATTTGAGCCGCTCACCTGGCTCCTGAAGGCATTTGAATTCTTTACCTCCTGGTCTAGACTTCTGGAAGGCAACTACTGTCAATCCTGGTCTACAAGAAAGGCTGTTAAGGACCCTTCCCTGCCTTCTCCCCTCTGCACTCTGCTCACACTGTCTGCTCCCCACCTCCAACATGCACAGAAAAAGCCCAGGTCTAGGGTTGGGGGAGGGGGTATTCCTTCCCAATTTCTACAGTATGAAAAATAAATTCCAGGTGATTCTCAAGAGGCCACTAGCTCCATTAGATTATTAAGAAATTACCTTTCGGGGCGCCTGGGTGGCTCAGTCGGTTAAGCGTCTGCTTTTGGCTCAGGTCATGTTCCCAGGGTCCTGGGATAGAGCCCTGCATAAGCCTCCCTGCTCAGCGGGAAGCCTGCTTCTCCCTCTCCCACCCCCACTGCTTGTGTTCCCTCTCTTGTGTGTCTCTCTCTGCAGAGGGGGTGGGAGAGGAAGAAGCAGGCGTCCTGCTGAGCAAGGAGCCCCATGTGGGGCTTGATCCCAGGACCCTGGGATCATGACCTGAGCCGAAGGCAGAAGCTTAATGACTGAGCCACCCAGGCGCCCCAATAAATAAAATCTTAAAAAAAAACTACCTTGCCATGGTCATTGCTATCCGCTGAGGGTTTCTCATGGGCCCAGTGCCATGCCAGGGGCTTTGTGCACATTAACTCATTCCATCCTCCAACCTCCCTGTAATGAAGGGCCTACTCTTAGTCCCATTTTACAGCTGGGGAGACTGAAGCTCAAAGAGGCAAAGTGACTTAGCTGAAGTCACCCAGCAATTGGATGGTGGAGCTGGAATCGGGAGGCAGATCTTCCTGTCCCCCATAACCACCTACGAGCCCCCACTCTGATCCACTTCCGTCCTTGCCCAAGGGGAGTCCTTGCTGCTTTTCTCTGGAAATGAGGAGGGTGGTACAGCTCGCCACCCACCCTGCCATGGTCTCAGTGCCTCCCCCGTGATGGGACTGAGCTGAAGGAAACTGGTAGAGAGGAATATTCCCACTATTAATGCTTATTGCATGCACATAGGCCCGGTGCTAAGATCAGGGGATATCAGATCAAAGCCTTCTTTCAGGAGGTGACACCCAAGGGTGAGTAGGTTGCTGAAATGACTGTGACAAGGGTGTCATTGGGCTTAGCTTTTGTTACCATTTCCTTTGAATCTGATTTGGTTATATATTGCTGCATCGCAAACTGCCCCCAACGTTTGGTGGCCTCTATCAGGAATTCAGGAGCAGTTCAGCTGGACAGTTCCAGTCTGGAGTCTCCTAAGGTTGGAATTAGGTATTGGCTGGGCTTGTAGTCACCTGAAGACTTGCTCATTCACATGTCTGGTGGATGATGCTGGCTATTAGCTGGATCCTTACCTGGGGCTGTCAGCTGGAGTGCCTACCTGTGGACAGCGTGTGGCCTGGGCTGCCTCCCAACATAATGACTGAAGTCCAGTCTAGAAGCTGTTTTCTTTTAATGACCTAGCCTCAGAAGTCACATAGCGTCACTTTGGTCACGCTGCATTCTTTGGAGCAATCACCAGCTTCCCCCCAACTTGAGGAGAAGGAATACAGACCCTCCCCGCCGCCGCCATGAGGGAAATACCAATAATATTGTATGAAAAACATGTGAGACAGGATGAATATGTAGCTGTGGTTATCTTTGGAAAATGCAACCTACCATAGCATCCTCATCCACTAGCCCAAATATTAGAGTGAATTCAAACAATAACCAGCTTTCATAATTCTAGATTTGTCATTACCACTGAGTGACCTTGGGCAAAATCATTTCACTTCCATTTCTTCCTCTGTAACTTGGCGTTAATAGTGCGTGCCTCTCAGGGCTGTTAAGAAGGTTGGACGAAGTGAAATGGCAAGTGGAAAGCCCCTGACAAGGGGACTGGCACAGAGTAGGCCCTCAGTAAACAGTGACTCCTGCTTCAACCATGTCTTCCAGCGGAAGCATCGTACCATAGTGTGTGCTCCGGGGCCAGCCTGCCTGGCTCTGGGTTCTAACTGCCACTTCCCAGCTGTCCTCATTTCTCCGCCCGTAAAACAGGCATGACAAAAGCACGTGTTTCATAAGGTTTTTGTGAAGATGGAATGGGTCAATGCAGGCAAAGTGCTTGGCGCAATGTCGGGCACAGAACACGCTTCGTAAGTGTTAGCCGTTATTAGGACGACATGTGCAGAGGAACTTGCTGCACATTTATGAAGGGCTTCTATGTCCACTGTCATGTTTTCCTCTCAAGAGACAGAGCAAGTAAAAATAGGCCAGTTTTATAGATAAAGAAACTGAGGCTCAGAGAAATGGAGTGGCTTGATTAAGCTACATAGAAAGTGATGGTGAAGATCGGATAAGACGTCAGGGCTCCTGGATCCCAGATCAATGTCTCCCTGTTGACCGACTCTTGTCTTCACAAGTACTTGGAGTGAACACGGGGGCGTTTTTGTGGGCTGTCCTCCTGCCCTGGTGCCTGCTTAGAGCAAGCCATGCTCAGTTTGGAGGTTCCAGCTCCCAAACAAGTGAGTTGTCCCATCCTTCCTGAAAGCTCCTTCCAGGAAGATTCCAGAAACAAACTCTTTTCTGCCGGACAAACTGACACCTGCCACAAGGCTGACTCATTAGAAGTGCTTAGATATGCAGGTGACATAGGAAGCACTTTGCCTTTCCCAGAGGTTCCCAATACTTTTCAGATCCCGCTTGGTGTCTAGATCATACGTTTAATACAAACCACACGTCACCTCTCTGCCCTAATTGTAGTCTTCCTCTCTTACACTTAGTTCCCAGACAGATCTTTCCAGCCTTAGTCTCCGATGACCGAAGTCCCATGAGATTGCAGGTAAGTACTTAGCCAGCTGCTTTGGAACCACATATCACAGACTTATAGCTTCCAATCTTTTGATAAAAGAGTTTGGAAACCACTCATATGCCTCAAGTCCAAAGTTTGGTCCATATTTTTCTCTGAAGCTTTCTTATCTGGAACCCCACTCCTGATACCAGTTTCTGTCTTAGTCATTGTTTGGTTGCAAGGGACAGAAATTTTCCTTACAAAGTAGTTAAGTAAAAAGATCGATTTATAAAAAGTGGAGAGATGTTATCCAATTGATTTCAAAGTTCAGAATTCCCTGGGCCTCCCAGAGCACTAACACCAAGATCAGGGAAGCTGTCAACAACTAAGTGGTTACCCCCCACCCCCCATCAAGCCACAGTGCTTATTTCTCAGAGCATAACTGTATCATCATTTTCTCTGTTCCACCATAAATGGCCCCAATGTGATTACCTTCTGTCTGACTTGTCATTGCCTCCTGGGTCAAATGCTCAAAAAAATCTAGTTAGAGACTGAGTCTTAGTTCTAAATCTCTGAGGGTAATCCTTATCCTGATTCCTGGACATGGTCACAGAGCTGGTTCTGGGCTGAGCTCTCATTCCTGTGGCTCTAGTGGGAGGGTGTGGCCTCGGACTCACCTATGTGCCTTTGTCCCAGCAGGCAGTAGAAGTGGAGGTCTCCTGGACAGCAGTGGTCTGTTGGGCAAGGCCTTCTAAAGACTGGCCAGGTGCTTGGCAATGGTGGTGTGCTTGGCACAGGCCTTCTCAGTGGGAACAACCAGCAGGCTTGGACCACCAGCAGTTCTTCAAGTAGCAGAGGAGATGCCCACTTCTATGAACATAACTCCTCTAAGAATGACCAGTACATTTCTCTGAAGGACCCTGACACTGAAGATGTCACTGAGTACAGTGTCCAGCCTAAGAAATCCAGTGTGCTCCCAGCCCTGCCCCTGAAAACCAACCTGATGACCACACCCCCAGTAAGAATGGCTGAGCTGAGTCTTATTTCACCCATGAGAACCCATGTGGCCAATCACGTCACTGTGGGTTATCCTGGTCAAAGTGAGATGAGGGGTCAAGGCTCTGCTGACAAAAGTGATGTGATTGGCCAATGATCTTTAGACCACAAAGAAGTGACTCCTCCCTGACAGTTTGGTCAAGAGGGTATGAAAAGCCCTGGCTATTCTGACCATTCATCATCAGCCCAACATGACATTACAGGTGTGAGAAGTATGAGTGTCTCAGGCAATAGTCTTCCCACGGATGCTTCTCCAGGAAGTGCTGTCATGTCTAAGGCAGCTGTGCCTGGCAGTTATGGTCAGTCTGGGCCTGGATCATCTGGTGGTTTTGGTCAATCTAGGGAAGAGCCAATAAATGGTCAGCTTGGGTCAAGGAATACTGGTGGTTTTGGTCAGTCGGGGATGGGGTTAATGAGTGGTCAGTCTGGTGATAGATCATCTAGTGATTATAGTCAAATTGGGGATGGGTCATCTGGTGATTACAGTCAAACTGAGGATAAGTTCTCTGATGGCTCTAGTCAGCTAGGGAGTGGGTCATCTAGAAGGTATGACCAGTCTGGGGCAGAGTCAATATATGGTCAGCCTGAGTCTGGGTCATCTGGGGTTTTGGATAGATCTGGAACAGGGTCAATGAGTGGTCTGACTGGGGATAGGTCATCTAATGACTATGGTCTATCTGGGCCAGGGGCACTATATGGTCAGTCTGGACCTGGGTCATCTGGTGGTTTTGGTCAATCTGGGGAAAGGCCAGTGAATGGTCAGCCTGGGTCAGGGAAAACTGGTGGTTTTGGTCAGTCTGGCATGGGGTTAATGAGTAGTCAGACTGGGGGTCAGTCAGCTAGTGATCAAATTAAGGATAGGTCATCTGGTGGTTATAGTCAAACTGGGGATAGATCATCTGATGGCTATGGTCAGCTAAGGACTGGATCATCTGGAGGATATAGTCAAACTGAGGCTGGGTCATCTGGTGGCCATGGTTAGTTTGGGACAGGGTCATTTGGACAGTATGGTCAGTCTGGACCTGGATCATCTGGTGGTTTGGGTCAATCTGGAGCAGGGTCAATGAGTAGTCCAACTGGGGATAGGTCGTCTAGTGGTTATAGTCTATCTGTGGCAGGATCACTAAATGGTCAGTCTGGGTCTGGGTTATCTGGTGGTATAGTCAATCTATAACAGAGTTAATGGATGATCAGCCTGGGACAGGGAAAACTGGTGGTTTTGGTCAGGGAAAACTGGTGGTTTTGGTCAGTCTGGGGTGGAGTTAATGAGTAGTCAGACTGGGGATAGGTCATTTAACAGGTACAGCCAAATTGGGACATAGTCATCTGGAGAGAATAGTCAATCTGGAGCAAGGTCGATGAATGGTTATCTTGGGCATGGAAGATCTGCTGGTGACAGTCAGTTTGAGGCAAGATCACATGGAGGATATGGCCAATCTGGGTATGGGTCACTTAGTCTTTTTAGTCAATCTGAGACTAGATCAATGAATGGACTGGATCAGCCTAGAGTTGGGTCATCTGGTGTGGGTCAGTCTGGGGCTTGGTCAATGAATGGTCAGCTTGAGGCTGGACCATCTGATGGTTATATTTAATCTGGGCCTAGGTCATCAGGAGGAAATGTTCAGCTTGGAGAAAGGATATCTAATCATTATACTCATTCTAGTGTTGCCTCATCTCTAGATTCTGGTCATTCTGGGGCTGGAGTGTCTTTTGGCTATGGTCAGTTTGGAGTTAAGTCAGCTAATAGTCATGGTCAGTCTGGAGCTGGGCCATCTGGAGGTTATAATCAATTTGGGGCTGGAGTATCTTTTGGCTATGGCTATTTGGGAGCTAGGACACATGATTACTATGGCAAGTCTGAGGCTATGTCATCCTTAGGTCATAACCAGTTTGGATATGGCATCCCTGGCCCCTCTGGTCCCACTATAGAAGTGCAATCTGGAAATCCTGGCCTCATTGGGAACCCCAGTGAATGGCAGGACTCCCCAACCCAGGAGTCAAGCCAATGGCAGTGTGCTGCCTCCCCTGGTTCACCACAATCAAGAAAAAGGTGTTGAAATGCAATCTGGAGATGCTCTCAGCCAAACAAATGTCCTTAACAAAGATCTCCTGGCTCAGGAAGGGCTGCTGGGAGCCATCATTCTCAACAGCCAGAATCTGGTCCAGGAGAGGGAAAACCTACTTAGGATCCTCCTGGGCAGCAAGACCTTACCTGCTGGCAAAGATCACCTCCTGGAGGCAGCTGGGTCCTTGGCTCTGGAAGGCCTGCTCTGCAAGGGTTCTCTCGGGGGCCTCTGTGGCTAGGGGAGTCTTGTTGGCATCAACGATGTTCTGAAGAGCACAATTCCTTTTGGGAAACTCAACAGCTGGTGAGTTTGAGTCCTTTAGCAATAAAAGAGTTCTCCAAAGCATTGATTAGTGAAGGTTGCTGGTATTTGAAAGATACCAACCTGCGCTATAAGCATCAGAGTTTCACTCACCTGCTTGGAAGGTTGACATTGAGAAGGCAGCATCAGACACTGCTTCCTCGTCCAAACTGTCAACCCACCACCCAACACTCCCCCATATGGCTTCATCTCTTGGATTTATGTAGGTTTGCGCAAGCCCCGACTGAATTACAAATAGCACTGGAAAAGGGTACAGAGGAAGCCCTTCCTAGCTGATATCTTAGCTATTATTTAATACTCCAGTGATTAAAACAGCGTATTTGTTATAAGCTAACACCATAGTTCCCAAGGATGCTTTGAATCTGATGTCTTAATTTTCCTTTAGCATTTTAATGAACTGAAGACCATCTCAATTATTGACTAATGCCTTCCTTGTCTAGTAGGGATGGGATTCAGGATGGAAACCCAGGTTAAGGAAGGGAGGGCCCAGGATGGAGGAAAGGCCATGTTGTAGTTTGGGTGTTGAGTTGAGAAGCCTGGGAATTTCTGCTGGCTCACTTTCCCTCATGCTTCCCATTCTGCAGGCTCAAAATCACTGACTTTGACATTGTCCAGGTATCATGGAAGGTCCATCCTTTCTCTGACCTCCAGCTGCAGTTTCAGACCAGACTGACTATCACTTTCCCAAGGTTAAGTAACCGTTCATGGCTAGAGAAGGGGGCATAGAAGGGAATCCCTGGAGATAGGGGCAATTTTGAAACAACTGGCAAAATGCCCTTTGGCTACTTTCATTACCCGCCAGGAGCTCTTGACAACATCATTCTAAACATACAAGCTTCTTAGAGATGGCTGTTAACAGGAAGATAGGTGTGAGAGTAAATCTATTCCTTTTCTGTCATTTTTGCATACTTTGTTGTAACAAACTTGGAGAAAAAATTGAAGTATAAACGTAAATTCACAGCCCAAAGACAATGGCCATTAACATTTCAGTTTGCTCCTTTCCAGACTTTTCAGCACCATTTTGAAAGGCAATAAATATTCCACAGCATAGATGTACCATGATACACTTTCACCATTCTTCTATTGTTAGACACTCAAGGTGTTCCCAATTTTCATTCTTTTTTTTTAAAGATTTATTTATTTATTTGAGAAAGACAGAGAAAAAGACAGAGTGGGGGGAGGGGGAGAGGGAGGGGGAGAGAGAGAATCTCAAGCAGACTCCCTGCTGAGTGCAGAGCCCAACATAGGGCTCGATCTCATGACCCCAAGATCATGACCTGAGCCGAAATCAAGACTGAGCCACCCAGGCACCCCCCCCAATTTTCATTCTGATAAATAATTCTGTGATTACTTGTGATTACTGTCTTGTCTTACGATTACTGTGATTACTATTTTGCCTTATAAATCTTTGTTCATGGGGCGCCTGGGTGGCTCACTCAGTTAAGTGTCTGCTTTCCACTCAGTTCATGATCCTGGGGTCCTGGGATCAAGCCCCACATTGGGCTCCCTGATCAGCAGGAAGCCTGCTTCTCCCTCTCCCTCTGCCCCTCCCCCTGCTCATGCTCTCTCTCTTGCTTGCTCACTCTCTGTCTCTCAAATAAATAAATAAAATCTTTAAAAATAAATAAAGAAATATCTGTTCAGATCTCTGATTATTTACTTAGAAATTCTCAGAAGTGTAATTTATAGCCTTTGGTAAGTATTGCCAAATTGTCCTCCAAAGAGATGACTGTGGTGATAAAATATAACAAATATTATTGAGTGCTTAATATATTCCAGGCACCGTGCTGAGGCTTTTATGAATTATATATATGAATTATTTTATGAAAAAATATATATAATATATTATTCGCCATAACCTTAGAAGGAAGGTACAGCTGTTATGCCCATTTTACAGAAGAGAAAACAAAAGATCGGAGACATTAAATTAAACTACATATGTGTGGATGGGGATGTGCATATAATAGCTCTGGAAGGAGGCATAGAGGGCACTGATGATGTGTGTGATCCCAATGGGTTGCTGGGGGGCTGGGGATCATTGGTGGGAGACGGGCTTGTCACTGTGCATTCTTTTTCTTTTGAATCTTGAACCATGAAAATGTATTACCTGTTAAAAAATAAACCAAACCATTTACTTTAACTTACCTTCTAATATATATTAAAAAACAAATTAAGTTAAAAATATATACTGAAGAGCAGGCATCTCTTATTTATTTATTTTTAAGTTTTAAAAATTTATTTGAGAGAGAGAGAGAGAACATGAGCAGGGGGGAGGGGCAGAGAGAGAGGGACAAGCAAACTTCCCGCTGAGCAGGGAGCCCAATGTGGGACTCGATCCCAGGAGCCTGGGATCATGACCTGAGCCAAACGCAGATGCTTAACCGACTTAACCACCCAGGCTCCCATGAGCAGGCATCATTTAAAAACATTAATGTGTATAGGTCACCTTTCAAGCCCACAAATGCCTGTGGTTATTTCCAAGTTTGAGGGAAGTCTTTAGAACAGCCCCAAACATTTGCTCTGGAAAGGGAAGTTTTCCTGCCCTGCAGAGGTGGAGAAAACAAGCCCAGTGACTTGCCCGTAGGACTGGCCTGGGACCCAGGGAGTGTCTTGGCTATGACTTCCCAGGCCACTCTTGCTTCAGCCCCCACCTGGAGTTTCCCCAGCAACTCAGCTCACACCGTCCTCCTGCTGGGTGTCTAGGCTGCTCAGCTTCCTCAGTGGTCCCACACTGGATGTGACCATCAAGACTCCCTTAGCACTACCCCAGACCAGATCCGGCCAAGTCTCACTCACCCTGCAGAACTGTGAGCCAGTCTTCACCGGGATCCACATGCGAACACGGTAGGTACTCTGCAGGGAGGGCTGAGCGCTGTGCAGGGTGCAGTGGGGGACGATGCTGTGCATAGTGGCAACTACCAGGCTCACTGGGGACCACAGCCAGGGTACAGCAAGCCACACCACCAGAACATCTCTCTTCTCATTTCAACCTCTGCCCAGGTTTCTCCACCAGGGAACCTAGATTTCTAAACAGGAGAGGTTAGCTTCTTGCTAGAAGCACATGTCTTCCCTGCAAGTGGCCCTGAGTATTGCATGGTCCCTTGTCTGGGCAGGATCCTGGGCAGAGAGATCCTGGGAAGGACCTCTGTCATATCACTTCTCACACTATGTTGTAACTGAGTGTGTATGCCTACATGAGCTCTGTGGGAGCAGAGCTGCCTTATATTTATCACTCATTTTTTCATTTATTTACTCAACAAATATTGAGCCAGTCACTATAGTGTTGTTCCTGGAGATACACTGGACAAAAAGACAAAGAAGAATGAGTAGATGGTCGGATGGGCAGATGAATGGATGAGTAAGAGGATGGGTGGCTGGGAGGATGGATGCATGCATGGATGGGTGGGTGGGTGGATGGATGGATGCATGCATGGATGGGTGGGTGGGTGGATGGATGGATGCATGCATGGATAGGTGGGTGGGTGGATGGATGCATGCATGGATGGGTGGGTGGATGGATGGATGCATGCATGGATGGGTGGGTGGGTGGATGGATGCATGCATGCATGGATGGGTGGGTAAATGGATGGATGGATGGATGGATACAGGATGGATGGGTGTATGGATGGAGGGATGAACTGAAGGGTAAAAAAATAAACTGATGGCTCAAAAACACTTTTGTGGTCTCCCCTAAAAACCTAAGCTTGGTTCACTGATGAGGTCTAAAAATGCATGCTCACTTCGTTTAAGAGAAATAGGCTAAGGGTTAATCAGATTCTGCAGCACTATATTTCAGACAGACCAGTCCCTAAAAATGAGTCCAGAGGCTGGGCTCGGAACCCAACCACCACCTAACGGATGATCTCTAGGATCATTATTTCATGGTTAAGAAAGACACTGTAAATCACAGATGAGCGCTAAAACTCAGGGTTTAAAAAGACAGGCAGGCTAGCCTGAGAACCCAACTGCCTGATGTCTGTGGTCCTTTCTAGCTCCCAGATTCTGAATTCAATGCCTCAGAATAAAGATCATAAATGTAAATGCCCATTAGGGGTAGGAAATTGGCAGAAATCAGTAAGTGGCCTCCAGTTAAGAGAAATACAACATACAAGTTCAATTTCAATTTTATGGATACAATGGAGAATGATGGGCTGTGGCAAACCAAACATCATATGCCTCATCTGAGGACGGCAGCCCCTCTTCGGCTCCAGCTGACTGGCCAGTTGGGAAGGTGGGCCTAGTCTTGTCTGATTCCTGTATCTTAAACAGAAACTGGACATTTGGATTTTTATGTAAAGTTACTTAATTTTTAAATTCTGAAAACTCACTGTAAAATTTTAAAAGACTGTCCTTGCAAAAGAAATCACACCTGCGGGCCTCTTTTGGCCTGCGACCTACCACTTAGCACCACTATTTTAGAACATGATGTCTAAGAGGAAATGCCTTCTATGCACCTTAAATCAAGTCCCAAGGAAGGTAAAAGTTACCACCTGCTTAGGAGGCACTAGATGCCCTACTGACGATAAGTTGTCCTCCAACCCATCTCTTTCTCTCACTTATTGAATCTTCACCACAACTCTATTTTACATATTATACATGAGAGGCGCAGAAATGTTATATAAATTGGACAAGGTCACACAGCCAGGAAGCAGCACCCTGTGAGGCGAACAATCTGTGTTTTTAACTATTACGGTCATTTGAGTTAGCAGATGCCAAAGGGCTTAGACTCGTCTCTGGAGTGGAAAAAACATTTTGTAACTATTAGCTATAATTGTTGTTATTCTAAATGTCCCTGTTCCCCTTCCCAGCCTGCTCTCTTCAGTGACAAAAGTCATGCTGAAATGGGCTCTGCGGAACTCCTTACCCAATATGGTAAGTTTGACAAGGTGGGCCCAGCAGACCCTGCAGATCAGCTGGAGGCACGGAGGAACAGCCAAGGTAGGGAGAAGCAGCCCATGCAGGCTGGGCCCTCCAGCCTCCCAGAACTTTGCTGCCCTGTCCCTTTGTCCGGGTCCCTGATGCTGGGGGAAAGGGGAGAGAAAGGGACACTTATAGAGGGACTAATGTGTGTCAAGTAGTTTTCACCTGTGGAAGAGGGAGATTTGTGTTGTGTCTACAAAAGACTGATAAAATCACTCCACTGTGCGTGGCCAGTCAGAGGCTGGGCTGGGCTGGGCTGGAAGGGTGGCCCAAGTCTCCTATCACAGAGGCCTCTGCTCATCTGCATTTCAGCTGTGCCCAGTGGTCCGATTCTGGTTCTACATCATCAGTCAACAGCTGAGCATTCTGAAAAGTAAGATGTGTTATGGACCCTTGAGCATTGCCCTCTTGCTGAGATGTTGCAGTAGCCCCTCCCCCCCAACCCACACACTCCTGTCTTCTCCCCTTCATGGCTTCCAGAGAGATTTTTCTGAATCACACCTCTGATCAGAATCTTCTGTAGCTTCCCATTACCAAGAAGATCAAATTCAAAGCCCCCAGAGCTGGCAGTCAAGGTCTCTGCTGCAACTGCTCCAGCCCCATTCTCCTCTGGCGCCCTCCTGCTACTCCAGCTCGCTGATCTCAGATATCCCATGCACTCCAGGCCTTTTTGACACATCATAGCTTTGTTCTGAATGACTTCTTATGCCCTCCTTCTGCCTGGAAAAATCCCACGCCCCTTCAAGGTGTGACTCCAATGGTTTGTCCTCCCCAATGCCTTTCCAGATCTCTCCAGGTAGAATGAGTCCCTGCTCAGGACATTTGCACACCTATCCATCACACTTACCATAGTGTGTAGTAATTGTTGGTTTCTTCCACTAGAACAGAAGCTCCTTGAGGGGAGGGACTCTGTTGTGGTCTTTCTTGTGTTTGTCTCATGGATCAGCACACAGTGGACACTCCATATCTACTTTGTTGGAGTATGAACTGGAGATGAAAGGGGGGGACGTGGATGAATGGAACAAAGGACAGAAGTGTGAATGAATGGTAAAACAGAAAAGTGAAAACATGGATGGAGGAATGGGTGGATAGAAGATGCATGAGTGGACAGGTAAATACAAGGAGGAGTGGACAGAGTATGATGAAAACAGAATGGAAGGAAGGGAGAATGGAGGAAAGGGATTTTAGGTGGAGGGATGAATAGAGGGAAGACAGAAAAATGAGATGGCTATAAGAGAAACAGGAAAGATGAAGGAGGATGATGAAAAGAAGGAAAGGGAGGAAGAATGGATAAAATAATGAAAGTAGAGAAGGAAGTAAGGATGGTTGAATAAAAGGACGGATGTGTGAAAGGGTACATGTATGGATGGATGAGTGCCAGGATGAATGGAAAGAAAGGAGGGTCTATTACTAGGTGGGTGGGAAGAGGGATGATGGATAGATGTGTGGAGAGATGATGTGTGGATTAATTGAAAGAGTGATGGACGAAGAAAGGAAACAATAGAGATGGATACAAGATAGATGGATGAACGGAAGAGAAGGAGAGAAGGAGAGGGAGGGAACATCAGGTGGATGGGTGGGTGGGCGGATGGGAAGATAAGAGAAAGATGATGGTAAGGCAGGCAAGAAGGAGACTGGATGGACGGATGGACAGACGGACGGACGGACAGACGGACGGACGGATGGATGGACGGACGGACGGATGGACGGACGGATCAATGGACGGACGGACGGACGGACGGACGGATGGATGGACAGATTGCTATGTGCCAAGTTAAGAATGTTCTGCTCTCTTGCGCTGGAAGACTGTAGAGCTCTGGGGCTACCATGTATTTTCTAGAAGTTTGGGAATTATCTCCCCCTTGTGAAGTCTGTATAAGACAGGGACAAAGGAAGGAGTTTTATGAAGGCATTGCAGTCAGCTTGATCTCTTGGGTCTCCTCTTGTCCCCCCTCCCACTGTCACCTCTGTCCCTCTGTCTCCCTCAGATGTCCACTCCCTCGGGTTATTTAGGAGCCTTTGCTCTCATCCAAGTGCCCCCATTGTCTGAGCCGCATTATCACCTGGACTTTCAGGTACGAGCAGCGGGTTCTCTCCTGAGATTAGCCATAACTTTGCATCTGAGACAAGCTCAGTGGAGGCCCCGCCCCATCACTCACTGGGGTCCCCTGGGCCAGGACTATGTGCCACAGCTGCGCCGTTAAGAGAGGCGCATGTGCCGTGGTTTTGGAGGCAAGCAGGCTTGGCTGATGCTTGGCTGTGCACACTTGGGCAGATCCCCTTACCTCCCCATGTCTCAACTTTCTCGTCTACCAGACCCATACGAAGTGATCATAGATCATCTGTTCCAAGACACACATTTCCCCCACATTGTGATGTTTCTGAAATTGGTGTGTGTCTTATATTCAGTGGTATATCATAGTCTAGTTGGCAATTTAAAAAAAATCCTCAATGGCACACTAAATAATGTATATCTTAATCAATGGTATCTTGACAAGCATGAAATGTAGTATAATGATTAGATGAGAAGATGTCTGGTTATTTGTCCAGCACAGAGTAGGGACTCAAAACTTAGTGGTTTATTCCCCCTTCCCTTTGACTTAAATATTAAAAAACGAAACAAAACAATCAAGTTAGTTATTTGGCATCACAATATATGGGGTCCATGCAGGAGGAGTGGTCCGTGGTGGCCTCTCCTGCATCCCTCCTGTCTGAGCGTCTTCTAAGCATGAACATCATCCTACCAGCACCTCGATTCATGGGAAGTTCTGATTATGAGGAGGGTGTTTTGTTCCACAAAGTAGGATCTTCAGGGACCTTGGAACCAGCAGCCCCATGCCTTCCAGCACTCAGCTGTCCAGGGTCAAAGGTGGAGGTCCAGATTTTAGGAAGAGCTCTGCCACCCTAACTGTAAGACCTGGGCAAACTATTTACATCTCCGAGTCTCCTTTTCCCCCCGTCTATAATCCCTATATTGCAAGTTTGTTGGGAGAATCAAATGAGAGGCTCAGGGCCTGGCACACAGATGGTGCTCAATTAATGGAGGCTTTCCGGTTTTCCCCAGGACAAACACTTCCCGGCCTCTTTCATTCACTGGCTGACTTCTTATATCCAACCCCGTCGTCCCCCAACCCCACCGCTTTCTTCAGTGTTGAGCAGGCCTTTCTCAAGGGTTCTGAAAGCCAGTGTAAAGTCCTGGGGCCATGGAGAGCCCACCTGACACAGAATCTGTATTTTGATCCATAATGAGCACTAGAGCTGGGTTTTGGGATAGGAATGCCACAGTGACCAGTGTTACAGTGGGGTTCCTGAGACAGCCCATTCCAGAGTGATTACTGTTACACTGGAATTCTAGGGTCTCCTATTCCATTGTGATTCTTGTTGTAAATTTTTCTGAAGTAGCCCATTCCATAGTGATCAGTGTTAGAGCCAAGTTCTTGGGATAGCCCACTGCATAGTCACCAGCATTAAGGTGGAGCTCCTAAACTAACCTACTCCATGGTGAAGAGTTTTGTCAAGAGATCCACTCACTTATAATAATTAACCCTTCAATAAAATTGCCTAAGTTTTCTACTCCGTGATGATCAGTGTTGTGCGATTCCTGGGGTATCCGACCCAATAGGAAGGACTCCTGTAATGGTGCTCCTAAAATATTTCACGATTACAGTCACTTATTGGGATATCTCATTCCATAGTGAAGATATTACCATTGGGTTTCTGGGCTAGCCCCTTCTCTTGGTGCTAAAGTGAGTTTGCTCTTAGTATTACGGTTAAGTTTCCAGGCTATCCCATGTTATGGTAAAGAGCATTGTGGTGAGGTTTCTGGGATATTCCACAATTCTATTGTGAGAAGCTTCCCAATAAAACCAACTGAGAGTTCTGAGTCTTAGAGGAGTTTTGTTTTCTTGTTTGTTTGTTTGTTTGTTTGATCACATCACTGTTTTCATTCTATTTCCCAATCCCCTATGCTCTATGCTTTCCTGGCCAGAATTCAGAACTATCATCATAGCTTGCCTCAGGCCACCTTTGCCTCCTCTATGTTTCTCACCAAGATTGGGTCCCTGGCAAGAGGCAGGGGAGGAGACGAGATGCCCCTCAAGCAGGAGGGGCAGCCTATAGTCTCTCTGGGGAACCAGGGATGGCCTGGCTCATCGGGGAGCCCTCTAAGCCGCTTCCCTGGGAATTCTCCATGATTGTGGTGAAAGCCATACGCCCAGTCTCTAAAGGCCTATCCCTCAATGATGAGTGTTGGGGACACGGCAAAGGACATGACTGGAGGCCAGAGGGGCCTCTGGAAAACCCACGGCCACTACAGCCTGTCTCACAGCAACATCTTTTCATGTCTCTCTTTCCTGCCAGTTGCAGAGACCCACTCCCTAGCTGTAGGATCAGCATGGCACCCCTGCCAGGACTATGGTAAGGAGGTTTAAACCCTGGAGAGTCCCTGTGGAACTCTCTGGCCCCATCTTGAGGGACTGTCGTCTTCATTCACACACCGGCAATCTCCTGCAGCCAAGCTGCAAATAGTCCCTTCGTTAGAGCCTGGCTTTGGATATGCTCAGGACTGGTGAGGTGGAATACCTCTCCAGGAAGGTATTTCGGCATGGCGCTGGGTAAGGCAGAAAAGCCTCTAAGCACTGAACCAAAGGTGCTGTAATGGGGGAAGGCCAGGCTGTGAGCTTCGCGCCCCCATCAGGAGGTACGTGTGCTCCAAGGCCGAGGGTCGGAGCATTTTCACTGGCCCCCGAAGCTGGGGCAGTGTTCTGTCCAGTAGGGCGATGGCATTCCGGTAAGACGCACAAAGCCAGGCTGCTGACTAGCTGTGAGCCAGTTAGGACTCAGAGGCGATGGGGGCTATACCCGTGAGACCCTCTGACCCTGCACCCTCAGCTCCCGCTTGTCTGTCCTCTGCCTTCCCCTCCGTATAAGAAATTTGCTCCAAAGCCACTTTTTCAGTGTCTAAGATACACTTCAGGATAAGATAACACACATTTAAAGTCCCAGAAGGTCAGAATCCGGGCCTCAGAGGCCCTGGGAACCCTAAGATCTTCCCGATGGGTGGGCGGGAATGAGCAGGGGAACCCTTTCTGTGCAGGGGACTCTCATGATAAGGTTGCATGTTTCAGGGAGGGGGTGGCCCCTGTCACAGCTCTTTGGTGCAACAAGGAAGGGCACAGGCTCCGGAGTCAGGTAGATCCAAGTTCAAATCCTGCTCTTCCATGGACTCTCTGAACCTCAGCTTTCTCTTCTGCCAAATGGGAGTGAGACTAGCCCCCATCTTACAGGGTAATCCTGAGAAAATGCATGAAGAAAGCTTAGGTGCAGAGCCTGCTTAGCAAACTGCCCCCACCAACTAACAGTCTACAAATGATGAGGCAGAGGGAGCAACTGGGCAAAGATGTGGATAGGAAAACTCAAGGGGGTGTGAGAACCCACAGTCGAACCCACAGTCAAACCCTCCGCGTCACCCCTGCTTCCCACAGACCAGCCCCTGCAGTGATAGGGGTGGAAACTGTACCGGCTTCAGCTGCCCCCTCCACCCGTCCCTCGGCGCCCTGCAGGAGTAACCAAAACAGACTGGCAGGACATCTGGGTGAGGGGTGCAGTTCCAAGACTGCACCACAAGGTGGAGCCATGCCCCTGCTAATCCATGTCTCCTACACCCGGACTGAAGCTACTTGGGTAAAGCAGCATTTTTTTTTATGTCAGACACTGTGCTGGGCACTTGGCTTTCGTGATCTTGCTTGATTTTCTTCTTCTTCTTTTTTTCCAAGATTTTATTTATTTATTTGACAGAGAGAGAGCACAAGCAGGGGGAGCTGCAGGCAGAGGGAGAGGAAGAAGCAGACTCCCCACTGAGCAAGGAGCCTGATGCAGGACTTGATCCCAAAACCCTGCTATCATGACCTGAGCCAAAGGCAGATGCTTAACCGACGGAGCCACCCAGAACCCCATTCTTGCTTGATTTTCAAAGCCATCCCTTAAAATCGATATCATTAGCTCTATTTTAAATGTGGAGAAACTGGGGCTCAGAGAAGTGATATGACTAAATATGAAGGCTAGGGAGTCAAAATTCATGGGCTCAAATCCCAGTTCTTCAGCCTACTAGGATACTTAACCTGTCTGTGCTTCAGTCTCCCCATTAGAGAAATGGGGCTAATAACAGCAGTAACATTATGGTAGTTAATAGACTTTAGCTATTTGTTTGTTTTTTAAGTAGGCTGCACACCCAGTGTGGAGCCCAATGCAGGGCTTGAACTCACAACCCTGAGATCAACACCTGAGTTGAGATCAAGAGTCAGATGCTTAACCCACTGAGCCACTGAGGTGCCCTTTTAGCTACTTGTTTTTATTCTGTGTCCAGCCCTGTGCTGTGCTCTTCATCCATATGGTCTTCACAGCCACCTTAAGAGGTGGCTGTTAATATCTCTGCTTTGCAGATAAGGAAACTGAGGCTCAGAGAGGCTAGCTGCTTGTCCCATTTCCACACAGCTAGATGGAGGCAGAGTGAAATTCCAACCCAGGTCTTCTGGCAGAGAACAGTAGGAGATGGGGCTGTCTAGAGCCTTGGGGAAGAGATGCCCTAGGTTCTTGTCCAGGCCCACAACTGTCCATCAAGTCCCCCATGCTGCTCTGGCCTCAGTTTCCCCACTGGTACCACAAGAAGCAGATGGAGGAAGCCAAGTCCCTTTGCAACGCCCTGGTTCTATGACTCATAGTGTGGCAGCCAAGAAACCCCATCTCGGAGGTGCCAGAGCTGGGGCTTAGGGAACCCACAGTGAGGGGAGGGCCCCAAGACCGGAGGTCTCCCCACACCCTGCACAAAGCGATCCCTGAGCTCCAGCCTCTCTAGGTCATCCTCATGTCCCATGGACCTATGGCCTGAGGACACAGTGACAGAGGTGGCTCACAAGGCCATTCTGGCCCAGTGACACATATGACAGCATCCATTCCCTCAACCTCCTTTTCCAGCACCCTCTTTGTGAACAACACGAGGGGCCCTGTGGGCCTGGAGCAGAGTTTCGTGGAGCCACATGGGGAGACAAAGAAGGGAGACAGGACGGAAGCGGGGTGGCCTCTGGCGTTCTCCCCGGAGTCTCTGCGGCGCTCACAGCACCTGGTGTCCTCGTCCAGCAAGAAACGATCCTGGGAGGCCTCCCGTTGCCAAAGAATCCAGAGTGGGAGGCTTTCGGGCTGTTTGTTCTTTCAGACAACAAATACAGTCAGGTCACATTTGATTTATGCAAATATGAAACGATGTCCTGCGAAATATTAATGAAGTTTCACTTTGTGAACAGAAAGTTAATTTTTTTCATTGTTAAGAGCATACAACACACTCCAGTCTCTCCCTCCTCAGGAAGAATCAAGGTCCTTTCCTTTGACCCCACACTCCCTCCAGCTCCCTCCCTCCCTCTCTCTTCCCTTCTCAGCCACGCCCCCCAGAGCTGAGCTTCTCAGCCTTGAACTGGCAAGAACCACCTGGGGCTCTTATTAAAATGCAGGTCCTGGTGTGGTTAGTCTGGGCAGAGACCTGAGGCCCTGCAGGGCCAACAAGCTCCCTGTAGAGGTTGATGCTACGGGTCCCTGGGTCACCCTCTGAGCTGCCGCCTTGTCTTGGGCACATCCAGCCCTCTGCCCACCTGGTTTCCATCAGCACCCGCCCGCAACCCAGCCCCTCCCCCCCGCCCCCGCCAGGTCCTCAACAATTTCCATGTGGAGGAAACCTGTGGACCCTTGTTGGCCTCATCTTCCTGGGCCCCCAGCACAGACACTATATCCTTCCCCCTGAGGCCAGTCCTTCCTTTGGCTCTGCTCCCCTGCCTGTCCTCCTGACCCTCTGCCATGGCACCTCCACCTTCTGGCGCGGACATGTGTGCATCCATGTGCGCCTTCGCCCCAGCCACGGCAATCTGTTCAGAGCTCAGCGTGTAACCCCAACTGGGCCACTGGGGGTCAGCCCTAGACTTCTGAAGGAATATTAGGGAAGAGATATCCTCTTTCTGCTAGGGTTGTTAAGCCGTGGGGTGGGCCTGAGGCTGCCAGTGGCTGTCAGTCAGTTTGGGAACGAAGCCAATGAAGAAGAAAGCAGAGCCACGTCATGAAGAGAAGCACAGTCCTGAAGATTTCCTTTGAGCACTTGGATTCAGCCGTGCCTGAAACCCATAGACCTTCAAGTTACGTGGGCAAGGACTCCCTCTGACACTTAAGTCCGTTTGGGTTGTGTTTCCCATTACAAGCAACCCAAGGATGGATGCAACTGACAAACACACTTGAGCTCTGCGTCAGCCACAGTGGGGAGTGAAGGGAATCCCAGGCAGACCTTGGCCTCACCGAGTTGACAATCGTGTGTGTGTGTGTGTGTGTGTGTGTGTGTGTGTGTGCAAGGAAGAGCCCTGTTCAAAACTTACAGGGCAGAAAGTGAGCAGGGCCAGCATGAGCCAGTGATGGCTTCACAGAAGAGGCACCCTGAAGGATGGGGAGACCTGTCGGGGTGTGACATCCTCAGACCTGGCTCTGGGCACTGGAAGGAGGTGATGCAAAGCAGGTCCAGGAGGCCAAAGAGGAGGCCCTGGGGTGCTCCAGAAGAGGCAGAGAGCCTGAGAATGGGGGGATGTGGAGATCCCACTAGACTAGAGTTCCAGGAGGAAAGGCAGGAAGCTCTGCTAGTCTCTCCATACTTTGTCCTGCCCGTTTACTTGAGCAGCGACCCCCTACTGCTCCCAAACTCTGCCTTCTTCAACTTAATGTCCCCCCAGTCCCTCCTCGCCAGGATCGGCACCTGATTTTAGAGAGGGGGTTCAGAGTACTGGCTTGCCCTGCTGAAAATCACACAGCTGGTAAAAAGCAGGGTCAGGATGGAGACCCTGCCCCTTTGCCCACCCTCCGCCCTCCCCCTGGGCAGGCCCTGCGGAGCTATCTTTCCTGAGCACTTACTATGTGCCAGGGCTGGGGTCTTCAACCTCACCTAATTCTCACACCACTCTCAGCAAATTGGCCTTCCTGATCTCTATTTTGCAAATGAGGACTGGAGGCTCAGAGAGGTGATGTAACTTGCCTAAGTCACACACCTAGGAAGTAGGAGGGTTAGGACTTGAACTGAGGTCTGGTTAATTACTAAAAGCCCCAGCAAGACAAACATACTCAAAGTGACCCCAGATTTGGAAATGAGGCCAACATCTGTCTTCTGTCTTATCTGTCCCCACCTATATCATAATGTCTTATCATTTCCTCTTTCAAGTCCCAAAGGGCTCAGTTCAACCCAATTTGGTGTTTATGAAGGGCCTTCATCAGGACCGGGCTCTGCGCTAGGGGCAGCAGTGAAGCCCCAAGAGGAAAAATTCTGACCATTTGTAGGGTTTTCAAAGGACAGAATATTTTCTTTTTTTTTTTTTTTAAAGATTTTATTTATTTATTTGAGAGAGAGAATGAGATAGAGAGAGAGCATGAGAGGGGAGAGGGTCAGAGGGAGAAGCAGACTCCCCGCTGAGCAGGGAGCCCGATGCGGGACTCGATCCCGGGACTCCAGGATCATGACCTGAGCCGAAGGCAGTCGCTTAACCAACTGAGCCACCCAGGCGCCCAGGACAGAATATTTTCAAGTATGTTACCTGCTTGGTGTCTATGTTTGCCCCTACCCTGTGCTGGTGGTGTCCGAGGGTAGACGCACATATGAGTGCTCCCTGGGGCCCAGAGCCTGGCATGGGGCAGAGCCAGAATAGAGGCTCCATAAATATGTGATGATGGGATGAGTGGATGGCTGAAGGGTTGGGAGGCTGGATGGGAAAAGGGAGAGAGGGATAGGATTCTAGAATCTTCTCGCTGGACTCTGGGATCTCATCCCCTACATTTATCTATTCAGCCAGTTGGTCAGCCTGTCAATTAACTTGTTCTTTGCACTTTCATTCAATATAGTGTTTATAGGGACCCACCACAAGCCAGGCCCTAGGCTGGCTGCTGGAGAGACAAAGAGGGCAGAGCCCTGAGCCCTGACACAAAGGAATTCCAATCTAACAAAGGAGAAAGAGCTCGCACACATTCCTTCCACTAACACACTTTTATGGAGTGCTTCCTCTGACACTGACCTTGGGCTGGGTGGTGCGAGGGAAGCAGAGACCGATCAGAGTGCTTCCTACCCCTGAAGGGCTCCCACAGGCCAAGGGGGTGCCAGTTATCAGGATATAAACGAGTGTGTAGTGCCAGAGACTCTGAGCATGGACTCTGGGACCAGGCCACCTGGGCTCAGATCCCCAGCACTCACTATGTGTGTGACCCTGAGCAATTCACTTTGCCTCTCTGTGCCTCGGTTTCCTTGTCTATAAGATGGGAACAAAATAGCACCTGCTTCTGGTTGTTTGGGGGAGTGAGCAAGCAGGAGACTATGCTTTCCTACACTCGTGAGCTGATGGCCGGGGCTCAGCCACCGCCCTGGAGGGTGGCCCATCTCTGGGACAAGTTCGTCTCAGACTCTAACACAGGGCGTGGCACTCAGGAGGTGCCCCACAGATGGTGATCAAATGGAAGAGTGGTCCCAGCTCACAACAATTTACATTTGTTAAATGAATGAACAAATGAGTAAATGAACAAATGAATGAGGAAAATGAGAGCTGAAAAACCAAAATGCGTTGTCTCTAAAATCAGAAAAACAGCAACGTCAACATTGCAACATGTATAGTTAAAGGTCTTCAGACTATAACATCGTGACAACTTTATTCATTGTTATGTGTAACAGTCATGAAAATGACGATGTGTTGGAAAACATTTGTTACTCGGATCTTTCTTATTTGCCAAGAATTCCTGAGTGAGCAGGTCAAGTGTGGGAAACTGGGGCCCCTTATGAATTGGATGAATTATTCGTACCCGATTTCAAAGGAAAAAGTGACAATCCTTTCAGCCTTTTTACAGTAAAATAAAGGAACTTCACTCAGTGGGTGAGAGTGATCCACCGTCACCTGGGGAAAGGGTAGTGGGGGGAGTTGGTGGGCAAAGCCTCAGCCCAGCACCCCCCCCCCGCCACTTCTCTGCCCCCTCAGCCCCACCTCCCCCCTCTCTGGTCTCAGCAGGCTGGATGACCTTTTAGGACCTTTCTTGCCAGGGAATTGAGTCATGTTTGGAAAAAGATAGCCGCTCAGAGGTTAAGGGCTGGGTCAGTGGGACCAGGAAGCTGCCACAATGGGGATTAGTAGTCTCACCGAGGTAGCATGTCCCAGAGTTGAGACAGCTAATCCTTAATGCCTCGCTGGAGATTTTCAATGAGAAATTCATCCCACGACCCTCAAGGCTGGGGCTCTTGTCCCCAAAAGGCAAATACTTGCCATGCAAGGAGAACCAACTAACTGTACCCGGGAGAGGGGAGAGAATGTGGCAGGATGTCACCTCTTCTCTTTCCGGGATGACCCAGGCGCACGGGCCTGGACCTCAGATGACCTCTGAGAGTACCGACCTCCCCACCCGCCACCGAAGACCCTTCCCGTGCCCCCTCACACTCACGGCCTGGGGGGTTTGGAGGGTGTCTGCTGGGGTGGAAGGGGGCAGTGACGCGGCACCCCAGCATTGTGCCAACCCCACACTGACGTCCTGTCATGGCACAGCGGACTGTGGCAGCACTGAGCCCGGCACTAGCCCCCAGAGCAGAGAAACGGGCTCAGAGGGGCCAGGGATGCCCGAGGCCACAGCTGAGGGGAGAAGTCAGCCTGGGCAGCCAAGCCCACGCTCCGGGCCACCTCCCAGACCCAGGGTCACCAGGAGCAAGTGGGAGCCAGAGAGAGAAAGGAGAAGTGGGTTGTACCATAACATCTGCAGAGAGGCAGATACGTGTGGAAAGTACTAGAGACAGGGCGCCATGGATCTCCCTTGGGAAGCCACCTGGGGACAAAGCCCCTGACCTGTGTGTAGAAATTATAGCAGCAACTCAACGAACATTTCTTCAACAAGGGGTCTTTGCGGCACTGAGGACATGGCAGGGAACAAAACAGAATCCCCGCCTCCTGGAGCTTCCATGGAAGCTTCCTCCCATTAGAAAGCACCCACGGGACGTATCCGTGGGACCTCATCCGCTCTTCAGACCGGTCTGACGCTACGAGCGCCCACTTTACAGATGACTAAGCTGAGGGGGTAAGGGCGCAGGGCTAGGAAGCAGCCGAGCGAGGATTTGAACCCAGGCCCGTTGTGTCCCTTGTCACCCTCCCAATTTCCCTGCTTATTGCAGTAATGATGATGACGATGACGGTGACTGGGATGCACGGGGCACCTTCTCCAGCGGGAGCCGAGCTGGGCTCTCCACTCCCATCTCCGCACATGGTCCCCGCAGCGGCTCTTCTGAGGTAGAGACCATTCTAATTCTCATTCTGTGGTAAAAACCAGAGGCTCAGAGAGGCGAGGGCGCCTGTGTGCTCTCACACAGTCAGCAAGGGGAAAGCCTGAGACACACACCCTGTTTCGCTCCTCAGGGCTTCACGGCCCACAAAGATCAGGAGCACAGTTGCCATTAATTGAGCATTAAGCGCACTGTCTCGGATGCACTGTCTCATTTCATTTTCTCCGTGATGCCATGGGGTCAGGGCTCTGTGCGGGTGGGGAAACTGAGGTGGGGAGCAGTGGAGTGACCAGAGACCAGCAAGACCTACGATCATCATGGGTCAAGGGCCTACCGCGTGCTAACCCTTCCACACGGGTCACCCTCATCCTCACAATGCACCTGGAAGTAAGGCCTGTTAGTCCCATGTCACAGATCAGGAACCTGAGGCTCAGCGAAGTGACACCCCTTGTCCAGGCCATTCAGCCAGAGACAGGAAGAGAGAGAGGATTTGAACCCAGGCCTGCCCACGCCCGGAGTCAGGCTCTGACCACCATCCTCGGCGCCCCCTCGGCACGCTTTTGATGTCCATGGGCCAGTGCCAGGCCTGAGGTCTGGGCTGTGTGTTCGTGGCGGGTAAAACTCTCCTCAGAGTTTTCAGCACTGTCCTCAGCTCCAAGCCCGTGGCCGGAGGAAGCGGGGCTAGATGTTTGTGGAACTAGGTGCCAGGCAGCCAGGGAGGGGAGTCTGATGACTGGTCCAAGTCCACCCAGCAAGGCTCTCCTAGAGGGGTTCTCCAGGTCCCAGCACCAGGCTTGGGGACCGGGGCTGCCAGCTTCTTCCTGTTCTGTGCTCTCGTGGCGCAGCCACGGTCAGCATGAGCAGAACTAGCTCCCGAGCCACCAGTCCTATCCCCCGCCTTGCCCAGGCCACGTCCACGTGAAGGACAGGCCCGCCGGGTCCTTGCTGACTTGCAGGTGAGGGAGCAGAGGTACCATGCACAGGATGCTCCTGAGCCCTCTGCCAGGGCTCCCCAGCCTCATGCCAAATGGCACATTGGCGTTGCCTGTGGCCGGTTCCGGGTTGACACGGGCCCAATGCAGCAGGCGTTACAAACAACTCAAATAGCAGAGGCCAAGGTGATACACAGGACATTCAAGCTCAAAGCCTCTCCTGCCCCGCCAGCTAGCCTCAGTGTGACAGGGGTGGGAGGACCTTCCCTGGGGACCCAAACACCAGTTCCTGTTTGTGTAAGGCCTGGCCAAGCCATCCCCTTTCTCTGGGCCTCAGTTTCCTCCATGGGTGAGGGGCTCTCCAAGTGGTCTGCTCACCGGGACCTCAGCGTCTCTTCTTGGAAATCTTGGCGACGACCAGAATAATGTTGTAAACAAACTGAAACCTGCTGTTGAGAAAGGACTTGAGACCGTTGACAATACACTTGGATGTGAGTCAACAAGTGATGATCAGTGGCACCTAGGAGCTTGCCTCCCGAGTGCTATGTCTGCATTACCAGAGGCTGCCACCAGGGGCTGCTCTTTATGGGTGGTTTACTGAGAAAGGTGGCTATTCAGTTCCTGGTTTATTCACTTATTTTTCGGGGAACAAGCAATGCTCAAATGAATATCCTCTTATACATTATATCATGGCAAATTTTTTCCTAATATCTGCAGAGGATAAATTCCTAAAACTGAGATTTCAAAAGTTCAAAAGGTATGCACATTTTGAATTATAGGAGATGTTGACAAATAATTCCCTACATTAACATTCTCTCCAAAAGTTTTGGGAGAGTGTCTTTTTTTCTACTCTCTTGATAGCACTGCTATGGGCAACTTAAAAGTTTTGCTAATCTTATAGATAAAAGGTTAGAACTCATTTCACTTTGCATTTCTCTAATTATGAAAGAATTCACTCATTTTCTCATATTTTATTAGCTATTTATATATTTTAGCATAAATATTTTGATCATATTCATAGCATATTCTTCCGCTAGGTTGTTCAATTTTCTTATTGATATGTATTAATTCATTGGAAATTAAGGAAATTAGCTATACCTAAGCCTAGGTAGCTTTAAAGCTACCTAGCTTTATATTTAATCATGTCTCTTTTTTATTCTGATTTCTTAAAAGAATTTGGCTTTCTTTTCATTTTCTTGAAACATTATAGGAGGAAGTAAATGCTACAAATGGCTACCTTTCGAACCTTGTTAGGGTTTAGAGCTTCAAAGGTATAGAAGGGACCCACTCTCTAATTTCACTGCTGAGAAAACTGAGTTCAGAAACAGAAGCGTCTGGATCAAGGCCACCTAATGAGTTATAGGACCAAAAATACTTTTATTGAAATTGGTAGTCTCTGTTTCTTATATCATTATAACTAGGTAGATACCATTCATTGTAGAGCCAAGTTGCAGAACCATAGTTACATTTCTTCTCTTGTACAGCCTTTGTTTTTCCTTGAGTTAATAATTGCCTTGTTTTTCACTTGAATTATTTTCTATACACATATCCTTAATTCTTTGCATATGCACTGTTCTACATCTGCCATGTCTACATCTAATCCCTCTTTTCTCTGGAGCCCTTCCATTAAGAGACTTCGTTTTCATACTCCTGTATGAATTATTGTTCTCAGGGCCTGCTGCAAAGCTGTCATCCTGGGACTCCCATTTGCCACTTTTATGAGTTGGAACCATACTTTTTGTTTGATTCTAGATTTTCTATTTCTTATTCTCTCATTCTGTTTGACCTAGTTTTTCAAATTTGCATGAACATCTCATTTAGAGCAATAGACAACCCCCTCAAGTCACTACTAGAAGCTGGTGTACAAGCAATATGAATTGCCTGGTTAATTGATTGCTTTTGTTTATGAATGATGAGTATATATTAGTATGAAGGCAGCATGGAAGGAACAAAGGCTCCCCAGCCACATGACTTGAGGCACATTTCTTAACCTTTTGATCTTTTATTTCCTCATCTGAAAATGCAGATAATAACAATATCTGCCTCATTTGGGTTGTTATGAAGAGTAAATGAAATAACATAGGCAAATAGTCTTACCTAGTGTCTGGTTCATGGTCACTGCTCCATAAGTGATGCACAACACTAAATGGCAACTGTTTTTGTCAGCTGTCGTTCAGAAACTGACCGCCGACTTGGGGAAGCTTCAGGAATCCAAGGGTTGGCTCCTGGCCAAGGAGAAGGTACAGGAAATGAAGAACTTGGTGAACGATGTTCCTTCTAAGATCTCTCCAGCTAAGGATGAGACTTTGGGGTGAGTTGACGCTTCAAGGTGGAGATCTTTGCTCCAAGAAAAGGGAACACACATCTTTGGGAAGGCATATTTAGGGTCAAAGTCAAAAAGTTTGATAAACCTTGTTCCTCCCCACCGAGTCAAGGCGGTCTGAGGCCAGGTTCATCAGGGCTTGAGCAAATTAGAGGCAGGGCTGCAGGGCCAATCTGGGCATCTCATGGGTTTGGGCTTCCATATTATGTAATTTTAGGATCAGGGTAAAGGGCCTCTTAATCCTTACCTCCACCTGTTTGCTGGTGCCTGAGGTCCCTTTTCCAAGGAGTAAGTCTTTCTTCTCCAAATGTAGCTGAGGATAAAAGTCTGAATCCCCTCAGGATGGAGAAGACGAGTTCATACCACACGGCTGGCTCCACACGGGGAGGTTGGAATCAAACGGTTCCGGGTTCAAATTCGGACTCTGGCACTTATTTCTCCCTGGAATCTCTGTGGGAAATTACGTCTGTCTGAGCCTCCGTGTGCCAGGCCATAACATGGAGAGGATAAAACCTCTGAACGGGGCTATTGTGAAGGCCAAAGAGAAGGCAAGCCTGGTGAGGCCCAAATGTTCAGCCTGATGCTGGTGTAGAGAAGCGCTCAGCCCCTGGCTGGCATGAGGAATGACGAAGGGAAATTGTGGTTTTCGCACAGGTTGAACATCATTAACTCCCGCACCCTGAAAATCAAAGTTGAACTGACTCCTGATGGCGAAGGTGTTAACATAAGGGTCCCCATCGTCGCTAATGTCACCCTGGCCCTGTGAGTATACATTAGAATCTGGGATTTGGGAGAGGCTGTGCAGCACGGCCAATGGATCTCCAAACCAGAATCGGGCTCTTTCCCATGCTACCGTGTGGCCTTGGGCCTCAGTGTCCTAATCTGTACATGAAGGGGCCTTTCCAGCTCTAAAATCTGAAGCTTTAAAATGTTCTAATGAGGGCGCCTGGGTGGCTCAGTTGGTTAAGCGACTGCCTTCGGCTCAGGTCATGATCCTGGAGTCCCGGGATCGAGTCCCACATCGGGCTCCCTGCTCAGCAGGGAGTCTGCTTCTCCCTCTCGTGCTCTCTATCTCTCATTCTCTCTCTCTCAAATAAATAAAATCTTTTAAAAAAATAAAATAAAAAATAAAATAAAATGTTCTAATGAACTTTGGCCATAACCAAGTCTCTCTGGAAAGAATCCTTCATTAATTAAATATTTCTGAAATCATAACATTTATCTAATTGTAAAATTTGAAAACCTGAGAAGACATGAGCATCTATAACTCTGGCAAAGTTTCCTCCAGCATTATTTCGTCTCTTGAGATTCTCTTTAAATAGCAGTGACCATTATAGCTAAACACATATAGTAGTGCACGGTATATAAATGAAGGGCATGTGTGAAAAACGTAATTTTAAAGTATTTTGATTACTTTAAAAGAGATAGAGAGATAGGAAAATGAGCGTGTGTGGAAGAAGATAAATTGAGGACACGGGGATTCCATCATTCATTAGCCATGAGATCTCGGGATGGTTACTTAACCTCTCTAGACCGATGTTTCCCCATTTTGAAAATAAAGATAATAATAGTACTTCTACCTCATGGTATTGCTATAACGATGACATGGATTAATCCAGGAAAAAATGGGTTTTTTTCCAAAGATTTATGTGTTTTAGAGAGACGGGGTGGGGAGCAAGGATCAGAAGGAGAGGGAGAGAGAAACTCCAGCAGAGTCCCCACTGAGTGGGGAGCCCCACATGGGGCTCAATCTCAGGACCCTGAGATCATGACCTGAGCCGAAATCAAGAGTTGGACGCTTGACCCACTGAGCCACCCAGGTGTCCCGAAAAAATGCTTTTTAGAAATGCTTAACATATAATTTGCCCTCAATAGATGCCAACTATTATTCTTATTTTTGTTATTAGGGTGGTGCTCTATAAAACAGTCACACGAACCAAATCCATGTGGCCAGGCGAAGAAGCCCTTAACGTAAATGTTAATTGGGAATCCAGACGGCGCTGACATTATCCATAGACAAGCTGGAGAGTTAAAGATCCACGGAGGCAGAAGAACCCTAGTAGGCCTTCTAGACCTCTGTTCACTGGGAATCTTATTTCCTATAGGCCTGTCATTGGCCAGGTGGTCGACCTGAAGGCCTCTTTGGACCTCTTGACTGATGTCAGAGTTGCAGTCGATGCCCAGACTGGCGCCCCCAGAGTGATCATAGGAAAATGCAGCAGTGACCCAGACAGCATCTCACGCACCGTGCTGGACAGGTAAGGCTGGTCCATCTTAGCAGAGCTGGGCTCTCAGAGGAGTTGGGGATCCCCTGGCTTCAGCCCTATTCCTGTCCCCATGAGGTGGCACAATGTGGCAAAAGAGTGTAGGCTCTGGAGTCAGACAGACCTTGGTTCAAATATCAGCTACCGACTTAGAACTTTGTGACCAACTTAGCCCCTCTGAGCCTCATTTTTCCCATCTGTAACCCGAAGGTGACAATAATGTCTCCTCACCGGCTGTTGAGCCGACCATCTGGGAAAATACGAGTGTTTAGCACAGAGCCTGGCACACACTCAGCCCTCTGTGAGAATAATATCCGTGCTGACTTTGACTTCCTGTTCTCTCCATTCCTGAGACAGGAGTGTTGGCCTCCGATCACTCGGCAGCTCTGTCAATTCTGCTTCCTGCTTTCTGAAGTGCTGTTGTTAGGTGCAGCACATTTAGGATTGTTACTGCTTCTTGAAAAATTGACCCCTTTATCATTATGTTATATCCCTCAATAACCGTAATAATAATAATAAATTGTATTTTCCTTCTTGCCTCCATGTGGGAGGAGGAGGAGAAGTAAATGCTTACCATGGGCTCTGATTTCAAATTGTCCCCAGAGAGTCCTCAATTCATTGGAAAATTCCTGAAACGAGATATTGCAAACTGAATCCCCTCCATTTAAACCACTGATCCCTGTCAATCCACAAAAATCTACTTCCTAAACAGTGTGCTTGCAAGGGCAGGTCTGGTGGAGGAAGAGGGTGAGGGGAGGAAGGGTGACCCTGGAGGTGGCTGTTGGAGGAGAATGGTCCTGAAGTCGAAGGCCGGGGCAGGTTGGCTTTGGGGGAAACAAGGTTGGGTTCTCGGCTCTCAGCCCCGAGGGCCATGAGCAGAGGTCACTCTACCCTACTCCCTCAAGGGATTTGATCACAGCTCGCCAAACCAAAGAAAGGCTCTACTGCCTGATGTTATTGGGGAAGGCTGGGATATAAATGGACAGGCCTGAGCCCTGCTGGGTACAGCCTTGTCTGCAGCCCCAGGGAATTCATCCTGCCGCCCTGGGTCTCAGTGTCCACATCTGTGAAATGGCCTTCCACTCTGTTGCCCAAGCCCGCTCAGCCCAAGCACTCCCCGCCGCCGTCTGGGCTCAGCGTGCCTCGGCCCCCCCCTCCCATCACCGCCCTCCTGCCCTCGCTCACTCCGCTGCAGACACCCTGGCCTTTGCTCTGGGCCTCAAACAAGTTCTTCCCCACCTCCAGACCTGTGCACACGCTCGTCTGGCCTCCTAGAACACCATTCCCCTCACCTCCACGTACTTCTCAACCTTCAGGTTCTAAAAAAAGGTTGATCCTATTCTCCCTCAAAACCGTCTACTCTTGGCCTTCCGAGTACTTGTCACAAGCCGTCATTCTATTTTTTTTTCTAAGATTTTATTTATTTGAGAGCGAGAGAGAGAGAGAATGAGTGGAGGTGGGAGGGGCAGAGGGAAAGGGAGAAGCAGGCTCCCCTCTGAGCTCGATCCCAGGACCTTGGGATCACGACCTGAGCCAAAGGCAGACACTTACCTGACCGAGCCACTCAGGCGCCCCATCACTCTATATTTAATTCTATGTTTACTTCAGTCCTTCTTTCTGCCAATAATGTTTGAGCACCTGCTATGTTCCAAATAGGCTCTGAGCTCTGGAGAATTTATTGGTGACAACTGACCAGGACCCTGTGTTCCTGGAGTTCATTGTCCTGAGGGAAAGGCAGACAGACAAGTATCCAGGCCATCAGCAAAGAGCCCTCACAGAGGATGAGGCTCCTCCACAGGTACCTGTGGTGAAGCCAAAGCAAGACTCAGCTTCTCTTCTTTTTTTAGCAGCAGGCTGAGCCCTAATCTTGGTTGTAGACTGAGCTGTGACCCTGGCCCCAGCCTGAGCCCTGATCCTGGTGACATTCTGTACCCTGAGCCTTTTTCACACACTCAGACTGAGCCTGGATCCTGCTCACAGACTGAGCTTTGACCTCAGTGATCTACTGAGCAATGACATCAGTCACAGACTGAGCCCTGACCTTGATCTCAGACTGATCCATGATCCTGATCCTATACTGAGCCCTGAACCCTGGCTCCAGTCTTGGCCTCTGATCAGTCTTTTCACATCTGCCATTGTTCCTAAGGTGAGGGGAGAGGAGAGTAAGGGCCAGGTGCCAGAGACAAACCCCAAACCACAGGTGTCAGGCCCCTCTTCAAGGCCTTAGACCCTGCAGGGGATTGTAGGGAAGAGTTTGGGCAGCAGTGTCTGATTGTCTGTGGTCTCGTTCCAGATCGATGCCCAGCGTCCCTTGTAGCATCTCCATCTGGGAAGGTGCAGCCATGCCCCAAGCAGAGCGATAGCCTGAGTGCAGCCAGAAGGGGCTCTCCCAGAGACTCCTCCTCGAAGTCGGTACAGCAGCCTCTGTGCTCACCACCCTCCACCCCCTGCAACTAAAGACCACTTCGGCACCCTCTTGTGTGGCCCATTTTATTCCCTCCATTGGGATTGGGGGAGGGCAACGAGGTGGTAGAGACCTGGGTGGGAGCTGGAAGGGACCTCTGGGACGATCCAGCTTGTTTTACAAATTGGAACACTGACACACAGAGAGGGCAAGAGACTGACCCAGGGTCACACAGCCAGTTGGTGGCAGTGGCAGGCTCTTGATTCATCCATTCACATGCTCAGCAGGCATTCAGTGAGGGCCTACTCTGGGCCAGGCAGGCAGTAGGAATAGACAGTCACACTTTGGGTAACCCCACCCAGGGCTTTCCTCCCTTCCCCTCAGGGAGTCCTCAGGGACTCTGAGAGGTCTTATGGAGGATGGGGGACACCGGGTCTGTGGGCTCAGGAGTATAGGGCAGAGTACCATAGGGTCAGGGGCCTGGGCCACTTCCCAGCCTGCCCCTCTGTGCCCTCTGAAAGGCTAGGGTTCCCCTGCAACGGAGATCAATTCAAGCAGCACCTGAGGACACCCATGGTCTCACGACACCAGGGCTCACCCACCCAGCCCTGAGAGCCTGTGGGCCCACTGGCCAGGCTGCACAAGGGCCCTGCCTGCCTGGTGAAGCCAAGCACCTTGAGGGTGCTCAACCATCCCATGGAGACCAGCTCCTCTCTGGCCTCCCCAGGCTGTGCCCGGCCGTGGTCCAGACAGCATCACTTTGCTGAGGCTAACACCACCACCATCATGGAGCACTGCCTTTGCGGGCACGTAGGACCTCACCAATTCCTAACAACACCAGGAGATACTATTCTGATCCCCATTTAACAGATGAGGAAACTAAGGCTCACAGAGGCAAACTGACTCATCAAGGTCACACAGTGAGCAAGAGGCAGAGCCAGGATTTGAACCCATGACTATGAGAACCTTTGCTCAGAGAGCTGACATGCGGTCACCCAGGCACCTTGGCTGCCTCCCCAGGCCCCGGCAGGCGCTACTTTCTTCTGCCCAAGACATATGAGAGCCTCTCAAGGCTGTTGTTCCTGCCTACATGCAGGCCCCAGTCTCCCCTTTGCCTGCAGGGAGAAGGCTGCCGCCCTTTCCACAAGGGCTTTCCCTCTGAAGAAGGCTGCCTCACGGTCAAGTCACCTCAGAGGTCCCTTGAGCTCTTGGGGTGGCCTGGAGGGGCCGCAGACCAGCTCTCCCGAGCAATCCTGTGAAGACCTCAGTTCAGGGTGTGCCGAGCGGCTGCTGGGCACAGGGCGAGGGCTAGGGGCTTAGGCACCTCCGAGCTCCACACGGCCCCTGCCGCTTTCTAGCCCTGAAACCTTGGGCAAGTTACTTAGCCTCTGGAAATCTCAGTTTTCTTACCCGTCAAATGGAATTAGCAGAAAAAACCTCGCTCGCTGAGCTGTTGTGAGGGTGGGAAGTGTCTAACTGGGGCCTGACAGCTAGTGAGCCCAGACGAGTGTCCCCTCTACATGCTGAAATTGCTGTTATGACCGCCCTGTGTTTGTTGAGTGACTGATGAAAGCCCTTATGTGGTCTAGAGAATCATGGTCCTGGGAGATCTTGGGTTTTTACCCTGTCTTTATGGCCAGACTGCCAACGGTCCCCCCAGGGATCATTCTTCTCTCCCTCCCCAGGTTTTAGCTGGGCACATGGCCCCCAGCCAGGGACTACATTTCCCAGTTTCCCTTGCAGTAGCCATGTGACTAAGATCTGGCCGATGTAATATCAGCAGAAGTATTGCAGCAAATTCCACTTTGTGCTTTGAAAGAAAGGGGCACCTCACTGGCTCAGTCCACAGAGCCTGAAACCCTTGATCTCAGGGTCATGAGGTAAAGCCCCATGATGGGCATCACGCTTCCTTAAAAACAGACAAAGAGGGCATTCCCTCCCCTTCCTCCTGACCTTCTCTTCTTTTCTTCCATTAGAAATGGGAGTAAGTAGAGTAACTCCCTGAGATCTAGAAGTGAAGCCCTCATTGAAGAGAACAGAGCTGCTCCAACAGCCCCTGACCACCCATCTCTGGGCCCTGTGGCAGTAAAGCAATGAGCGAGCTTATTTAAACCACTGTGTTTTGGGGTCCCCTCGTCAAGGCTACTTTGTCTCTATTCTACCTAACTCATTCCGCTAGTAACATGCTGTGTGACATTAGGTTGCTAACTTCTCTCTGAGCCCTGTTTCTCTATTTGCACAGTGATCACTAAAGGCCCTTCCTGCTCCAACAGGACAAGAGTTAGTGCTCCCTCCAGACTGGGAGGGGAAAGAAAATAAACACTTATTGAGCCTCTTTTCCATACCAGGCACTGTATTAGCCTGGTGGTTCTCAACCTAAGGTGACTTTGCCCCCCACAGGACATTGGCAATGTCTGAAGATATTTTAATTGTCACAGACTGGGTGAGAGATGCTACTGGCATCTCATGGGTAGAGGCCAGGGGTGCCGCTAACCATCCTACAGTACACAGGACAGCCTCTCACAACAAAGAAGCATCCAGGCCAAAATGTCAAGAGTGTTGAGAAACCCTGTATTAAAACTTTACATACATTATCTCATTGAATTCTGTGTTTTTCTGACTGATGCAGTGCATGTTTCTTGGGGGAAGATGCAGCAGCTGAGGCTCAGAGGGGTGAAGTGACTTGCCCAAAGCCACACAGCTGGTCAGAGGCAAAGCTGGATTTAATCCAAAGTCAACCTCCTCTAGAGCTGGTGCTTCCCTTCCAGCCAGGGAAGAAAGGTGAGTTTTCCTTCCTCACTATTTTGTGACAAACCCACCTCCCACAAAAAATACGCAAAGGAGGTCTCAAAATTCAGGGCTTCTTTGGGCAGTAACCAACTTGAGTCCGTGCCAAGCCTTTGTCCATGCTGTTAGGTCTACTAGGGACACGGCTTTCTCCTCCGGCTGGCTAACTCCTGCTCAGCCTTAAAACTTTGCTCAGGAGTCAACCCCCAGCTAAGTGAGGGCTGCTCCTCCTTGTTTCCCAAAAAAGACACTGTGCTTCCCAACATGTAGTTCTAACCAGGCTACCTTGCCATTCCTGTCCAATATGGAGAGAGCATTTAGAAAGTGTCAACTCTGGCTAGTCTGGTTCTCACCTTTTTTATTCATCAGTCTGCGCCTTAAGCCTGCAAGCTCCTTGAGGGCAGGTACCTCCCTCTCCTGAGCAGATCCAGTGCCCAGAGAAGGACCAGATACAGTACAAGCACTAATAAATGTTGAATGAATGAATGAACGAATGAATGAACAAACCTCTTCTTTCTGTACACAATCAGACACCATCTCTGGGGCACCTGAATGGGTAAGTATACAGGAAAATTCTAGCAAGCCAGGATTGGGGGTATAGACTTGTCATTATTTTCTGTCAACCAAGGCCAGATCCCTGGCCCTTGAGGACATAAGCGATATGGACCAAATGTGGGGCTCCTAGGTGAGTGAAGCCAGAACATGGGGTGGGGGAGGTGGGGGGCAAGGCCACTCGGCCCCACTGGTGACTAATGTTGCCAATGGAGGGAAAAGGTTACAGGGTGGACAAGTGAGGCAGCATTCTCCTGCTGGCAGCCTGGCACCCTGGGACCGACTCTGGCTCCTGGCTCCTGGCCTACCTGGCCCAGACCTCAAGGAGGGGTGAGGGCTTCCTGGAGATGGTGACACCCCATGAAAGAGGCTTCAGGGAGGAGGAGAGAGAACAGCTGTCATCAGGGGATATATGGGAAGAAAGAAGGTAAAACCTGACTGGATCCTGAATCATCCAGAAACTAGAGTGCAAAACTGTAGTGCAGGCTACAATTTTGAAGGCTTAATCCAGTTAAATAAATGAGGAATCTTTCCAATGTTTGCATGATTTCTTGAGGATAACATCTCAGGATCAGAATTATTTACTTTATGCGTTGGAACATCTTATGACCCCAGGAACACATCACAGAATTTACCAATCCGGATCTTTCTATTTACACTGTGATGAGAGATTATATACATTTCACCATATATTTGTCAGCAGATGGACACTTTTATTTTAAATATTTGCTCTTTGAATGGGAATAGAATAAACTTCATCACACTGGAAAAGCCAAAGTTCCCAAATTAGGACAGTCAGTTGTTAGATCAACTCAACAGATTATTTTCTGAACTTTTTTTTTTAATTTGGGGAAATACTGTATTTCACAGCTGAGTGAAAATACAGATCTTAGGACTGTGCTTAGCTGGTATCACAATGATGCAAAAAACCGAAACTGGGTGGGGGAACGGAGCAGGGATGTGACAATTTGACAAATTTCATTTGTTGGGGTGACTCGTTTCTGTGTTAATGTTCGTGCCATAAATAAAATGGATTTTCAGTCAGAAGTTTGTTGAGCACCCAACTAAGCCAGGCCCTGTGCTAGGCAGTTCAGGGGTGACCAAAGAGGGACCCCTCTCCCAGCCCCTAACCACCACCCCCACCACCCCCACCGCCCTCAATGCAGCAGCATCGAGGGGGCTCCTGCAAATCTCCATGCCCATGGGGGGCTCTGGGGGGGAAGAGTACAGGACTCAGGCACACAGCCTCCCCTGGGGAGCTGGGTGCCGTGAGGGGCCCTCAGGGAAGGTCTCCCAGAGCAGGTGCCGACTGAGCTGAAATTAAAAGGCTAACAGGGGGAGAAGGGGGCGAGGGCATTGCAAGCAAGCAGAAGTGACCACATGAGCAAAGGCTGGAGGTGAGAATTAACCTGGCATCACCTGGAAACCCACAGGACCTGGATGCTGCTGGAGCATAAATGTGTGAAGGTCAAGGGGAGGGCAGCATCTGGAATGCCAAGCTGGAGGCAGTTTAGATGTGATCCTCTCAGCCAAGAGTTAATTTCTTTGTTCTTAGCACACCTTCAAAATCCGAACACCTCAAAGAGCTTTTGTCTACATGCATTCCACTCATCGATATTTGCCATAAAAGAAACTAATACTGAGAAATTTTTTAAATATACATTTATTGATTTCTTTTAAAATAAAACAAACGGATTGCATTTTAACAAAACGTCAAATTTTTATGAAAAATAACTCTATGTTCCAAAAACATCATAACTGGGAATGACTGTCTTACATTTTTTTAAATCTCCATAATGACTGGCTTAATAGAAAACAGCTGGATCCTCACATCTGCTCTGCCTTCAGTCTGTTGTAGTATCACATGCCATGGAGTATCGAGAAAATTCTGCTCTACACTTGTGAGATAAATGAGAGACAAGAGGCAAATAACGTCTTCATATTAATTTAGAATTTGTTTGGAACTTGCAGACCGCCTGGAAGTTTCTTGGGGACCCCCAGACAACACTTTGAGAACTGCTGGGCTAGGTACTAGGAAGCCATGGAAGGTTTCTAGAAGGGGAGAGACAGCCTCAACAGTTTCCAGAAGTATCCTCTGGCAGGTGATATGTCTGGTGGACTGAAAGGAGGCAAAGGCCATGGCTGGTCAAGGTCCCACCCAGGGGCAGGAGCTGTTGGGGTGGAGAGCTGGGCTGGGACCAGGGAGAGAGCGTGGCTTCCAGGGAAGGGGTCCCCACGAGAGGAGAGCTGGAGCAGTCCCTCCTGCAGCTTACTCATGCTGAGCCTTTGCTATCCTGGGCCCCCAGACTAGGCTCTGGGGCCAGCGCTGATGGCTCAGGAGCCTGCATTCCATCCTCCTCAGCTTGGGAGTGTTGTAAGAAGAGGCAAGACCTCACCTTTGGTTCCAGAAGAAGGAACAAATTGATTCTCCTTCGCTTGTACCCAAGATCAGCGGGCAAAGTCACATTTGTCCCTATTGTTCTGCAAACGCTTGCCCATCCAACTGACCAATGGGAGCAGGTGTGCTGACAATGGTACCTGTGGACGTGCATTTCACAACCCTGATCGAAGCTTCCAGAGTGTCTCACCCCACAATTCAGAGATCACACTCCTTGGCATTTACCCAAAGGAACCGAAAATATACGTCCACCCAAAAACCTGCACGTGGAGGTTTGAGCAGCTTTATTCATAATTGCCAAAACTTGGAAGAACCAAGATGTCCTTCAGTAGGATAAACTGTGGCCCACCCAGACAGTGGAATATGATGCAGCATTAAAAAGAAATGAGCTATCAACTCATGAAAAGACATGGAGGAACCCTAAATCCATATTACTAGGTTAAAGAAGCCTAGTATACGAAAAGGCTACATACTGGATGATTTCAACTATATGATTTTCTGGAAAGGGCAAAACTATAGAGACAATAAGAAAAACAAATCAGTATTATCAGGAGTTCAGAAAGAGGGAGGGATGATTTGGTAGAGCACAGAAAATTTTGAGGGCCATGAAACTGTTCTGCATACTGTAATAGTAGATACATGTCATTGCACATTTGTCCAAGCCCATAGGATATACAACACCAAGCACAAACCCTAATATAAACTGTGGACTGTGGGTGATAATGATGTGTCAGTGTGGGCTCATCATTATAACAAATGCCCCACTCTGGCGGGGGTGCTGGTAATGGAGGAGGCTGTGTGTGCATAATGGGCAGGAAGTATATGAGAACTTTTCACTTTCTGCTCAAATTTGCTGTGAACCTAAAACTACTCAGAAAAATAGTCTATTAAAAAGCAAACTAGGGCACCTGGGTGGCACGGTCGCTTAAGCGACCAACCCTTGGTTTCGGCTCAGGTCATGATTTCAGGGTCATGAAATGGGGCCCCACATCGGGCTCCGCACTCAATGGGGAGTCTGCTTGAGATTCTCTCTCCATCTCCCTCTGCCCCTCCCCTCTGTCTAAAATAAATAAATAAAATCTTTAAAAAAAAAAAAAAAACCTTCAGGGTTGAGGCTCCAAGCCTGGCATTATGTTTCCCCTAGACTCTGACCCCTACCTGCCCTTTCTGCCTCCTCTCCTGGGCTTTCTTGCTTACATTCTACAAAGAGGGGGCATGCAGTGATGTCTTGGTGGGTGGTCATGCCGAAACATCTGCTGGGAACCCCTGCTCTCAAATGACCCACATTAGAATGGCCTTCTGGCTCTAACATGTGTCCATAGGTAGAAAACATACTGCATGAAGCTGAATTGTGATTAAGACCTTGGCTCCAGAGTCTACCTCCTGGGTGTGGGTCTTGGCTCTTCCAGGGGCTGGAAGCACATTACTCAGCTTCTCAGAGTACAGCATCTTTGCCCATAATGTGAGTGTTGGAGCTTCAACCCCTCTTAGGGTTTGAAGAGGATGAAATGAGATGAGGTGTGCAAAGTATGTAGTACGAGGCCTAGGGAGACAGACAAACTTAGACACAGCCCCTAAAAGCTGACAAATTAAAGGAAGAAGCTAATATCCTCAGACCTGGGGTTGAATAGGGGGACAAATGTGCAGCTTTGGAATCAGACTAATTTCTACCAGGGAAATCTGTAACACCTTCTTGGTAAGGGTGAGATTAGAACAAGGCTTCAAAGAATGGGTCCTTCCTTCCTTCCTTCATTCTTTTTTTTTAAGACTTTTTTTTATTATTCATTTGAGACACAGAGATACAGAGAGAGAGAGAGAGCATGAGCAGGGGGAGAGGCAGAGGGAGAGGGAGAAGCAGGCTCCCTGCTGAGCCAGGACCCCAATGCGGAACTCCATCCCAGGACCCTGGGATCATGACCTGAGCTGAAGGCAGACGCTTAACCATCTGAGCCACCCAGGCGCCCCACATTCATTCATTCTTTTAACACAGATTTATGGAGTGCTTGCTACTTTCCATAGGAACAGCGTGAACAAAGGTCCTGTGGCAGGAGGGGTGGGGCATACCAGGGAAACAGTGAGTAGGCAGCATTTAGGGATGGTTGGTGGGAGATCAGCATGACAAGGTCCCCATGGCTTAGACTCTGTGGAACTGTCTGTTCTTTGCCAGAATGGTTAAGTGACTTAATGTGGCAGACAAGAAAGTATACTGTTCAGTCGTCCCTTCGGGAAGACCTGCTGTGAAGAGGTTAGCTGGCTGAGTATTCTCCACATCTGTGTGTATATCCAGCTGCACAGAATGAAGAATAGAGAGCAATGAACAGAAGTGCTAGCAGATATTATCTCTAAGTAGAGATATTGCTTTCTTTATGCATTTCTATATTTAAAAATGTTCCCTTGTAAACACAGCTCCTGTAAATAATCTGAAATATATGTTTTAATACATTTTTTAAATTAAAGCTTGAGCGGGGTCCCAGCTTAGGGAGCAGATGATGGAGCATATCTGTCCTTCAGGCCTTGAGGAACAAGTCTTCCCAGTGCAACAGAGAACTGTGACTCCCACCCTACAAGGAGGCCTCAGCTCTGCTCTAAAAGGAGGAATTTGGGATGTGGTGTCAAAGTTACAAGCTTGGGCTCAAATCCTGACTCTACTCTAGACTGGTCCTATGATCTTGGGCAACTTTTTCTTCCCTTGAGTCTTGGTTTCCTCATCTATAAAGTGGGACTAATAATAGTCTTTACATCATAAGGATGTTACAAGGATTCCACAAGCATTTGTGAAAACTGCCTGTCAATGCCAGCTACTGTTATTACAGATGGAAAAGCTGAGGCCCAGAACGGCCTGGAGAGCTGTCCAGCATCAAACAGCAAGGAATAGGTAGAGCCAGGCTAGACCCCAAGGTTCTCTCAACTGAGGCCAGGGTACATGCACCCTTGCCTCCACTCAGAGCAGACTGGTGGCTTCATCCCTCACTGATGGGACTGGGTCCACCTCACTCATGGGACTCTTCCACTATCAACCTGGCTCCCTCCCTTCTTTCAGGGCCATGAACAAGAATCATGAACACAGGGGTGCCTGGGTGGCTCAGTCGTTAAGCGTCTGCCTTCGGCTCAGGTCATGATCCCAGCGTCCTGGGATCGAGCCCCACATCGGGCTCCCTGCTCGGCGGGAAGCCTGCTTCTCCCTCTCCCACTCCCCCTGCTTCTGTTCCCTCTCTCGCTGTGTCTCTCTCTGTCAAATAAATAAAGAAAATCTAAAAAAAAAAAAAGTCATGAACACAGTTTCCAGACTCTCTCAATGCTCCCTACCTTCTCTGCCCCTCTGCATTTGGTGAGATTCATGATGTACAGTTTGAAATATGTTATTGACACATAAGTTGAGTCCCTAACCCCTTAATTCCCCAGGCCTTCTATGCAGGAATGTTTGCTTTGGAGGTATTGGTCAGACATGGTGAGATTGAGGGCTTCTCATCAGTTTCCCAGCTGTCCATCACCCAGTGCCATTCTCCCCAGCAAGGGGGTCACTCACCATTTATAAAGTCTGCCCCACTGTACAGCCCATCCAGAATCAACTGACAGAGACCCAAGGCACCACAGTGGTCCTGAAACTGACTCTACTTACCTGGGATCCCCACAAGTACTGCCCCAAGATGCTGAAAGTCTCAGGTCTCCTTCTCATCCTCTATGGGCTGTTTGCCCTGCTGTCTGCTCAATATTTGAATAATTGACTCACCTGTGGGTCTGTTATATTGTATATTTTAATTTCCTGGATTTCAGTTCATTTGTCCTGTGTGTGTGTGTGTGTGTGTGAGAGTGTGTGTGCGCATGTGCCCTGTCATTTTTCATTGGATGCTAGACATTATGATAAAAATTATAGAGGATCTGAATGGTGCCATCTTTTTCCAAAGAGGAAGGAAGATAGCCAAAAGACAGAATATAAGTGGATTGCTTTGATTCTGCTGAGGCTTAGATTTATGTTTTATGAGGGTGAAACCTATATATAAGTTGTGTGGCCTTGGGCAGGTGACTTCATCTCTTGGAATCTTCATTTCTTGCTCTATACTGTGAGAAGAAGCATGTCTCCTCTCTGAAACTCACCGGCCCCATCTGTAGAATAAGCCACATGAGTTCTGTAGCCACCATAGACCGAAGCTCTGGGGAGACCCTCTCAAAGAATTCTCTCTCAGAGAATGACCCTGCAGCTGACCCTCTCTGCCTGCTCCCCCACAGGTGCCTGACCCAAGATGCTAAAGGTCTCCGGCCTCTTCATTCTCCTCTGTGGGCTGCTGGCCTCAACCTCTGCTCAAGAGGCCCTGTCCAGAGTTTCTTCTCAGATCACCAATGGTGAGAGTGTCCTGCCTTGGGTCACACCTGGCCTTGTCAGAACCTTAGGCCTCTCCTAAAAGTCTAGACCATGAGCCAATGTGGGTTAAGTTCTAATTAGCATTGTGCCTGGGAGGCAGTTAACATGATTAATTATTAGCCATTCTGATCATCACTACATTACTATATTTAATACTGTTCTCCCAAGATTCCCCTCTTTCCTGTCTCCTTGCCCTGGTCTATCTATTCAAAGGCCCAGCCCCACCTGGACTGGCCCCTGCTCACCTCTCCTACCACCCCCCATTCAGTGGCTCCCCTCCTGCCACAGTAGCCTCTCCCACACATGGAGCACACCCCAGGACCTTAACACTTGCTGTTCCCTCTGCCTGGAACACTTTTCCACTAACTATCAACGTGGCTCCCTCCCTTCTTTCAAGTCTCTGCTAAAATGTCACATTTGCTGAAGACATTCCTTGACATCCTTGCATGAATTACTGCCCTCACCCAATATTCTCAATTCCTCAATCTGCCTTTTATTTTTCCCTCATGACAAAAATAGCTTCAGCAGAATGCTTGGTATGGCTCTGGTGGTTAAAATACTGAAATGTTTTTCTAAACTCCTTGGGAAGTAGCCCCTGCCCAAAGACTCCCCAGGTGGTGCCCTCATCACCCCAACCATCCCGCCTTCAGCCCCAGGACTCCAGCCTCCTCACCAACCAAAATCTAATGAGTCAACCCCTGGCACAGCCCAGGAGCCACAGGACCTGGCTACAGAGCTATGGTTGATGTCCTTTCTGATTGGTTGGTGCCTGTGCCCAGCTGGTTGTTGAATATTTTGAAACCAGCCCCTTCACAGCACTTATCTATATTTAACTCACACATGTCCCTTTACTCACTACTTTATCATCTCTCTTCCCTCATCCCCACCAGAACGCCAGCTCCATGAGGGCAGAGAGTGCTGCCTGTTCTCACAGGTGCAGCCTGGCATGGCCCTGGCACACAGTAGGCCTCTACAAATATTTGCTGAATGACTGCACCTGGAACTTGGCCCAGCACCAAGCAGGCCAGGAAAACTAGGAGTAAGATCCATATGTGGGACATGCTTAGAGGTCAAGGCTGCAACTGAGAATCTTTGGCATCTAAATGTCTAATGGTGGTGGTTGGGGGGGCGGATAGGTTGTTTTTCAGCTTTGACACAAGGACTCCTTGGTACGAACATTCTTTCTGCCCTGCAGACAACTGACTTCCAGGGGTCGCTGAAGAATGTCTTCACCCTTGCAAGAGGCAACCAGGACATCCTGGGTGGCCTGCTCACCAACAGAGATGCCAATTTAATGTGAGTGGTCTCTGATCAGAACCCCCCATATCTAGACTGTCCTGGTTTGTTGGTTTGTGAGCACCCTCCTGGCATTTTCTGACTCTACGGAGGCCCTTTCCTCAACTAACAGCCCTTCCCCCTCTGATGGACTAAGACCCACTGGTGGAGAGAAATTCCCACTGGGGGTAGAGGCAGAAGCTAGGGAGATGCTGAAGACTTGGGTTCAGTCTCTCTGTCTGGGAAGAGAATGGCTGCTCACTTCCAGTCTCTTCCCCTCTCTGGGACTCAACTCCTACCCCTGTTACATGGGGAACTATAGCATCCGACCCCATGGGACTGTTGTAAATATTAAGTGAAATAACACAGGTCATGTGCTTACACAGCTCCCTGTCCCCAGTAAGCCCCCAGTCAGCAGTACCAGTTATAATAACCTCTGCAGTAAAGATGTGGCAATCACAAAAATCGATGCCATCTGGCCAGCAGAGCCTAGAATACCCAGGGCCCGGGGCGCCTGGGGGGCTCAGTCGGTTAAGTGTCTGACTGGCTCGGGTCATGATCTCAGGTCCTGGGATCAAGCCCCATGTCAGGCTCCCCACTCAGCAGGGAGTCTGCTTGTCCCTCTCCCTCTACCCCTCCCCCTGCTCATGCTCTCTCTTCCTCTCCCTCTCAAACAAATAAAATCTTAAAAAAAGAAGACAATGATGACCCAGGGCCCTCTTCTCAGTACGTTCAAAACTGCTGCTGACCCCCACCCGTCCCCGCCTACTCCTCCCCCAGCCCAGCCCACCTTAACTAATGAAACTCCACCCATCCAGTCGCTCGGACCTAAAATCCTGACATCATCCAATGCCCCTCTCTTCACTCACACCCCCATGCAGCCTGTCCACACACCCTGTCAGCCAGGCACCTGACCATTTTCTGCACCTCCTCTGGTCTGAACCACCACCATCTCCCTCTGACTTATGGTCCCAGGTCCCCTTGCTTCCACAGCAAGCCCCCTCCTCCCCCATTCTGTTCCACCTGTAACCAGAAGCATCCTTCTAAGTCGGCGAGACAATGTAACTCCCTTGCTCAAATCCTCCAATGTCTTCTAGTTGTTCTCAGAACCAAACCCAAAGGTCTTACCAATGGCCCACAGGCCCCCTGCCACCCAGCTCTGACTGTACCCCCTCCACACACACTGAGCCCATTGCTGTTCCAGCCTCAGGGCCTGTGCACTTTCTCTGTCTTCCGCCTGGCCCTTTCTTCCCCTGGCTATCCTAATACCTGTACCCTAACTTCATCCATGACCCTGCCCCAGTGTCACCTGCTATGAGAAGCCTTCCCTGGTGCTCTAAAATACCACTCCTCCCAGTGTCATCCTCTTCACCTGATCCTGCCAGGCTTTTTCTTCACTGCACCCATCACCTGACACATTATGTATTCACTTACTGCGTTTATTGTTTTACATATATATGCTCTGCCCAAGCATTAGCTGTCTATAGCTTTCCGTCTTCTACTCATTATTTATTCACTCATTTATTCCAGCCTGCTTGGTGTTGGCCAAAGGGCTAGACGTGACCATTCTGTAATGCATTAAGGCAAGAGGTTCTTTTTGCTCAGGACTATATTCCCTGAGCATACCAGCTACGTGATAAATTACATGATTAATGAGTCAGTAACCATCTTTGCATACAGTCAGCTTCTGCTCTGCAGGGGACCTGCCTTTGCCCAAAGCAGGGCCCACCCACGGCTAGAGCCACCTTCCCTGTTATGTTGTTTTTTCACCCAGGGTACAGATCAAAGACCTTCGACTCCTTCAGGTCTGCCTTGAGAACTCCCCTAACTTCAAGGGGGTTGAGTTATGGATACCATTGGCATTTTCCATACAAATAAAGTAAGTAACAGCTGCAAGTCACTGGTAATCCGCTGATGTGTGGGTGTGGGAAGCAGCCATAACTAAAGGGTGTCCAGTGGAAGTCTCATTGTGTGGTTGGGGCAAAAACACCCTCCCTCTCTGGGCCTGGGCCTACTCTCTCCGGTAGGATTAGAGCATGGGAATACTTGAATGCTTCCAAGCTGGGGCCTTTCTAGGGAAAGCAGAGCAGGTTGAGCCGGTTTCCTTTCTCTGCTTTATCCAGAGAGCCCCACCCTCATTTATTTGGACTTCCTGAGCCCACCTAGCTCGGATTGAATACAACTTAAGACAAGGACACAGAATCTGCTCTAGACCCCAATGCCCCTTGGCACCATTGCCTAGAGATTGTGCACAGATGTGTTTTGTTCGGTCTGCACGGTGCATCTTCAGGGAGAACAGGCATTCTTCAGTTCATCGCAGCTGTCACCCCTCTCTGTGAAAACCAGTCCCTGGTCTCCCTTACTCATTTCCAGCTCAAGCCTGGCCCTGGAGGCCATGGAGTTTGTGACCTCTAGAAAAGTACTTTCCAAAGTCACAGTTTCTCAGTTTTGATAGGATCCTATACTTAGAATCAACCACTTCCTTTCTAACTGTCCCTTGAGCCAGAGATAGGGGGTATCAGTTATACACCCTGAACACAGACCTACCTGGCTTCGCCACTGGCTGGATGCACGACTTGGAGAAAGCCATCCCCGTTCTCCCGAATCACCTCTTTTGAAAAATGAGGAAATGATCTTCACAGGGTGATTTTTTTTTAAAGATTTTATTTATTTATTTGAGAGAAAGAGAATGAGAGATAGAGAGCACGAGAGGGAAGAGGGTCAGAGGGAGAAGCAGACTCCCCGCCGAGCAGGGAGCCCGATGCGGGACTCGATCCCAGGACTCCAGGATCACGACCCGGGCCGAAAGCAGTCGCTTAACCAACTGAGCCACCCAGGCTCCCCTTCACAGGGTGATTTTGAGGGTCCTCCACAAACATGGGGGAACTCTCATTCTGGAAACAAATGGCAGGAATTAAGCTCTGAGACTTTCTCCCACCAGCCTTCATTCTTCCCTCCCACAGGTTTCCGGCTCTTAATCCCTGCATATTCCATGTACGGACAGATATGATAGTCCAGCTTTATTTGGAGAAGGGTGAAGACAGCAAATACCAACTTGCCTTTGGGCATTGCAGGATTGCACCTGACACTGTATGGATCCAATCCGAAAATTTGTAAGTTCTCCATGATTCTCTCTCTGCATCCAACTGGTTGTGCTGTAGCCCCAAGGAGGCTTCACCTGAAAGACCTCACTAGCAAAACAATCCCTTCTCCAATGAGCCTTTTGTGTATATGGGGATGTGTGTCTTACAAAAAGAACTTCATGTCAGTTAAAATTTTTGCTTATTATGAAAACAATATTTTCACTGGCATGAAAAGAGATTCACTGAATAGTACCAAGGACAAACAAAGCAGGCTCACTCAATTATTGGCTGACATTTAGGTTATTTCTGAATTTTTTGCTGTTGTAAATAATCCTGAACCTTTCAGTGCAGGAAATTATAGATTCCTAAGATTACTTAAAGAGTATAAACAGTTTTATGACTTTTAAATTTGAAGGTATGTAATAGTTTTAAGGCATTCCAAATCCCCTACCAAATACCTCGCCAATAGAACTGAAGTGAGGTGTTTCTGGCTGACATTGGTCAAGTTTCACCCCATAGCCAATCTGGACCAATTATTCTCATTTTTACAACTTTTCTCTTCAGTAGGGATTTTCAGCAGAAAATCCCATGGATGCCATTCTCTTGACTACCAGTAAAGCAAGGATTTTACCATCTGTTTATTGGTCTGTGATACTTCCTCTTCAGAGTAACTGTTTTCAGAGGTTTGCCCTTTTACTAAGTGTTATCTTCTAAACTTATAATCTCTTTTTTTAATCTTCTTTATAAGATTTTTTAAAATTTAGGCTCATGTCCATGATTAACTGAATCCAATAGTCATCACCAATCTATTGTACACTGGGTCTTTTTCATTCATGATTTCTTTATTTTGATTCATCTCCCAGCTGCTCACTTGATCGAGAAAGATCTGAGTGTGGAATCCTTTCTGAGTTCTTACACGTTTGGTAATGCCCTCCTGTCCTGTTTTCCAGGTAAGGACACCCTTGACTCACAGCCATTTCCCCCAAGGGAAATTCTGTCAGTGTGGCTCTGTATCTTTTTTTGTCTTTTGAGATGTTGAAGGAAACTAGTCTTTCCTTTGAGGGAAATCTGCATCCTCAGGCTGGAAGTGGTAGATTAGCTGATTTATATATAAAGCAAACACTTGGCCTGAGAATGAGATTTACCCTTACCTGTAAGGATTATGGACTGAGTCAGGAATCTGAAGACACATTTACACTGCTATTTCCCCGCTTCTTTCTCTTCTCCCCCAACTGGAGAATATTACACTACTCCTTCCATGAAGGCATGACCATTGGGCTAAGGAGAAAAGTTCTGTTGGAGCATTAGATAATGAGAGGAACAGGAAAGTGCCGGAAAGAGAGTGATCAGGACCTAAAAGCGTGGTAGAAGCTGAAGAGGGAATTCCAGGAGAGAGGAACAAAATAGGCAAGGAGAGGGGGTTCATGGGAAACAATGATGAGGGCAGGATGATTTCAACTGAAAGATTAATTTTAAGGAGCCCTAAGACGTAGGTTGGAGCAGAAGGGCAAGGCTGGGTCATGGAAAGCTGTGGAAACAAGGAGACTTCAAATAATGTGGGGTCAACTGAGCACATAAGTGATGTAAAGAAAGGAGAATTTGGGAAAATTTAATCTGTTCTACTTTCATTCTTCATTTAGCATCACCCCAATGAAACAAATTATTGTGGAAAACGTAGAAAGAGTCCTGGGAGACCTGATAATCAATAATTTGGGAGCAAAAGTAAGTTTATAAACCCAAACTACTTCAGTTTTTTAGTCTAAGACCCAGAGCTTGGTGGACTATATCTTCTTAATAAACTGGAAGGAAACCGGGGCACGTGGGTGGCTTAGTCAGTTAAGTGGCTGCCTTTGGCTCAGGCCATGAGCTTGGGGTCCTGGGATTGAGCCCCACATCGGGCTCTCTGCTTGGTGGGGAGCCTGCTTCTCCCTCTCCCTCTGCCCCTTCCCATAGTTCTTCTTCTCTCTCTCTCCCAAATAAATAAATAAATAAAATCTTTAAAATATATCTATATAAACCGGAAGTAAATCTTTCAGACGGAGAGTTAGGGAGAGAAGAATGGCATTTACCAAGTTCCCATTTTGCAACCAGCATTGGTAAAGTGCTTTACAGATATTATTTAATTCTTCAAGTCAAAATCAGCACCTGTGTCGCTGGAGATAAGTTGATAAGCCTCTCCAAGACTCAGTTTCCTTATCTCTAAAATAAGTATAAGTAATCATAAAATGAACAGCTAATATTCATTAAGCACACAGGCACTGTGCTAAGGAACTTACATGAATTTTCTTATCCTCCAAAACAATCTCATATTCTAAATAACAGTATTATCTCCATTTTCCAGATTTAAGAAAAAGTTCCAGAGATGGCCAATGACTTACCTAAGTCACAGAGCTGCCAAATAGCTCAGCTGACATGTGACCTCTGGGCAGTCTGTCCCCCCAACCCCCCTACTTGGTTGTTCCCTAGGATACATTGTCTTAGAAGGAGAACTTGCCTTGACTGCCCTGTGAATATTCAGCCTCCATTGGTGAAGCCCTCCTCCTGACTCTTGCATACTTTCTTGTCTTTCAGACGTGTCCCTTCATTAATTTGCATCTTTATAATCTGAATCCGCAAGTGACTAACGAACTGATTAGTAAGTGCTGTTGGTGAGAAGACAGAGGACACCCCGGGACAAAGCTCAGACTCCTCCCTCACCCTTTACATCTCCTCTCCCCTGACACTTCTCCCAGACAAAACATCCTGGCCTCCATGAGGCAGAATGGTCCCTGCTAATAATGATCCTCATAAACTCAGGGACCGCTTGCTGAGGGAGTCCTGGGCACCACGCCCAGGGTTAAGCACTCTGCCGCATTGGCCATTGAACCTCCACCACTAGCCAAATACAGGCTGGTTTCAATTCCATTCTGGTCCCAAAGCTGAGACAAGCTGAGATATAAATGGGAGCTTCTCTGGGGAAGAAAAGCTGCCTGATTTTTCATTTACCCTTCTAGATTGGATGGTGTTGCATAACGAGCAGAAAATTGGCCTGGTTTCAGCCCAAAGACTGCTCCCTTCCAGTAGTCTCTACCTCCAGGCACCCGAGGTTTCCAGGTCCAGAAGCCGAAGCAGGCAGCTGGGAATCTGAATCTGAAAACCAATGGGAATCTGAAAACCAACAGAATTTTCTGGGCGTAAAGGACTCTTCCTTCATTCACTGAAGATTCATTAGTCCTATTAAGTGCTAGCTGCTGGGGTTTCTAAAGTTCCTTTAAATATCTCTCCCAGCAAGCACTTTTCTGTCTTCTGCTCACATACCTCCACTGACAGGGAGCTCACTATTTATGAAGGAGGAAGCTTGAGGCAATTAATCTGAATGAGTCTTAAAGCTCCCAAAGTGCAGGTCCCAGATTCTCCCAAAGTAAATGTGAGTGGGGCAGCTTGACCAATACCCTCACTCCGCTGATATTGGGCCACCATTCTGGAGACATGGCCATGGAGACCACCAGCTGCTGTAATGTCAACTTCCGCCACGGTCTTGTTTCAATGTATAGTTCTTAAGTTACTAGCTTGGGAGGGAGCAGTTCTTCCCAGTTTATGGATGAGGAAAACAAGGCCCAGAACCGTCAGTGAAGTGATCAGAGATGCCAGCCACTAAGCAGAGCCTCCAGCTCCAGCCTCATGTCTTCAAGTGTTTGGCTCATTCCTTGACCCTGCTCTGCCCCCATGTGGAGCAGGAGAAAACTCCTTCAGCCTCTCTGATCCTCCTTTACTCCCACTGTCTAAGGTATCTGTTTTGCCTTCTAGGTCTGCTGCTGTAGCAGGGCAGGTACCAAGCCACCATCCAAATATCCCCAAAGTAAAGAAGCCATGGTTGTGCCAATCTGGTGAGAGATCAGAGCATATTTCCATTCCTTAGTGATGGCACTTGGACTTTAGGGTCATTATAAATGGGTCGTTCATTCATTCTTAAAATGTCAGTGAAGCTTCTACTATGCACTAACTACTAGGGATATGGCCCTGAACAACACAAGACTCTGTTCTCCTGGAGTTTCTATCCTAGTTGGGTGTACTGACAATGAACTAGGAAATAAATGCATAGTCAACTAAATTTCAGAGGATGGTGGGTACTGTAAAGGAAACCAAGTACGGTGTGAGAGAGTGACGGGAAGGAGGCATCAAATTAAGAGAGTAGAGTCAGGCAGAAAGCTCTGTGAGATCTTTCGGCTGAGCCATGAACAATAAGGCAGGAGTTGTGCCAGGACCGAGGGGAAGAACACCACAGACAGGAAGATGAGCATGTGCAAAAGCCCTGAAGTAGGAATGAGTTTTCCTTTCAGAAGCAAGAAAGGAGAGCAATGTGACTAGATGTGGAAGGGGCTCAGCCATACGAGGCATCTTTCTGTAAAAAGAGTTTTATTTATGTATTCTGTATTTATTTGCAACTATTCTATGTTGAATACACTCTGCTCAAGTGTCATCATCTCAGGTCTCTCAAAAAAAGCATATCTCCCACTCTCTTCCCTCCTTAATTTTCTTCATAAAATTCATTATTATCTGACTTTTTACTATACTGTTTCTTTTCTGTCTCCACTACTAGAATGTATATTTCATGCAAGAAAGGACTTTTTCTTATTTCCTGTTGTATCCCAGGTGCCAGCATTACAAAAATGAATTAGACATAGCCCTAAGAGTCCCCAGCCTAGTAAAGGGTCAAACAAATAAATAGGCAATTTTATATGCAGTAAAGTGTTCTGGTTGGGAGTCTGTGGAAGCAGAGAGGTAAGATCCAGCAGCATTGCCTGGGGACTTCCATGAGGGCTTCAAGAGGATGCAGGATTTAAACTGGATGTTGAAGAATGATTAAGAGTTTTCTTTATGGGGGAAAAAAAACATTAAAAGCAGAGGATACATGATATGCAAATACACAGGAGTAGGAAAGGACCTGATGCTCTGAACAATGGGCAGAAGCTCTAGGTGACTGGTCATATGAGTCATGGAGGATGAGGGAATGAGTGGTAAGGATAAGTTTGTAGCAAACTATACACATGCTTTCTGAGAACAAGGGTTCATGTGATGGGTTGAGCCACCAAGAAGAAGGTGCAGTCCATGAAAGGAAATGTAAGAAATCGAATGGCCAACAATATAATTGAATCTATGTCTTTGGGTTGATAGCTTAGTTATGTAAGATTCTAAACTAATGCTGTCCAATAGAAATATAACACAAAATACACATGTAACTTAGAATTTTCTAGTGATGAAATTTAATTTTAAAAGGAAAAGGAAACAGATTATATTTATAGCAATATATTTCATTTGTCAAATATATCCAAAATATTATCATGTCAACATTTAATCAATATAAAATTATTAATGAAATATTTTACCTCCTATTTTTTGTGCTAAGTCTTTGATATCTGGTGTGTATATCATACTTATAGAACATTTCAGTTTGGACTAGCTGCAACTGAAGTGCTCAACATCCACGTATGGCTAGTGGCTGCCATACTGGACAATGCAGTTCTAACTAACTTGCTGCCAATTGCAGCACTTTGAAAAGCCTAGAGCATCTCATTTTATACCCACCAATATATCTGGGCTGCCATCTATCACTGCAGCTCCAAACCGTGTCCCCATGTCATATTCAGTCTACATATTTGGTTCAACCTAGAAAGTATTTTATAAATGTGACTGTGTTGCCAATATTAAAAGTAAGAAATATGTCCTTTGATCAAGCAGGACATTTGGCAGTATTTTACATCCTTGTGTCATGAAGTAAGTCAAGGTGACAAGGAAAATCCATCATAGTTGATGAGAGACACTACAGGGAACAGAATTTTTTATCCAGGGATAGGCAGTGGCTGGATGTCCAGACTGGAAGATGGTTCAGCACCATGGATAGTGGACAGCATTACAAGGGAAGTGAGCTAGGGGCGAGGAAGAGGCTCTCAGCTCTGGTTTACACCCTCCTTAAAGAGGGGTACGAGGTTGACTAATATCTTTATTATATCACACAAAATCAGGTCCCGCTTGCTGATCTCCTCCTTGGAATGTCCTCCACACTCCAGACCATCACCTATATAGATGTTCATGTTGATTATTCAGATGCCACCTGGAGTTTCTTTACCCACCCTGGACTCCAGGGATCTCCCCTACTTCTCTGAATAGACGCTATTTCCCTGTAACTCCCCACCAGAATCCATGTGCTGATTCCCTGTAATCTTTTCACAATAAACTTGTTTTTTGCAGCTCTGAACTGCGGGATGTCCTGCCTCCGTAGTGCCATGTGAGCGGGGGGGGGGGGGGGGGGGGGGGAAGATAGCCAGAGATGGCAGTGGGTCTGATCATGATGACAAAAGTTTGCAGAATGGGGGAGGATTCCTAGGTTAATTTAGCCTTTATTTCAGAAATGCCTCAACACTCTGGCCTGGGGTTTCCCAAAAACTAAGGAACAAGTCTTTCTGTCTTGTCTGAGATATTTTCTGGATGATTCTGTGACCTTGGGTAGCTTGGCCACAATCTCCTCACTGTGAAGTGAGAGTTTTGGTCTCATCCAATAGGTCCCTCAGGCAACCTGCAAAGTTGTGGTTTATGGAAGAAAACTTCTCTCGGCCCTGGTAATCCCATTTTTCTTCCCTCTATCGCCAAACTTCTCAAGAGAGATATTGCTATCCATTGTTTCTACTTCCTCACCTTTATCCAGTGCTCAATTTTGGATAATCTGGCTTATGCCCCCAACTCAAGATAACTTACTTTAGGTCATCTATGACTTCCTTCATGGCCAACACCAGTGAGCCCTTATTCAGTGTTCATGTTCCTCAAGTCATTAGCAATTAACTTTGCATGACCACTCCAAACTGCTCCCCCTCCTCTTTTTCTCCTTATCACTACCTCGATTCATGCCTGGCACCCTTCTGTGCATACATACATTACATCACTTACTCTTTTAAATAAATTGTGGTGGTTATTAAGCTTTTATCTCTTGGTTACATATCTATATTTCTGTACTCTTGTTTTGCAGTGCTGGGTCTGGGACTCTGAAAACCACCTGTCTTCTTTACTGGTTTGCTCCTTTGTTAGGATCCTTTAATGGAGGAAGATTGCAAGGCTGAAGGAGGAGAAAAGAAAACTGTTGTCTCCTGTTTGCTTCCTCTTCCTCTAAACATCACCCGGCAATGGCTTTTCACCCAATCAGGGGAAGTTGGTTTCAGTTTACAAGTTGTTAGCTTTTGTTTTTGTTTTTTTAATGCTCCAAAACCAGCTTTATTACGTTCCTCAGAATACTGCACCAGCCAACAGGAGCCCCTTTCTCAGAAGTCTGCTTCCCAGTTGCATGAAGTTTCTCCTCCAAGATCCTTAAAACTCATCCCAACCACTCTTTGTTGCCAGTAGACCCATAACTTGGTTCAGATCTCAGCATGCTCCAAGGGGACAAGAATAAAGATTAAACAACTTACTCAAAATAATTACTTTTTTTGTTAATTTCTATCAGCAGACATGGGGAATATGTATAGCAACTGATGTGAAAATGTTAGGGTTCAGGAGCGAACGGTCAAGAAAGAATTCTTGAGATGTCTTCAGTGCAAAAAGGTAGTTTTATTAAATCATGGGGACAGGACCCGTGGACAGTAAAAGCTTCACTGGGGTTGTGAGGAGTGACTGATTATATACTTTCAATATAAGGGGGCTATGGATAGCTTAAGTCTCTAAGGAGTTTGGAAGCAAAGTTTCCAGGACCTTGAGGGACTAGCTGTTGTTAGGAAAAGGTCATTTACTACTGTCTAGTAAAACCCTAGTCCACTAGACTCTTAAGATGTATATCAGTGGGCCATATGCTTGGAGGATGATGGCTAACATATATCTTAGGGGGTAGTGATAACAGAAGTTTCCAAAGGGATTTTTATATGTTGAAGAAGATTTACAGGATCCTGGGGGTTAGGCGACTGTTAGGTTAAGGTTGCCTTTTGCCTCTGGCCAAGTATTAACACCAAGGCAGCTAAACTCCTTCAGGAAGGTCACTCTGCCAGTCCCAAGTACTTGTCAATAGGCTGTAAGTTATAAGGAAGTTTAATTCTTTTTCTTTTGCCTTTGTTCTCCGATGAGGGAGTAGAAGGCTAGCTGAAGACAAAGCACAAGCTGACACCTGCAACCTCCCCTCACCCCCACTCCCAGGTGGGACATGTGTGACATTCTTCCAGGAATCTCCCAACTATCTTAATGTTAATACCTTGCTAGTGGGGAAAACAACCTTAACTTGACAATGCCAAGGCCGCCAGTATCTTGTAGGTCCTCTTTAGCATATGAAAGTTCTTTTGAAACCTCCCTTTTCCTTACTTCCCAACTCCCAAGAATATAACCACTGCTCCTCACGATCCCAGTGCAGCAGCTCTTTCTGTCCTCCAGCCCTGTCCCCATGCTTTAATAAAACCACCATTTTGCACCAAAGACGTCTCAAGAATTCTTTCTTGGCCCTTGGCTCCAGACCTCACCCCACCAAACCTCACCTATATTGCAAAACCACATCATTCTCCACATCAGCAATTGATTCTAAATATGTTAGACCAAATAAAATATAAACTGGGTTGCTCCTAACTAATGGATGGGTACCTTTATCAAAGATTCTGGATTTAATATTAGATCACACAGCTGAAAATGGCTTTGATAACTTACTGTGTTGGTTACTGGAAAATAAACTCAAAAATGGCCTTCATTCCATGAGGCTGAGAACTTTCCAGGTTCGGTATAAGTAAGGAATCCAAAGGCTTGGGGAGACTGGACTGTTGGAGTGGATTTATCTTTTGCCAACACATGTGACCCCACCATTACTTTTCCTGAGAGGACCCAAACAACAATCTCTTCACTAAAAAATTGAAAAATACGTTAGTTAGGAGAGCATCCATATTCTTGAAAAGCTGTTTTCTATTACGTCGGAAATGCTGCCATTGAGAAGCACTCCCTGATTTCAATGGGGGATGATGAGATATATGAGCAACATAGAGAAAGTGGTGGAGCTTAACTGGCAGAAAAAAAGACGGCACGCTTATTGTAATGGATAGCAAGGATGAATTGGTAATCAGAATATTTGGCAACTGCTAATTGATCACAGTTTCCCTAGAAAGGAAATAGATGGCCCACCTATTAAATGTTAATTGAGGGCGCCTGGGTGGCTCAGTTGGTTAAGCGACTGCCTTCAGCTCAGGTCATGATCCTGGAGTCCCGGGATCGAGTCCTGCATCGGGCTCCCTGCTCGGCAGGGAGTCTGCTTCTCCCTCTGACCTTCCCCCCTCTCATGTGCTCTCTCTCTCATTCTCTCTCTCTCAAATAAATAAAATCTTTAAAAAAATAAAAAATAAAAAATAAATGTTAATTGATCAGGAGGATCTCCAGGTTAGAAACTTGACTTGGGTTGCCAAAATGGAAAGTCAGAACTTTTCATCCAATTTCCAGTTAAAAGCCAGTTCAGGATCAGGAACCCCTTGATTGAAAGGGAAGCAAGGGATCCTGCAAATTTGCCACAGCATGTACTCCAAGTCTTCCTTCAAGTCTTTCCAAATTGGCCTGTTGACATTTATGAGAATCATGGTGCCCTGTGGAAAAATACCCAGAACTTTTGGGGATATGCGATACTGGCTCTGAATTTATGCTACTTTCCAAGAACCCAAAATAATTTTATGGTCCACCAAAGTGGGCTAATGGTGGTTAAATGGTAAATGGAGTTTTGGCACGAGTTTGATTCAGAATGGGCCTGATAATTACATGGACCTGTTCTGTGATTATTTCTCCAATTCTTTAACGTGTAATTGGAAGAGACATAATTAGCAACTGGCAGAATCCCCCTGCGGCTCTCTGATCCATGGAGGGAGAGCTTTTGGGAGAAGAAAGGCCAAGTGGAGAGCTTTCTCTTCTAACAGGATAATAAGCAAAGCAATACTACTGGGGGAAATTGGAGAGACAAAGGCCATCATTTTAATTTGAGAGACAAAAGGATGCTGAGACTTGTATCAGTCAGGATTAATGCAGAGGAGAGAAAGAGACAAAGAGAGGGATTACAAGGCATTGATTTACATGATTATGGGGGTTGGTTAAGCAAGATCAAAACCCATAGGTCAAGCCATGAGGAAGGGAGACTCAAGCACGGAAGCTGTCCACAGGAAGTATTTCTTCTTTTTCTCCTCCTCCTTCTCCTCCCCCCTCCTCCTTGTTCCTCTTTTCCGTCTCTGTCTCTCTCCCCCTTTCTCCCTCTCTCCCCTCAGCCTTACTTTCTAGTCCTCCCAACTAATTGTATTAGTCCTACCTGGATTATCCAGGATAATCTCCCTTACATTAAGTCATCTCATTATGACTTTATGGACTTTAATTACATCTGAGAACTGCCTTCAGATCAACACCTAGGTTAGCATCTGATTAGATAATGGGATTGTAGCCTAGCCAAGTGAACACATTAGGAAAAAAAAAAAAACCTCACAAGACTTATCCCACCCCCATTTAACAAGACTTTTCACTGTCCTTAAAGTCAACCCAGCCCCTGACACCTGGGATTCACTATTGCCCTTGAAAATGTTTTTCCCCCTATTTCAAGGTGTAGGGACCATCAGAATCAGCTTGCTTTTACTTGGCAGTGCTATCAGGACAGCTTCATAGTTTTTCCCAGCACTACTGTGCACTCTACAGTAACATAATCTATAAAAATCTTGATCATATGGACATCACAGAACATCACATATGTCCAATACCTTGGTAACATTATGCTGACTAAACTTGATGAGCAGGAATTAATAAGCATTTAAAGGCATTAGGAAAATATACATGAGGAAGAAGGTGAGATACAATCTCATAAAAGCCCAGGTCCCCAGCACTTTGATGAAGTGTCTGCAAGTACAAAAAGGCACAAAGCTTCATAGGCCATTTTAATTTTTAAGGTAATGCATACCACAATTAAAAGTGTTATTCTGATGCATTTACGAGTAACTCTTAAGGTACCGGTTTGAGGAGGAATCAGAGCAAGAATAGGCTCTCCAGCAAGCAGTGCAAGTTTCTCTACCACTTTGTCCTTATGACCTAGCCAGAACCAAGTACACTTTCAGAGTATCTGTGGCAAATGAGGATGTTTATGGATGCTCTGGCAAGCTCTAATAAGAGAAACACAGCACAGATGTGTAGGGCTTTAGAGAAAAGCCTTATCCTGGTCTACAGATAACTGTTTTAATTTTGGAAAACAGCTCCTGTCTTGCTACTGAGTCCTCGTAGAGATGAATATCTAAGCATGGGACATCAAATACCCATGCAATCTGAGATGTCCTTCATGGACTACATATCAAGTTTCTTAATATGAGGTATTATACTGATTTTCAAATGCTAAACTAAACTTGATTTCTTGAGACAAACCCCCACTCAATCATGATGCATTTAAATCTGTATTGAAGTCACTAATACATTGTTGAGGATTTTTGTCTCTATGTTCATGATAAATATTGGTCTGTAGTATTGATCCTAGTCTGGATTTTGTATTAGGGTGAGGCTGGCTTCATAGAAGGACTAGATAAGTATTCTCTCCTCTTCAGTTTTCTCGAATTGCTTGGGTATAATGTGGTGTTTGGTGATGAAGCAATCTAGTTCTAGAGTTTTCTGTGCACTAAGATTTTTATCTACAAATTCAGTATCTTTAATAGATACAGGGCTTTTCAGGTTATCTATTTCTTCCAGTTTTGGTAGTTTGTGTCTTTCAAGGAATTTGTTCCTTTTATCTAAGTGGTAGCATTAATTGGCATAAAGTCATTCATGATATTTCCTTATTATCCTTATAATATCTGTAAAGTCTGTAATGCTGTCACCCCTCTCATTCCTGATATTGGTCATTTGTATCTTCTTGCTTTTTCCGAATCTACCTGACTAGAGTTTTATCAATTGTATTAATCTAAAAGAACTGGCTGCTGACTTCACTGATTTTCTTTAATGTTTTTCAGTTTTTATTTCATTAATTTTTATTCCAACATTTATTACTTCCTTGCTTTGTTTTTATTTTTTTTTAAGATTTTTTTTAAGATTTTATATATTTATTTGACAGAAAGAGACACAGTGAGAGAGGGAACACAAGCGTGGGGCAGGGAGAGGGAGAAGCAGGTTTCCTGCCAAGCAAGAAACCCTTTGTGGGGCTCAGTCCCAGGATACTGGGATCATGACCTGAGCCAAAGGCAGACGCTTAATGACTGAGCCACCCAGGCATCCCTAAAGATTTATTTATTTATTGGAGAGCGAGAGAGAGAGAGAGAGAGATCGCACACACAAGCAGGGCAAGGGGCAGAGAGAAAGGGAGAGAGAATCTCAAGCAGACTCTGTGCTGAGCACAGAGCCCAAAAAGGGACTTGATCCCAGGACCCTGAGATCAAGACCTGAGCTGAAACCAAGAGTCTGCCACTCAACCAACTGAGCCACCCAGGTGCCCCTGCTTGCTTTGTTTTTAGTTGACTTTTCTTGTTCAAGCTTCTTACAATGGATGCTGAGGTCTGATGTGCACTTTAAAGAGGACTTAAGCACATTTCCTCCTCCCCACTGGCTCACATTTAAGGCAGGCGTGGCTCTTGAATAGCTGGTCATTGTGAATGGCCTGCCTCCCTCATTTTCTCCTGAGAACATCTCCCCTAGGTAGGACCCTGGGCTTGATGCAGCCAGTTCCTGCCCCCTAGTGGTTCAGAGAGTTCATGGTTATGGTGAGACCTGCAGTTTTCACTCCCCCTGGTGGATCAACTCCAGCTCTGAAAATCTTGTGATAGTTGCCATGCATGTCCCCTGGAGTCTTTAGTGGCCTCTCTGGAATATGAGAGGAAATGCCACTGGACAACACAGGCTCACAGAGCCCAGGATGAAGGGCAAGGGCTGTGGGTGAATTTATCTAGAGATGAGATACTGCCTACAGAGCCAGACAGCCTGGGTTTGAATCCTGGCTCCAGGCTTACCAGCTGTGTGTCCTTGGGCAAGTGACTCCATCTCATCTGTGTGTCTCAGGCTTTGCATCTGTGAAGTTCAGTAATAACAACACAACCCTCCAGGGCTATTGGATTTTTTTTAAAGATTTTATTTATTTATTTGAGAGATAGAGAGCACGAGAGGGAAGAGGGTCAGAGGGAGAAGCAGACTCCCTGCTGAGCAGGGAGCCCGATGTGGGACTCGATCCCGGGACTCCAGGATCATGACCTGAGCCGAAGGCAGTCACTTAACCAACTGAGCCACCCAGGCGCCCCAGGGCTATTGGATTAAGGAAATTAATCTACAATGAACACCTAGAGCAGAGCCTGGCACAGAGTTGGGACTCAATACGAGCCCCCGGTTGTTCCTCCTGCCTCTCCCTGCAATGCCTGTGGGGGCCGTGGGATCGTGTGGGGGAGCGGAGTGGGCTGTGGGAGGAGGAGGTAGATGGGGAATGAGCGACCGCTCCTCTGATCTCCCCTCTGTGGGTCTGGCTGCCCTGCTCCTGCCCCAGCCCCACCTGGCCCCAGCTGGTGGCTTCAGGGATTGTGTTCAACTTCTCTGTGCCTCTGCAAAGGGAGGCCAATCATGACAGTACCTCCCTCACAGGGCCGTGTGGAGGATTAAAGAAGCAATTACAAGTAAAGCATTTAGACTGCCCTCTGAGCACAGTCAGCTCTCAACAAATATTGTCTGGCACCATCTTCCTACTTCAGTTACATGGTTCTCGTGCACCATGTGCAGCAGACTCACCCAGAAGCTTAGTCCCAGGCCCCACCTCCAGAGACAGACTCAGTTGCTCAGGGGTGGCCCAGGACTCTGCATTTCTACAAGCCCCACTTGTCCTCCCAAAAGCACTGCAAGGTACCCAGAAACTCCAGCTTTTCCACTTTCCCTTCCCTGCTTCAGGCCACACCAGAACCCAGAACCTCATCATCGTTTGTCAAGCCCGATATTCCATTCAGAAGGCACCCCACTCCCCTCCTACCCCTCACCCCCTTTTCAAGGAATTTTGTCTTTGGGTTAAAGTTCCAGTCTTTAGACTTCTATGATTGTTAAAAACATATATTTCTAAAAGAAAATGGAATAAATGAATGCCTGCGTGAATGATGAATTCCATTCCATAGAAGAGTGATTCTCAGTGAACTAAAGCAGCCTCCCCCGCTACTGAATCAGGTGCAGGAATCTTCCACCACTCTGTTTCTACCCATTCTGCTGCCCCCTGGAGTTTCAGGGCCTCTGCCTTTGGCTGGGGACCTGGAACTGCCTCAGAGCCCAAGGAGCTGCGGGGGGGGGGGGGGGGGGGGGGATTTGTAGGGTTGGTAGAGGGTGGGCCCCTCCGCCCGGCTATAGGAGGGTGCTCATGTACAAAAGCCTGCTTGGCCCTTGTGAACCAGGGGAAACTCCTGCCTCCTTGTCACACCGGACACCCCCTCCCTGGAGGCATGGGTGGGAGCCTGGGCACATGGGCACCAACTTCTGACCCAGCAGATGCAGCCACACCCATCTTCCTTTGTTCCTCCAATCTGCTGAGACTTTTCCCACCCCAGGACCTTTGCCCCTGCCGTTCTGTCTGCTAGACACACCCTCCCCCATCTACATTCAGTGTAGGCTCCATCACCTCCTGGACTCAGCTCAAATGTCACCTTCTTGAGAGACCTTCCCTACTCATCACCCAAAGTGGACTCCCTCCTATTCTCAATCTCACCCAACTTCTTCCCTTTGATACGATTTGTAATTATTCCATGTATTGTTTATTTTGTCTGGTTCTGATTCTCTCACCAGACTAAAAGTTGCTGGAGAAGAAGGGTGTCTGTTATTGCCTAGAGCCAAGCACAGGGCCTGGCACATCGTAGGCCCACAGGAAGTAATGGTTGACTGGATAAATACAATTTTATCCAAGTCAAACTCCTTGAAAGTCAATTACCCAGGAGAGCAGAGGTTTTAATTGGTATTGATGGGCACACCTTAGGAGTATGACGGAAATCCTGCTACTATGAGCAACATTTTTTAAATAGGTACATTTTGTTTTTCTGGACAAACCAAAGTTTTCATCACTTTTCAAAATGCCCCCCAAAAAGGTAAAGAAGTTTGTTCTAAAGAAAGTTCTTTGAAATAGTAAAGATCATGGCTAATAGATGAGCTTTGGGGCATCCAGCAGCTTCACCTTCCAAAGGAAACAACATCTCACAACTCAGGGGAGGGCCAGAGAGCCTGCTGGGGTGGCAGCTCATCCTCATCCCGCTGGGAGCTCCGCAGGCCGCCGGCTTCCTCTGGGTTCCCGCCCCCCCCACATGTGTTATGAGGGTGGAATGAGATCACCCGTGGGGCTGGCTTAGCACAGTGTACGAGGCCCACCAAATAAATGTCAGCACCACCATCCTCGGAGGTAGCTGCTGGGGATTGGGGCAGGGTGGGGGGCGCTGGAGGGGATGGAGACACCACACCAGCTAACCTTTCCCTTCAATGTCCACTCAAATTCCGTCTCCTCGGGGAGGTCATTTCTCTGATAACCCTCTCCCCACTGCTCAGGTCTCCCCTCACTGGGCCCTCACAGAGCACCTCCCGCCTCCCCTTCACAACCACACGTCACCATCCCGTGCTCACAGCAGGGATGGTTGAAGACTGGCAGTCTCCCCACAGGGGCAGGGGCACCACAAGGACAAGGAACTGCAGAGCTCACCCCTGAGCAGTGCCTTCCTGCTCCCCTGTCCTGCACCAGGCTTGGAAAAGTCTACACTCTCCACCCCGTCATCTCTGTAGACTCGGTGGCCCTGAGAGCCACAGCCTGTGATGAGGCAGGACTAACAGCCCTCCCCACTCCCCAGTTCAGACCTCCAAAGAGCCAGGGACAACAGGTTTGTTCCTCCCAACAGTGGCCACTCTTCTCCAATTTTCTGGACAAAAAATAACAAAATCCCAACTGGTTACACAAGACCAGGAAGACTGGAAAAGTACATTTCAAGGTAATTGATATTCTACAAACATCCCCAAGGGGAGTGTGAACCCTTCAAGGACGTCAATTCCGGAAAGCCATCACCCTGAATTAATGCTTTCCTTATGATCTCTTACAAAACTGGATGCGAGGTGCCCAAGGATGGCCCCAGGGCTTTGTGAGCTCTGCAAAGGACCCTGCACATTCCCTACCGCCAGAGAGGAGAGCACAGGGAGTGAAGAGTGCCTTTTGTCTCAGAGCTCCCAGCAGCTGAACGGCTGAACTGTGGGGCCCAGACCCCCGAGGCCTGTGTGGCTGCAGTGGGAAACTTTAGAGAATTTGGAGCGGAGGAGGGCCCTGGTCTGATTAACATCTTAAAGTGATCTTGCAGGGGGCACTGCGGTGGCTCAGCTGGTTAAGCGTCTGATTTTTGGTTTTGGCTCAGGTCATGATCTCAGGATTGTGAGATCGAGCCCTCCACTGGGCTCTGCGCTCAGCAGGGAGTCGGCTTGAGATTCTCTTCCTTTCCTCTCCCTCTGCCCCTCCACCCACCTCAAATAAAAATAGATAAATCTTTTTTAAAAAATGACTGTACAGGCTGTTGTGTACAAAAGAGATTGTAGGCGGGCAAGGGAGAAAGCCACAAAATCAGGTAGGGACACCCCAGAGTAATCCAGGCCAATGTGAGGGTGGCTGAGAAGGAGCTGCTGGACGTGGTCAGATTCTGGAAGTGTTGGCAGGATTTTCTGACAGATGGGCTGTGGGCAATGAGGAAAGAAGAGTCAAGAGGAACTCCAAGGGCTGAGGCCAGAGCAACTGAATGGACTGTGGCACCATTTCTTGAGATGGTGAGGACAGGGGGATTTGAACCGAAGTTTCTCTGACCTCCAACTCCAGAGCAATGAAGTAAACCTAATGCTTTGGCTTCAAGGCTCTCTGTCTACCTCCTGTAAATCTTATCCATAAACCATCCATCCAACTGTTCATTCATTCATTCATTCGTTCGTTCATATCATTTAACAAACATTTATTGCTAACTACAGTGCAGTAAACATGGGAGGCACTGGACACTTGAGGATTAATTTGACTCACACCCTGCCCTAGAGAAACTTATATAATTTGGTAGGTGGTTCAGAGATCAACTATTCTCACTCATTCATGTATTCAGTCATTTAGTCACTCAACAAACGTTCATTAACACTAATTTCTGGCAAGCAAGCATCACAGTAGGCACTGCGAATGATCTTGCCCTTAAGAAAGTCCTAGGGGCGCCTGGGTGGCTCAGTCTTTAAGCGTCTGTCTTCAGCTCAGGTCATGATCCCAGGGTCCTGGGATCGAGCCCCACATCGGGCTCCCTGCTCCGCGGGAAGCCTGCTTCTCCCTCTCCCACTCCCCCTGCTTGTGTTCCCGCTCTCTGTGTGTCTCTCTCTGTCAAATAAGTAAATAAAATCTTAAAAAAAAGAAAAGAAAAGAAAGTCCTAGTCCAATTGGAAAGCCTGAAATTAGCCATCCTCATTCATTTACTGTAGGATCCCCAAGGATCCCCACCACCCAGCCTGTGCGGGGTCAAGGAGAGGACTGCTGCTGGATGACCCAACAGTGGGCTCTACTGGGCGTATCCAAGCAACACGGCCTCCCTCTGGGTCTCTGGCCCTCCCCCCAGGGTTCCACCTGCTGCCCTCACCATGTGAGCAAAGCCCAGCAGCAGCTGCCAGAGCCCATCACGACACCCGCCCCCCGCCCACGGCATGCTCAGGGCTGACCCTGGTGTCATCCTCCGACAGAAAACTATGAGTCCACTCATTCAGGCAGCCAACCCTGTAACCACCCTCCTGGGTACCATCTGACCCTTCTTGACACCCGCAGGTCCCAGAACCCAAGATGTGTCCAATCTGGAGGCTCCTGGTCCTCCTCAGCTTGCTGTCCGTGCCCTCAGCACTGCAAGAGCAGCCCTGGCGTGGCCTGACCAAGACCCACATGGACAGCAAACCAGCTCTGGCGAGAAGTAAGCTCAGCCCGTGCTCTGCCCACGGTCACAGGGTGGGTGGGGAAGGCATCATCCTGCTGGGTGACCTCGGGTCAGTCACTCTCTCTCTTCCTTTTTCTCTTAGACCTCAAGTACAGAAAACTGAGGTTGAATTGATCATATGCCAGTTCACAGCACGTCATCATTACAGTGAATCATGGCAAGGCCCTCTTGTGTTTTTTTGTTGTTTTCCCCTTTACCGCTTATTCTCACTCCCACCCCCCTTCCTCAGCAGGCCCTGCGGTGTGTTTAACGCATGTGTTTATATATGCTCATGTCCTGATACAATATACAGTGTTTTGATTTGCATAGATGATACTGCCATATGGATCTTGTTGGTTTTTACTGTTTTCATTGGACACTGTGCTGTTGACGTCGGTTGCTTCAGGCTAGTACTGAGAAGTCCATGAGATTGGACTCACCACTGCTTGGCCATTTCCCTAAGGACAGGCACCTGTGTCGTCTTTAACTCCCCACTATTAGAAGCTACCCTGAGAGGAACATCCTTGCACGTGGCCCTGTGAGGAGCCAGGGAAGAATGTCTCGGATAGACCCAGAAGTGAACGGGTCGCTGGGCCTTAGGGTGGGTACAAATTCAATTTAACTAACGACTGCCAGATTGCTCTCTAGAAGGGCTGTGCTGGTCTATACCCGCCCCAGCGACAAACGAGCACAGCTGTCTCCCCACACCTGTTCCCCAACACTGGAGAGGACCCATCTGCCTCAGTCTACTCCAGTGGCCACAGCAAGCTACCACAGGCTGGGGGGCTCAAACAACAGACATTTCTTTTCTCACGGTTCTGGAGGCTGGCAGCTCAAAATCAAGGCACCCACAGGGTCGGTTTCTGACGAAACGCCTCCTCTCTTCCTTCTGGCTTGTGGGTCTCTCTGCCCTCTCCGTGTGTCCTCACATGGGCCTTCGTCCTGTGTGTGCACAGAGAGTGCACTCTGCTATGTCTCTCTTTTCTTAGAAGGACTCCCCGTCCTTACCTCTTGTCCATGTTTCTCTTTGCCTCCCGGGGATTTTTTTATCCTCTCTGGTTTGAGTGTTAATTTCTTCTTTTTTTTTTTTAAGATCTTTTATTTATTTACTTGACAGAGAGCGAGCACAAGCAGGGGGAACGGCTGGCAGAGGGAGAGGGAGAAGCAGGCTCTCTGCTGAGCAGGGAGCCCGATGCGGGGCTCCATCCCAGGACCCCGGGATCATGACCCGAGCCGAAGGCAGACGCTTAACCAACTGAGCCTCCCACGCGCCCCTAGTGTTAATTTATTCTTGATGCTGGTCCTTCATCAGGTTTAACCAGTGCTAACATTTCTCCCAAACTGTCATCAACTTTGTTTGTAGGTCCTTCACCAAACAGGAAGATTTTCAAACTCATCAAAATTTCATCCTATGGTTTGTGTTTGATGAGTCTTAAACCCTTGTCTCTACCCCAGGCATCTTCTACTTTGTTTTCCCTAATAGCTATATTGTTTTACCCTTCACGTTCAGGATCTTAACCCATCTGGAGGCCACCTTCATGTTGCTTATGCATGTAAGTCATGGCCCCAGCCTCACTTCCATCTGTGTAAGGAGGCTGTTTTCTCAACCCATCTCTGAAAGATCAAGTTCCCAAGCACATGGATTCCCTTTGGGGCTCTGCATTCTGTGTCTGTGTAACTATTTCTACACCACCCAGCAGAGTATTTTAAATACTACATCTTTGTAAAATGCGATTTTATCTGATTTATCTTCTTGAATTTTATTTAGAGTGTGCTGAGTTCTTTAAAGAAAAAAATTACCTGGAAATTTGATTTGGGTTTCACTGAATTTGTTAATTTAGAGAGACCTGACATTTTTGCAATGGGAGGTCACCCATTAGAAACTTAGTGTATCTTTCAGGTTTTTCAGATTTTTGAAATCTTTTTTATCATGTTAAAGAAATCCCCGTAGTCCTGGTTTTCTGAATTTTTCTTAATCATAAATCAGTATTGGCTTTTAACAAATGTTTTTCTGCATCTAAAAATTACTCCATTTTTTCCTCTAAACCATTAATGTGAAAAAATTGTATTAGTAGATTTTTGTCTGTTGAACCCATCCCAGCATTTCTGGAATAAATATGATATTTTTGTGACTTACTAGAATGATATATCCATACTGTACTATTTTTATAATGTATTAGAATGTATTTATAATGTATCATATTAAAATATATTTTATAACGTAATGTATTTTTATAATGTGCTATTGGCTGGCTAGTCAATTTGTTAGGTAATAATTTTATAGGACTTTAGCAGATTTTTCATACATGAAATTGACGTGGACCTTTCCTCCCTGTACTGTTCTGGAAGCTTGGCAAGTTACACTAGCTCATAAAATGAATTTGGCATCTTCTTTTTTTATTTTCTTTCACAATTATCTCTTTATATAAAGTTTGGTCAAACTCTTCCCCAAAACCATACAGATCAAAAACTTTTGGGGAATGAAATCTTCAATTACTATTTCTTAAATCTTTTAGATTATCAATGTTTCCCACTTCCCTCATCACAACTTGGCATTTTATGGTTTGCCACAAAGTTATCCATTCCATTTAGGTTATGAAACACATTCATGTGTATTTGGGAGCCCATGCATCCTCATGGTTATAATGGGTGTAGTTGGAATGCTATTTCATGGGGCTGCCCTGGAGATTTAAATGACAAGAAGCATGTGCCAAGTGTTTTTTCAACTGTGAATATATTTATCACTATAACCACCTCTCATATCAGTTAGGGCACTTAGCTGCACAGAACAGAAAACCCAACTCAATATGGCCTAAATGATGAAAAAAAAAAACAAACGTTATTTCATATAACCAAAACTCATAGGCAGGACAAACTCCAGGTCTGAGTCAGTCAGCAACTCAAAGGTGCCATCCCATCCAGAGCTGGATTTTATCCTTTTTTTTTTTTTTTTTTTTTTTTAGCTCTGCTCTCATCACAGTTTCATCCTCAGGCTGCTAGTTCCCAGTGTGGTAGGAAAATGGTGGCCAGTGACCAACAGAGCGACAAACTGGCTTGCTCCCTCCCAGGAGGAGACAAATAAAGAAACTTCCCCTCAAACATGAAACATAAGATCTTCCGTTTAGTCTGATAAGGCCAACTTGGGTCACATGCCCACTTTAAACCTGAAAGAGTCACTGGGCAATGATGGCTCAGATAATCAAAGGCCTCATCTGGACCAGGAATTGGAGAGAGTGCCTGAATCAAGACAGGGTTCAGATGGGAATGACAGGGTGGATGAAGGGGAGGATGGACAGACAGATGAATAGACAGGTGGCTATTTGGACAGATGGAAGATGGATGGGAGGGTGGATGGATGGATAGACAGATGGGTGGATGTTGGACAGAGGATAGATGGATGGATCAGTAGGTGGATGGATGGATGGATGGATGGATGGATGGATGGGTAGATAGACAGATGGAAGGATGGATGGGTGGATGGATGGATGGATGGATAGATGGATGGTTAGATAGATAGATGGAAGGATGGATGGGTGGATGGATGGATGGATGGATAGATGGATGGATGGATGGATGGATGGATGGATGGATGGATGGGTAGATAGACAGATGGAAGGATGGATGGATGGATGGATGGATGGATGGATGGATAGATGGATGGTTAGATAGATAGATGGAAGGATGGGTGGGTGGATGGATGGATGGATAGATGGATGGATGGATGGGTAGATAGACAGATGGAAGGATGGATGGGTGGATGGATGGATGGATAGATGGATGGATGGATGGGTAGATAGACAGATGGAAGGATGGATGGGTGGATGGATGGATGGATGGATAGATGGATGCTTAGATAGATAGATGGAAGGATGGATGGGTGGATGGATGGATGGATAGATGGATGGATGGATGGATGGATGGATGGATGGATGGATGGGTAGATAGACAGATGGAAGGATGGATGGATGGATGGATGGATGGATGGATAGATGGATGGTTAGATAGATAGATGGAAGGATGGGTGGGTGGATGGATGGATGGGTGGATGGATGGATGGATGGGTAGGTGGATAAATGGATATTGGACTGGCAACTACTAGTGTGTACTGCTCACAATTATCCAAGTGTTGTTATCATTAACCAAGAACTACTAAGAGCTCTAGGCATACCTATAGTATCACTCTATCTTTGAAACTATTTGGTCAATGTATGTCTCTCTTACTAGACAGAAAATTGGTTTGTGTCTTTGGCCACAAGGCCTGATACCCAATAGATGCTCAATAACATTCTTTTATGGATAAATGATATTTATCCAAATATCTTTGGATAACTTATCTCAATATTCCTCACAAGAATCCTGTGAGATGGGCATTATTATTGTCCCCATTATACAGATGAGGAAATCAAGACCCAGAAACGTGGTAGCATTTCAACCCAGATCTAGGGCTCTAGACACACTTTCTTATTGGCAGGCAACAGAAACATGGGATAATGAAAGGGGGTCTGGGAGCTGGAGGGAGGGGAGTGAGGAGGAACCATGGTTTCTGCTGCTCTGCAGTGTAGGTTCTGATCACAGGGAGGGTCAAGCCAGGGAAATAAATGTGTCCTGTGGTATGCTCGGACGTTCATCAGAGCTGGGCCCAATCCTAGCGCCAAGAGAGGCAGGATTTCAGCATGCCCAGCGCTTGAAAATCCCTTTCCTTTTTGGAATTCATTCTTTTCTGCTGGTAGTTCCGCTTAGTCCTACAGCTTATTCTGGGCACAGTGTGGGAAAAATTATATTCATTCTCTTCTTAGTTGTTCTCTTCAAGCAATATTCATTGGGACATACATGCTGTACGTTAGGCTCTGTGGTCCAGACTCAGAAACTGCACCGGGTGGGCTTTCCACTATTACATCTCGTTTGAGCAGCTCTTGCCTGCCAGACCCTCTGCAGGGGCGTTGCCTCAGCCCTGCAAAGCACCATTTCCCAGATAAGGCATGTGGATTCCCATGTAGAGAGTGGAGTTGGGGGGTGACAAGCACCCATCACTCAGCAAGAAGCAAATGCACCAGCCCACACACAGCCTAGGCCTCTTGACTCCAAACCCCCTACCTTGTCTACGACATTGTGCAATGTCATTGGTCCCTTGTCCATTTCCAGTTATTGCCCAGGGCCTCATGAAGCACAACGCAGAGGGCCGAATCCAGAACCTCCGCCTCATGGACAGTCTGAATGCCTCAGGGCAGACGGCCCCAGGGATGGTGGGCTGGCTAATAAGCGGCATGAGCCTCCAGCATCAGCAAGAAAGCAGGTGAGCCCCTGAACCCCATCGCTGGCCCTGGGACTCTCTGGAAAGCTCTGGGTCAGAGGGCAGAGCTCAGGGCATGGAGGCTGTGAAGAGAGAAAGCAGGAAGATCGGAAGGAGAGGATAAAAGGCCCAATATAAGAATGAGTGAGGGCCCAATATGAGGGGTCATTTGGGGAGGCAGCATAACAGGGTAATTAAAGCAAAGCCAGGAATAAAGCTTCTGCATTTAAGTCCCGGTTCTGCCACCAACCTTGGTGGAGCACTCCAGCCCTCTCTATAACATGGGTGCCCAGAGTACAGCCTGGATAAACGTCTGGGGTGCCAAAGGAACCCAGGACTAGAGTCGGACATTTGAACCCCACTCTCTTGCCTGATAGCTGTGTGACTCTGGGTAAGGTGTTTGAGGTCTCTGAGCTTCAGCCTTAAGCCCTCATCAGTGAAATGGGCGGAATAATTGTCCCTGCCTCAGGGACTTGGGAGCTTTCTCTGTCGCACACAGTAGATGCATAGGCATTGGGTGCTCCGATTAACCCAGCAGAGCTGGCCCCGGCTGCTCGCCTACAGTCCCACTCCTTCCTCTGGAGGGCCGGGCCTCCTCAGCTCCCAGGCTCCCCGCTGCTCCAGGGCAGCACCCCAGCTCCAGCCTGCCGCGCCCTTGAGCTCCCTTCTCACTCATTCCGCCCCTAGCTCTCGCCATTCTAATGAGCACTGGTACTTGCCAGCAGGGTTTCCCTGGACATGTGCAGCCACAATCACCTCCCTCCTTCCATTCCCTTAATAGTTGTTACAAGTATTTGTTGCGCACCTGCTGTGTACCAGGATCTGGGCTGGATACTTGGAATACAGCTATGAATGGGACATATGGTCACTGCCTTTTTGGATCTTACATCCAAGTTAGTGCGTTAAGTCACAAAAGTAAATCACTAATTTCACGTAGAGGGATATGTTATAAAGACAACTTTAGCAAGGTAAGGGGTAAGAGTGAGGGGCTGATCAGGAAGACCTTTCTAAAGACAGAATCCCTAGGAAGAATGAAGAGAAGGAAGCAAACCACGTGAGGGACATAGAAGGGCAGTAAGTGCAAAGGCCCTGAGGTAGGAAAGAGACTGGTGCGTCTGAGAAAGAGAAAAAGTCCTCTGTGGCTGGGTGAGCAAGGGTGTGGCTGTGGAGGCAGGTGAGGCCAGACCCTGCAGGTCTTAGGGGCCATGGTATGGAGTTCAGCTTTTATCCCAAGAGCAGTGAGAAACCCAGGGAGAATGTTAAGTAATAGGGCTGCCTACTGGCTGCCGCATGGAGAATAGTTTGTAGAGAGGCCAAGTTCATGGCAAGGAGCCCAGAGAGAAACTAGAGCATCTCCAGGCAAGAAGTGAAAGTGACCCAGTCCAGGTGAAAGGGACAGAAGGAGTCGGAAGTTGCCAAATTCCAGGTATATTTTGTAAGCAGAGCCAGCATGATTCACTGATGGGTTGAATGTGAAGGTGAGGGATGGAGAGAAGGCCAAGAAGGCTCCCGGGGCTTGGGCCTGGGCACCTGGGCAGGTTGTGGGGCCCTGTGCTAGGAGGCAGTGGCTGGGTCTGAGAACAGCCCCAGTCCGGGTCTGCAGCTGGCTACGGGTTGAACACGTTCATCGTGTGGAGCTGCGAAGGGCCCTCTGGGACACCTTACAGCCCCGGGCTCCTGCAGGTGGCTCTTACCCTCTGAGCATCTTTAAAAGGATCTGACTCCAAACCTAATGCCAAGCCCTTTTCGTAAACAGCATGCCAGTCTTTTTTGTCAGCCTGAGGCCTTGACATCTGAGCTCCCTCACACTTGAATGGCCTCTGCTCTTTCCTTCTGTAGCGCCAACATCACCAACATTCAGTTAGACTACGGTGGGATCCGGATGTCTTTCCATAAGGAGTGGTTCTCAGCAAACATCTTACTTGAATTTGACATTGACTTGAGACTGTAAGTCACACAGCAGCAGGGTCGGTGGGGTGCTGTTCCTCCTCAGTGGGAATCTGGGAGTTGGGGGAAGGGTGGAGTTTGGCAACCTGGGGAACCTAGATCTTTCTGACTCCAACCTGGTTCAAATCCTGGTTTCTGAACTCACTCGCTGTGTGACCTTGGGCAGGTCACTTCACATCTCTGAGTCCCAGTTTCTTCAGCTGAAATGTGGGTGGAAATCCCCGGTCATTTGCTCATGTAAACCTATGTGAGTTCATTACACTGATTTAAAAAAGAGAGACAGAAACACTTTAATTATATCATCACCTTCCCTCCATCTGTTCAGACTATCCTTTATCATCAGCTGCCCCCAAGAAAAGGGAGACCACAGCTAAACGGTACAGATTTTTTAAATAAGATGAACTCCCCACTTCTGAATACTGAAAGGCCCCTAAGCTGGTCTATCTAAAGGATTTTCAGAAGTCACTCTGCCTAATAGCATTTTCTCCTTGGTCACCGGCCGGCCTCAGGAGTCCACAGGCAGGGCTGGTTTGTTGAAAGAGTCACTCTCCCCTTTGTGTTGGCTGTTTCCACCGCCTTCTCTGTCTCCTGCCCTTTCCCTCCTCCTCTCTCTCTCTCTCTCATCCCCAGGCCTTTCAATAACAAGATCATAAAGACACATGCATGCATGAACCTCGCTGTGGAGTTCTGGCTGGAGAAAGACGAGTTTGGCCGGAGGCATCTGGTGATAGGCAATTGCTCTGTGGAGCCAAGCAGCATCTACACAACAGTCCTAACCGAGTAAGGCCCCAGCAGCCCTCGCCTGGGCTGAGCCCCTTCCTGCCTAGCCTCAGCTGTGGCCACACATCTCCACCACTTCCTGGATGAGCCCAACACAGACCTCACCCTTTCCCCATGATCTACTTCTCTTCCTGAGTCGGCATTCCAGTGATAGCCCAGCCACCCTCCCAGGAGCCACAAGCCTTCTGTGTGGCTCTTCCTCTTCCCCACGCCTTGCAGCCCACCTTCACTGGTTCCCATCAATGACCTACCGGCAGCCCCTGCTTGACTCCTCCTTCTCCAGCCCCACAGCTACTGCCCTGGCTCCTAGACCTCTTCCTGGACCACTGCAGGAGCCAGGCTGGCTTTCTCAGACTCAGACCTCACCTCCTTCACTCCATTCTCCCCCCTGCAGCAGAATTAACTTTCTAGCGCAGAAATGTGGTCATGTTCCCTAGCTCCTGCTCCAAACCCTCCAGTGGTTCTCCAAAAGCCTCCGAATGAAGAGCAAGCTCCTGGATGTCAGTCAGGACCCCGCTCGTCCTCCCACCCGTCCCACTCTGTAGCTCTCCGCCCTCTTGTGCCACTGAAGGACCTACCCCTCCATCAACACACCACGTATTTTCATGCCACCGTGCCTTTGAACATGCTGATCCTTTTGCCTGGAATGCCCTTCCCTTCTTCTCTAGAACTCCTCCTCATCACTCATTCATTCAACAAATAATGTTTGAGAATGTACGATGAGCCAGACACGGCATGCTTGATGCTAGGGATACAGTCGTGAACAAGACAGAAAAAAAAAAAATAGAGCTATTTATAAGGTGCATTTATTAATAGAGGATAATAGATTTATATACTGGCTGACCATATCTATCAACTCAGCAGACTATGAGTCTCTTGAGGGTAAGATTTGGGTGTGATTTCTCCCTGTAATTCCAGAATGCTGAAAGCAGCTAGGTCTTCAGTGGGTATCCATTCATTTATTCATCAGATGTTCACTAAATGCCTAAATCATGCCAGGCATTCATGGCTAGGACAGTGCAAGGGAAGGACTGAACTCTGGAACTCTAATGACCTGGTTCTAATCTATTCAGCACTTACTGGCTGTGTGACCTTAGGCAAGTCACATCACCTCTCTGAAGTTGCCCCTTCGACCACTGCTGACGGCAGTGCCTTTTATATAGGGCTGGCTGAGGATTAAATGACTGTGTAAGGTGTACTCAATGCATCTGGCATTGGTACTGCATGGATTTATCTGTTCTGTACATCTACTTCTCTTTCTAGAGATATCTCACCAAAGATGAAACATTTTCTCCGCAACTTCAGGGGGAACCTGGCAAAAGTTATCCCACACCTAGTGGAAAGTCAGGTAAGTTTGAGAAAAATATTGTCCCCTAGGGTATCTTTGAGTCTGAGGGTCAGGACATATATACTGGCAATTCAGAAAAGAGTTTCCAATCTTGGGCTTCAGGACCTGAAAAATTTCCATTAAAAATTTCAGTTTTGTCATCTACTGGCTGTGTGTCCTTGGCAAGTGACTCAGCCTCCCTGTGCCTCAGTGTCCCCATCTGTAGCATGGGAATCACCACAACCCCTATCTCACAGAGTCATCATGAGGACTCCGGCAGACAAGAAAGTGCTGTGCATGGCATCCTGTTGGCGCTCAATACAAGGGAGCCGCTCTTGCTATGATTCCCTGTGGAAATCTAGTTTTCTCTTCCTAGTCCCTGGCCTGACCCATCTCTCTGTGCTCACCGGCCCAGGTGTGTCCTCTGATCGGTGAAATCCTCAGACAGCTGGACGTGAAACTGCTGAAGAGCCTCATGGGTGAGTGTCTGCATCCAGCCAGGGAGGAGGACTCAGGATTGGCAAATGAAAGTGGTGCCCCAGTGGAACTCCCAGTGAGGCCTACTGAGGGGCGTCTGCATGTGCTCTGAGAACACTTAGAGGGGACCATATGATGATGACCATTCCTGTCCCCCGAGAGAGCTGGGACAGCAGAGGGCACCCCTACCAAGCAGGCTGTGCCCCGCCAAGTCACCCAAACCTCCAGATTACCAGATTACCACTCAGTCCTTTAGGGAGCACTGCCTCCAATCCAAACCTGAGACCACCCACCATTTGCAGATAGATACAGTCCCCACCTTCACGGAGCTCACAGTCTAGTAAAAGGAAGAAGCGTATAACTACTTATCATTTGGAAAGAATTTTAATGCAAGTGCCTCAGGCACTGGCCCTTGGTTGGCATGGATGGATGAGAGTCCCCTGCAGGGGCTGGACGGGCCGTCACACTGGTGACTGATCCTGCCTCTCCTCCTTACAGAACAGGCTTCTGCTCATGAACGCAACCAACTATGAGTCCAGCCAACCCTCCGCGTACCAGGCTTGAGCATCCTCCGGCTACCTACTGATCCAGAAGGAGATTTCACACCTTGGGGCCTTAAGTCTTCCTCAGAGTGGGGTTTCCACTGCCCCCAAAAACCTTTACCACAGGCCCTGTGGAGTCCTTCCTGTCCCATAATAAACTCTAACTCTGAAGGGTACAGAGGACCCTCTTCCTGGGCCCTGAGGTTAGGGTTCCAGAAGTGAGACTTGATGAAGGTCCATGCTAAGACTAAATATGCCTGGGTTTGCTCATCAGCCTAGAAATACCAGAAAAAAACACTGTGTTTTCCTGTAATTTGCAGCCAGAAGCCCATCTCGAGATTTGCTCATCAATGCGGGGAGGGCCCTGTTGAGATTTCCCATTCCCTCATTCATTCAGCCCATATTTGTTGAGTACCTACTATGTGCCAAGTGCTTTGCCAGGCTCCAAAGGAGTGCAGGGAAAGGATGACAGAGTCAAAAAGCATAAATGTTCGCACTGAAGAGATCTGAGTTCAAATTCGATTCAGCCCAATGAGAAGTCACATGCGGGTATGAACCATGTGCCTCAGAGTGGCTGCTGACCCCCTGGCCCCCACGGGCCCCCATGGGGCTGGCACAGAGTGTGAGCTCAGCAAATGCTTGTTGTTAAGTAGTAGATGAATTTGGTTTGAGGACTTACTGGCTGTGTTGGGGACAAGGCACTTTACCTTCAGGTCTCCATCACCTGCAAAGTGGGGATAGAAGTCTTCCAGGATGTGGAGCAACAGGAGGCTTGACACCGCTGGTGGGAGGTAAGGTGCACCACCACTTTACAAGTCCAGGTGGCGGCATCTACAAAAGCGCCACATAGGCCTGGCCTGTGCCCTAACAGTGCCACTCCCTGGCAGGCGCCCCACAGAAGCATGCGCCCGTAGACACTGGGGGACATGGGACAAGACTGCTCATAGCAGCAGTGGTCCTGATAGTCCGAGTAAAAACCCTGAATGCCCATCAAAAGAGTGGGTAAGGGGCGCCTGGGTGGCTCAGTCGTTGAGCATCTGCCTTCGGCTCAGGTCATGGTCCCAGGGTCCTGGGTTCGAGCCCCACATAGGGCTCCCTGCTCCGCGGGAGGCCTGCTTCTCCCTCTCCCACTCCCCCTGCTTGTGTTCCCTCTCTCACTGTGTCTCTCTCTGTCAAATAAATAAATAAAATCTTAAAAAAAAAAAAGAGTGGGTAAATACCGTGGGACAGTCACCCAGGGGAATGCTGTGCGGTCATGAAAATGACCTATGACAGCACATGACCACGTGGGTGCATCTCAGGCACATAACAAAGCCAGGCACGGAAGAGCACACGCTGCATCTCCCATTTATATGAAGCTCCAAAACAGCAAAGGAACCCGTGCTATCCGACGTGAAGCCCGTGCGTAGCCCTGAGGAGAGCGTTAGCGACCAGGAGGGGCTCCAGGCAGACGTCTGTTTCTTGATCTGGATGCTGGGTGTGGGGAGGGTGTTTAATTTGTGAAAATTCACTAAGCTGTTCACTATGTGCATTTTTCTTACATATGTTAGACTTTAATACACATTTTTTAAATAAAAAATATTTACCACAGGATGCCTGGGTGGCTTAGTCATTAAGCGTCTGCCTTTGGCTCAGGTCATGATCCCAGGGTCCTGGGATCGAGCCCCGCATCTGGTTCTCTGCTCAGCGGGGAGCCTGCTTCTCCCTCTGCCTGCCACTCCCCCTGCTTGTGCTCTAGCTCTCTCTCTCTCTGACAAATAAATAGATAAAATCTTTTAAAAAAAAGTATTGACCATGCAGGATGTTTGTAGGAGTATATGAAAACACATTTGCAATATGTTAGCATGCACCAGGTCCATGGGAAATGCTTATGAAAAGTCATCTAAATCATTGTTAATTATCTGATTAATGACTATTCAGTTCTTAAATATTGATTCCCACCCTATTCCCAAAGGGAGGCAAAGCATGCTGAGAAATCAAGGGGAAATAACACATACATATTAGTCGTAGTAGCACGCACATATTAAGCACGGGCATGTGCCAAGCTTGGTGCTCAGAGCTTCTGTTCAGCGTCTCATCAAATCCTCATAGCAAATCCATGGAGGAGGACCCCGAGGCTCAGAGAGAGAAAGCCCCTAGCCCAACATCACACAGCAAGGAATGATCAAGCCAACTGCGCTCAGGCAGCCAAACTCTAGAGCCCAGGCTTGGCCCCTGTGGATCCGCCCTCTGGCCCTCCCTCCCTTCCTCCTAACCCCCCCGCCCCCCCCACACGCACATACACACTGAGGGGAAACCGATGACAGAGGCCATCGGCTGGACTGACAAGTGCAAACAAGGAAGTGTCAACAGCTCAGAGATGAGAATAGGGCGAGAGAGCCTCCTGTCTCCTTCTTTCAATTCAGACCGCCTAATCCGAAATGCTTCGTTGGGGATTTGCAACCCTAAACGCCCATGTTCTCACACAGAGGATTCCCCTTGACAGCCTTGAGTGGGGGTGGGGGCGGTTCTAGCTCACGATTCTAAGAGCAAACATAGGAGGGCTGGGCTCCATCTTCCAGTGAGGTTGCCTGGCCCCTTGCTGAAGGCAGCTTTTGTCTGCCTTCCTCCTGACCCTTCAGAGGGTGACTCAGGGGCCTCCTTCCTCAAGGGGACTCCTTGGGTTTCTCAGAATTCTATTTTTGTTTTGAGGTTCATAGAGCCATGGAATCATCATGTTTTCTCCCAGCAGAGCTTGTTGCACAATGGGCTTCTATTATAATACCAGAGCTGGGGTCTGGGGGGGATTTAAGCAGAAATTCAGCCCCAAGTGCCCAAAAGCTTGCTCCAGGCCCCACCTGTCCATGCCTTTTAACTTCTATGCCCTTCCTTTAGGGAGTTCTGATTCTGCACCAGGCACTGGGCTGCAAGCTACATTTGTTTCCAGCTTAGCCCTCTCCACAGCCCCGGGGGTGGGTGCCATCAGCCCCACGTTGTAGGCGAGGGAACTGAGGCTGCAAGAAGGAAAAGCATCTTGCCGAGGCCTCAGCAGAGCTGGGCTTGGGACTCAGGGCAATCTGACGTCACAGGGATGGGAAGGCTCCAGAGAACATGAGCAGGAACTTTCTGAAGATTCTGTGACATAAACTTACTCGCAAAGTTAAGAGCACTGAAGCTGGACAGCCCAGGATGACGGTCTGACTTCACCTTTTCCTAGCTGGGCTGACCCTGGGCAGGTCACTGTCTTCCCTGAGCCTCAGTGCCTCCACAGGGTTGTTCTGCATGGTATAGAGATGGTACAGAACTCTAGGGTCTCATAAAAAAACTATTACTATCATTAGCTACAAATGTAGGTGGGAAATTCATCTCCGAGGTAAATGGGACTTAAGCAAACTCTGCTTAAGAAAATATATTTTCTCTCTTGCCATTTGCAATGACATAGATGGAGCTAGAGGGTACTATGCTAAGCGAAATAAGTCAGAGAAAGACAAATACCATATGATTTCACCCATATGTGGAATGTAAGAAACAAAACAGATGAACACAGGGAAAGGGAAGGAAAAATAAAATAAGATGAAAACAGGGAGACCAACCATATGAACTCTAGGAAACAAACTGAGGGTTGCTGGAGGGGAGAGGGGTGGAGGGATGGGGCAACCGGGTGATGGGCATTGGCGGGGGGCACGTGATGGAATGAGCACTGGGTGTTGTATGCAACTGATGAAATCATTAAATTCTACCTCTGAAACTAATAAAAAAAAATCAAGAAAAAAAGAGAATTATTTTCTCATCAAAGTTGGGGCACCCAGCTCCCCGTGAACCCTTTTTGCCTCTGCCCTGCAACAAAACCACTGGGGTTTCCAAGGCCACCTGAAGATTACCCCCCCAACGCAGCCCCCCGACCTGATCTTGCTCTCGGGCAACAGAACCCAGAACCAACACACCACCAAGATATAGGACGCAAAGGGCACCACCTACAGTTTCTGAGAAACACTTTGGGAAGGCACTGCCCTCATCAAGGTGGAAACGGTGGTCTTGAAACATTAGCAGCGTGACCTTTCGTGTCTCCGGATGCCCCACGGGCCCCTTGCCCTCCTCAGGGCAGTGGGACATGCAGCTCCTGTGGTTGCAAGGAAGGGCCACTCCGGCAGAAGCAAAGAGTTTCCAAAGCCTGGGTCTTCGATGGAAAGGTAGTGACAGAGAGCAAATCAGTGGTTGCCAGTGGGTGCGGGGAGAGTGTGACAACAAAAGGGCAGCGCGAGGGCGACTGCGGAGTTACGGAACTGCTCTATATCCGATTCTTATGGCAGCTACGTGAAACTATACATGTGTTAAGAGTCACAGAACTACACACCAAAAGGGGAAAGAGCCAATTTTCCTTAGGTTTTTTTTTTAAAGATTTTATTTATTTATCTGACAGAGAGATATAGCAAGAGAGGGAACACAAGCAGGGGGAGTGGGAGAGGGAGAAGCAGGCTTCCCGCAGAGCAAGGAGCCCGATGTGGGGCTCGATCCCAGGACCCTGGGATCATGGCCTGAGCCCGAAGGCAGACGCTTAACCGACTAAGCCACCCAGGCGCCCCTGTTTTTTTTTTTAAAGAATTTTAAGCCTGTGTTTCTTTATTTCAAAACTCAGAGCACAAAATAGCATATATATATATATATATGTTGAACTGAAGCAAGATTTCCTGCCCCCAAAACTAGAACATTCTCCATATTAGGTTGGAGGAGTGTACAAGTCCAAGAGACACTGAAGAGAACATAGTTCCAGTAGGTTCTGAAAAGTGCCTGGTGCCCTTGCTACTCCCCAGGCAAAACTTGGCAGGAGAGGAGGGACATCAGAAACCCCAAGTCGGTGTGCTGGATTCAAGAACGGAGGGCACCTGTGCCCATGTCCCCTTCCAGAGCCACGAGAGGTGGCAAGACCCCAGGGAGAGAATGCTAACTGGAGGGTCTAGGGGGTCCAGGGAGATGGGCTGGGGTCACTACAGTCCAGCCTGAGGCCCAAGGAATTGAGAAACAGCAGAACAATTCTGAGTCCAACAAGGAGTAGGAAGTAAATGCTAAATCTAAGGGAGCCTTAGACAGGAGAGAGGCACAGTATCCCAGCAGTAAGGGGGGGCCAGACAGCAAGTGGATGTCTCTCCATTTCCAGTCAAAATAGGGACAGGGCAGCCTCCTTTAGATGCCTGATGCATTTGAAGCCCCTGGGACAGAACTAAAACCCCAGAGGAAAATGCGGAAGTTTCTGCTACCCAGCAAACTGGGCATTTGAAATGGTAACTAAGCTACAGATACATGAGAAAGAAAAACATAGACACTTAAGATTATGAACTGAGATTCATGCCTGCTCCCCAGACCTCATCCCCCCACAGCCCAGCGAGGTAGATATTTTCCTCCTATTGTACAGATGAGGAAACTAAAGTTCAAGGGATTAGAGTCACTTGCCCGGAGTCACGGGATTTGAATCAGGGCAATCTGCACCCAGACCCATCCCCTCTCTGCCATAATACACGTGCAGCCTCCTGGCTTCAAACCAGAGGCTGTTAGCTGTCCAGAAATTAGCTGCACAAACTTCAGTCAGTCCCTCCACTTATCGACCTCAGCTTCCCCACAAAGATAGTAGCAATCCGAACGAACCCATAAGAGTTGTACCAAGATAACAAAAAAATGAGGCCCCTTTGAGGATGGCTGACAACACACAAGCTGTGGGAGTCTAGAGAGTCTTTCAACAGGTAAGTGAGTTCAAAGCCATGGCACGAGCCCCTTGGAGGCACCAGCCAGACTCCAACAGGAAGGAGAGCAGTTCCAGTGAAGGCCTGGCACGAGGGAGGGCAGCATGCTCATCGATTACACGGGCGTGAGACACAGAGGTGAGTTTTGACTCCACCATTCACTTCCTGTGTATCCCGGGGAAGATGTCCCCCTCTCTGAACCTCAGTCTCCACATCTGATATTTGAAGGGCAACGACACCAACCACTCCCAACAAAGATGAGAGTCAGATAGGGAGAGCACCTGGCATATAGTAGGTGCTCAATAAATATGCATCTCCTCTTCCTCTTTCTGCTTTTACTCATAAGGTGTTAGGTTTAGCTGCTCTCGCCAGTCTCAGATCTTGACCTCTCCATGTCTCAATGGTTTCATCTGCGAAATGGATTCAAAGGCCTGAGCAGTGGGGACAAATGGCTTATTAATTACTTCATGTGGGGAAAGGAAGAAGAAAGGGTAAAAGTAGAGACCAGGATGCCACAGCATCCTTCAGGCCTGGCAACCTGGAAAGACTTTTCCAGGGTATAAATGTGAAATTTCATGGGATCACGACATGCAAGAAAGCAAAATGGGCAATGAGTGTACAGAAGGTGTCTTCATGTCCTGGCACAGTGATTCGGAGAACAGACTGCAGGCAGTGTGAAGGCTTTGGCCCCAGGCCCGCTGTGCGCACCTGGACATGTCTACTTGCACCACAAGCCTCGGTTTTCCCCTTGTAAAAGAGGGGTACTCGTTCCCAGCCCACACCCCTGGGAGGATTCGTGGGGATGCCATCTGTGGCAAACAAAGCCAGGCTGGCATTCGGCAAGGGCTCGGCAAGTGTTGGCCGTCGACAATGTTTCACTGTGATCGTCCGATGCAAGAAGTTCTGACTCTACCCCATCCTGTGTCTTTGGGCACTTGCCCCACTGTGCTCCGTGTCCTGCTCTGCAAAGGGGGAGAGCAGCGTGCCCTTCCTCCCAGGGTTCTGATGAGGATGGACAGCCCCCTGCACACGACTGTCCTGCAAGAGACACCCGATGTAGGAAAGTCAGAGGCAGTTTGAATCTTCTGACACTTTGGGAGCAAGAATCCTCCAAATGGAGAAAAAGAATTGGACCAGGAATGGTAAAGAGCCTCAATACGAGACTGAAGCCCATTTCCAGGCTCCCACAGGCCACCTCGACCCACATTCCGAACGTGATCTGCCCGGCCACCTCGGAGCATGGGCCCCCGGCCTTGGCCCTGCTCAGGAAACCATGAAGTCTTGAGTAACATCCCCATCTCAAGTTTTTCTCTGTTTAACTTGTCCATCAAGTGGCTTAACTGTCCCACCTACTAATGTGATTGGCAATTATTTACTTTGGAGAGCCTTGAAAGACACTACCAGACCACAGAATTCTGAATTATCTAGAAACCCATCACCCGATCACACATTTCCTGATCTGCACACTATAAAAGATGCTAGCCCCTCGGCGGAAGCAAGCAGAAGAGGGAAGAGGCGAACAGGAGAGCCACCAGGACCTCTGAGAAGCCCAGGTGAGACCTGCCTGTCCCACGCCCGCTCTGCCGCCCTGGGTGGTAGGGCTGCCGAGCTCCTTGCTGTGGGGTGGGCACTGGCTGGCTGCATTTAGGATTGCTCATCAGGGGTCTTTTTCAGAGGGATTTTTGGGGGGAGGGGGAACGGCCATTCACTCTGCTTCCCTGAGAGACCGGGTGCCATGGATGTCAGGTTTGAATGTGGAAACGTAGAAAAGGGGATTTGATGAGGATGGGGAGCATGAGGCTGCAGGTGCACACTGCAGAAATCCCATGTTAGGGTTCCCTCGTGAGCATGCTCTTCTTACCCTAAATCCAAATCTCTACGGTAGGAGTTTTAACTTGAGGTTACCATTGTGGATTGAGACCATTATCCACAAACCTCCTAAAATCCACCCTGTTTTGTACATTTTTGATGCATTTTTCTGGGACAAGGGTCCTTAGCTTCCATTGCACTCATACAAGGTCTGTTGTCCAAAAGAGATTCAGAGAACGCAACCTAAGTGTACCTCCCCAGAGAGACCACAACGGGCTCTTTGTACCAAAAAGCCCTTTCAATTCCAGCCAGCCATAGCAGTGACAGTGGGGCTTTGGCTGAATCAGCCAGTTGATGGAATTCTGCCCAAAGAAGCTTTCAGCACCTTTGCTCGCTACCAAATAGACCTAGGAGAGGGTTGGTGATACCTGGGAGGGAACAGTGCAAAAGGCAGCCGGATGTCAGAGGTTGGCCCCCAAATTTTGTTCAGGTTAGCTTAAGGAAGAAGAGAAAGGTATAGAAAAGACAGTGTGTATGCCTGGAGGGGTCAGAGACCTATCTCCAACCACAACTCTGCCATCAAGTTGCTCTGTGACCTTGGGAAAGTCACTACCCCTCTCTGGCCCCGATTCTTCTTATGCAATAAGGACTTTGAATGGCCCCAGGATTTCTCCAGCATTGGTCTGGATGAGATGGTGGCTATGGCCATCTGACCTCTAATCAAATCTGTGATTTAAAAGGGCTTCCACAAACCATCACAGGCTAGACCCAGGCCAAAAGACTTAATGGGGATAGTGGCAAAACAGTTCAGTCCCTCAGCCTTTTCATTTGCTTTGTCTGAAGAGTGAAAACTTGGGGCAATGATTCAGGTCGTTGCAAGCAAGCCCAGATGAATGGAGAGTAAATGTGATGGTGACTTAATTAAACAGATGCCTCTGGGTCAGACAGATCTGGCTTCAAATCCTATCCCTACTGTGTGCTTACCATCTTGGGGAAATTCACCTAAACTCACTAGACTGCCCTTGCCTCACCTGTGCAATGCGGGTGATGAGTGCCCACATCTTAGGGGGCGGTTATGATGAAATCAGTTACTGGGCATGGAGTGCTCAGCCTGATGCCTGGCCCAGGGGAAATGCTGAGTAGCTTTAGCTATTGTTATTCACTTCCTGGAGTTCTGGAGGTCGGGGGCAGATAGATGGTAGATGAATTCCTCTCTGATAGCCATGCTACCCACGACTCTGTCCACAGATACCAAGAGAGAAGATGTTTCAAATTGGGGGCCTCATTGTCTTCTGTGGGCTGCTGGCCCGGACCACAGCCCTGCTGGACGCCTTGCCCTTGCCCCTGGACCAGACCCCGCTTTTGCAGGGGACTCCAGTCCAGGACCTAAGCCCCACAGATCTTGCTGGAAGCTTAACGGATGGTAAGTGAGAGTCTGTAACAACCTCTTTCAGGTATGTGTGTGTGTGTGTCTCTGTGTGTTCACCCAACCGTTCAGTGTGGGGAGGGAGACAGGGATGATTGGGGAGAGGGGCTGAGGATCTGGAATTATCAGATCTGACCCCCAAGGATCCACCCTTATACCCATTTTTAGCCCTCAGCAATGGCCTGCTCTCTGAGGGTCTGTTGGGCATTCTCGAAAACCTTCCACTCTTGAACATCCTGAACACTGGAGGAGGCACGTCTGGTGGCCTGCTTGGGGGCCTGCTTGGCAAATTGACTTCAGTGGTCCCTCTCCTGAACAATATCATTGAGTGAGTAGTCAGAGGCCTTGGTACCCACCCCCACTAGAGAACCTCTGATGGAGATCTGGGGGCCCCACACAGTGGCCCTAGAGGAGGGAGAGGGGTGGTCTGAACGTGAGGCCAGGACTCAGTGTGAGACCCTTCCCACAGCCTGGCAAGGAACACCAGTCCTCTTGAACCAGTGATTGCCCCCAGTCCTGAAGCATATCATGAGGCCCCGGCATCATCTATAATCCTGACAACGCTTTAGGGTGTAATTAATAATCTCCAATTTACAGATGGCAAAACTGAAGCACAGAAAGGTGTCTGTGCTCACACAACTAGAGTGATGCAGAGCCAGGGACCGAACTCTAATTTACTTAAGTCCAAAGCCAAGGCTTTTCCACCGCACCATGGTAATTCTGTTCTCCTCACCTGTGGAGAGCACAGGTGGCCTCTGATGTAAGCGAGAAAGTGTAAGCTACTCTCCTGAATGACATCCTCAATGTAATGGCCAGTGAAGGGTCTGATGTGGGATTTCCCATGAGACACCAGAGAGCTCTCTAAGCAAGTAGCAATAATGGGAAGCTTGATGCCAGGGAGCTGGCAAAGCCTGGGTCCTTGACAGGGCTGGATCAAAGCCATTTCCAAGGCTCCTACCCACCCAGGTGCTTGCCCCTGACTTGAAGACAGACAGATAGCCTTGACTTTGATTTCCAAATGCACCGTGTACCTGCTGGGTGACAGGGCACAGGGCACTCAATCTCTCTGGGCTTGGTTTCTCCATCTGTAAAATGGAGATCATGGTGCTCACAGAGAAAAACTGTTGGGAGGACTGGAAGCAATGTAATCACCTGGCACAGTGGTTGTGAGGTCGGCTCATGGAAGAGGCTCGCTTCCATCCTCTCTCCATTCTCTCCTACTTCCTGCTCCTCGATCTCCATGGTAACCATTGTTGACTGACCTGCCACTGAAGGTTATGGCAGGATAAGTGGTTCCTACCCATAAATGTTTGTGAGGGACTTACTCCACTTGCCCATACCTCACCCACTCATCCACTCATTCATCCCTCCATTTGTCCATCCTCTCTTCCATCTAACCAGTGACTCTCCCATGCATCTGCCTACCCACTCATCCCTCCACAAAGTCAACCAGTATGGAGTAGGCCCCTTCTTTGTAAGACTCTGAGCTGGCATGCAGCATGTAAATAGAAGCCAGACACAGCCTCCACCCTGGCATACCTCAGGGACTTGAGATGAGGAGAGGGCCAGGGTGTATCAGGATCTGACCCAGCGCAGAGGTTGGGAAACCCTGATGCGTGTTGCCGCAAGATGCCCCTCCTGTCTCCCCCTTCCCACCTCATGGGTAGCTCCTCCTCTGGGATGAGTCGAATTGGGTTAAAGGTGGTCTCTAGGCCTGGGGCTGAAAGAACTAATATTCCTCCCTCCAATGTTGCTCCATGGGCAGTATCAAGATCACTAATCCCCAGCTGCTGGAACTGGGCCTCGTGCAGAGCCCCGAAGGTCATCGTCTCTATGTCACCATCCCTCTGGGCATAACCCTCAATGTGAATATGTGAGTGGGCCCCACGGGGGGGTGGGGGTTGGCTCACCAAAGGACACCCTGAGGACCATGCGTAGCCATAAGGGGGGGTGCTGGAGTCTGACAGACATGAGCCTTCAACTCAGATGCAGATGCAGCAAACTTTCCTCTGCAGGCCCCTGGTCGGACGTCTGTTAAAGGTGGCTGTGAAGCTAAACATCACTGCAGAAATTCTATCTGTGAAAAATGAACAGGGGAAGACTCACCTGGTTCTTGGTGACTGCACTCACTCCCCTGGGAGCCTGCAAATCTCCCTGCTTAATGGGTGAGGCCAGAGGGGTGGCTTCTCCTGCCCAGAAACGGTACTAATGGGATGAAGGATGGATGACTGGGAAGGCGGAACAATGGGAGGAGAGAAGGGTGCAAAGGTGAACAGGAGGGAGGGAGGATGGATGGATGGATGGATGGGTAAATAGCCACTTACCTCTTCTTAGGTTGGGCTGACCAATTTTATGCTCGAAGGCCATAAAAAATCTGAGTTCAAGCCCACTGACCAGAGGGGCACGTGGAAAGGTGGAGCAGTTCTTGTGTGAACTCGGACAGTGCTTCCCCAGCTAGAGTCTCAGCTTACTCAGATTACTGTATTATGGAGATACGTTGCATTCTTGAGTGAATCCACTAAGATAATAGGTGTGAAAGTGCTTTGTCCCAGTATGGGGTGAAATAGCTCTGCAGCAAATAGCTCTGCAGCCTACCTGGATTCCTTATTTCGGTTACCTGTCACAAGGGACAATGAGTCACGCATAATATGTTGGAGTCGTCCCATCATGTTTAATGTTTACTCAATACATATAATGTGTTTCCCATGTATCATCTCGAGTCCTCATGACAACTACATACTAAGCATTGTTCATCCACTTATAGATTCTACAAAGTCTCACTGAATACCTACTGTATACTGGAACTAAATGTTTATTCTACACATACCCACAGTGTGCACTACTGTGTAGGGCGCCACTCCCTTTGGACAGGCCCCCTGGTGTTTGTCTGCATGAGGGTGGGGGTGGACAAGGCCCCATTTCAGTCATTTAGTACTGAGACTGATGTGGGCACAGTGGCCCCTCTAAAGGCTTTTCCATACCAACCCCAGGCCTCTGCACTGCCCCCTGGATGTTCTCTTTCAGATTTGCTCCCCTCCCTGTTCAAAGCCTTGTCAACAGTCTCACCAGCATCTTGACTGAAGTCCTTCCTGAGCTGATACAGGGCAAGGTAAGTGGGTAAACGTGGCAGCTCCTGATCCTTGGGTCTTAGAGCTTCTCAGGCTGAAAGAAGCCCCTGGAGTAAGCTTTTCTGAACTCCTCAGTTTGATACGTATATTCCATCTACCAGTCTTTCTGTCCACTGATTCATCTATCCATGTTTCTTCTTTCCATCCTTCAAAATGCATTGATTGGGTCCTGCCCTGGGCCAGGCCCTGTGCACGTCCACACTACAGCTGAAACGGACTGGACCCAGCCCCAAGAAGCTCCCAGTCCACCCCCCACTATGGCTGTTGACAGGCGCTCTTCTAGCCTATGCCTGGGTGCCTCCTACACCCAGAAACTAACCCCTCAGCTCACCCTATTTAGAAACAGGTGTCACATCCCAGGGGCACCTGGGTGGCTCAGTCGTTAGGTGTCTGCCTTTGGCTCAGGTCATGGTCCCAGGGTCCTGGGATCGAGCCCCGCATCAGGCTCCCTGCTCTGTGGGAAGCCTGCTTCTCCCTCTCCCACTCCGCCTGCTTGTGTTCCCTCTCTCGTTGTCTCTCTCTGCCAAAAAATAAATAAAATCTTTAAAAAAAAAAAAAAAAGAAACAGGTGTCACATCCCACAGGGAACACTGGCTCGGTGTGTGACTGGGCACTTCACATACATGCCTTCCATTTCTCCATCTGCCCATGTCACTGTGTAAGCATCCATCTGTGATACCACTTAGAACCAAACACTCTCAGACACAGAAGAAGGATAGAAAATCTCCCCCAGAGAATCCTTCTGGGGGTTGCTGCTGCTCCCAGGGCCACCCTCCAGGTGCTGCTTTGCCCAGTGCCTCTCTCTGCCCCTGGCTCAGGTGTGCCCTCTGGTCAATGATGTTCTCAGCCAGTTGGACATCACCTTGGTGGATTCCATTGCTGGTAAGTCCCCCCTCCCAAGGCCTCTCTCCCTCTTCAGAAGCAGTGATTTCCCCCAAGGAGCTCTGTCCCTGCATACCATAGGAGAGAGCTAGATCCTTCCAGCCTCAGCTCTCCCCATTTCGGGTTTCTTTTTTGCCTTGAATTATCCAGATAATGTTGAGGGCTGGGCCCTGCCTACCCCCCCACCTCCCCATCAGCCCCGACACTGAGAACAGCTGAGCTGATTGGTGGAAGGAGGTCCTGCTCCTGGCAAGCTTCACCTGAGCTTAGTTGGATCACCAGAGTTCCCGTGCCCCAGCCCCCGGCCTCAGGGGGAGTGTGGGACACCCCTCAACTCCTGCACACTGAGATCATCATTCTGGTCTGCATCTTCCAGACTTACTGATCCATGGGCTGGAATTTGTCATCAAGGTCTAAGCCTTCCAGGAAAGGGACCCAGCCTCTGTTGAACTGGTGAGTACTGTTCCCCAATCCCCAGGATTTGGGTGCTTCGGCTCTTCTCCTAGCAGGGGGCCACAGAGGGCTTGGGACAGAGGGAGGTAAACAGTCACACAGCGGCAGAGACACACGGAGCAGTCTACAGAGATGCTGACAGAGGGGGACATACACAGGCAGCACCACCACACGGCTACAGAGGGAACATACACACACGTGGACACACACACACACACACACACACGGACACACTCTCACACGGACACACACTCACACGGACGGACACACACACACGGACACACGGACACACACACACACAGACATGTGGATACAAAGACACACACTCACTCAAACATATGCACAAAGAGCCCCCTGGCCCCGGGCCTGGGCTCCCCTTGGGGCAGAGACAAGATCCCCAGCCTGAGGTCTCAGCCCCCTCCCCGCCCCTGGAGGGCAGGTTTGATGATGGGCCAATACCAACAAGAGTCAGTGACCTCAAGTCTCCATTCTGATCAGGGGCTTCTCCCAACAGAACCATTTCCTGCTGCTCAATCCACTCTCTGCCCAGAAGGTGGACCCATGTCCTGGACAGTGACACGGCCACTATTTGGGGACCAGAGCAGCCTTTCCTCCAAGGAAACTGCTCTCCCCCTTCACCCACCAGGCATGTGTTACAGTCCATGTTCCTCACCAAATAAAGTTGCTCTTTCTCTGCACAGGGCCCTTGTCATCCTTCACCCTCATTCAAGGGCTAATAGATCGGAAAGAGCCTTGGCCTGGGTGGTTGGAGCCAGAGAATCGAGTTCTGACCTTACACTGTAGAACCTGATGGTCTTAAGCTGGACAGGGAGATGTTCAGATGAGTGGGCATTTCCGAGCGACTGCTCTGGGGTCCCTAGGAGGGGTGAACAAGGGCTTGGAGGTAGATGTAACCCTCTAGGCAGATGATGATATGCAAGTCCACCACACAAGAAGTGAAATGGCAGATCTGAGAGATGTTCAGGAGTGGACCTGGGCATAGGTGAGGGAGCAGGTGAGGTGCAGGTTGCTGTCCATGTCACAGGTGGGGGAGCCTGAAGGTAACTGGGGATGTGGGAGGATGAGCTGATTCCAGCAGGAAGATGATGCCTTCAGCTGTGGCCATGCTGCATGGAAGTACCTGGGAGACCCAGGGGGAGACATCCAGGAATCGGATGAATACACGGGTCACCTGCCACTCCTCTTTTGCTCACTGGCATCCACTCAAACTGACTTCTGTTTTCTCAGCAAGAGGATGAGAAAGATGACAAACAGGAAGTGTAGAAGGAAGGACAAACGGGTCCAAGGTGTTCATTGCTCGTAGACATAGAGAAGGGTCAATGGAGAAGCATATAAGGTTATTGATGCCATGGATGAGAGTCCTATTTTTGGAGGAAGATGCCTGATTTTTAGGAAGAGGAAGGGATGAAAGGAAGTTGAGACTGAATGCAAATAAAATTTATGAAAAATTGGAGACAAGAATAAAGAACAGGGCTACCCAAAGCTGGGGGAGGTTGTCCCCTTGAATAAAAACTAAATATGCCATCATTGTTTGAGACCCTTAGAGGACTAGCCCAACTGTTTCACTCCACAAATGAGGGTACTGAGGCCTTGGGATATATATGTGAATGACTTGCACAAGTTATAGTATGACAAAAAGACAAATCAAGGACTGAAACATCCCAGACGTCACAGAAAGCCTTGTCCCTTGTGCTCTGGGAGCCCCACTGACCTTGTGAGAATGAGCAGATTCAGGTTGGTGTTTCTCAACCCCTATCAAACATCTCTCATCCTGTCCAGACCTACCACCCTCCCCACCTACTGTGGTCACCAGCCAACCTGGCATTGTGGGAAGACAGTCCCACAGTTCAGAACTATGGGGTTTCTTGTAGGAAACCAGCTCCTGTGTTCTGGTGCGGGGACAGAAGGAAGCACCTTCCACGTTCATAGAAGTGGAATATCTTTGGGCTCGGGATGAATAGTTACATTTCATAAGCAGCTGAATGATCATTGTGAATGTCTGTCTACCTAGTCGGCAACCTGAAGCACAGAAGGGCCTTCCAGACTGGAAAACAACAATTAGGGCATGACTGGTTTTGAAGAGAGTCCAGGCATTAGGTCAATACTGTGTGTCGCCCTTGGCTGAGGTCCCAAGAATCAAGCTGAATAGGGACAGGGCACACATGCCTCGTATCATCAGCCCTGGTCCTGCCACCCTCTGACCGTGGCACCAAACTGCATTCCTTCCTGGACACACATCCACTGCCTGTCTCTGAGTACCATTTTCCCACTGCTCCCCTGGACTTCTTCCTATGGCCCACAGATGGGTCTTCCCCTCTGCTAACAACCTCAGTTCCTAACTAATTAATCTAAATACAAAATAGTCAGACAGGCAGCCAGGTCAATCAGAACACATTCATGGCTTGTAAACGGTGACAACATTTTCACATTTTAAAAACTCTCTAGAAGGATGTCAGTGACAATGGCAGATGAAAGACCTCTGAAAATTCTCTCCTACAGAAAAACAATGAGAAAACTGCCCCCCTCCCCGAACTGTTAGAACCAGCTTTTTCAGAACTCTTGGAAATTCACCAAAGGTTTGCAGCAATCTGGGGTGTGTTTATTCAATAAAACTGAATAAAAATTCAATAAAAATTGAATCTTGGTAAGAACAGACAGCTTTGTGGTGTTTTAGTTTACTCTAGTCCCATCCCCCACTCTCCACAGAAGACTTGAAAACCCAAAGCCCACACAGTCATGGTGAAAATCAGTAGCCTGGAAGCATCTGGAGACAGGCAGAAGAGTACTGGAACAACTTCAAAGCCTCGTTCCCTGAATACTGTCATTATTTGATCTGCCTTGTTAAGTTTCCTGGAAGATCCTACTCTCGAGGCTGTCTTGACTTGACTCAGAGTTCACCTGGTATAAACAGCTTCTTCTCCAAGGACATCTGTCAAAATGATAGACAGAGCTTAAGACTGGGAGTTAGTCTACACTCAGGCTTCGGCAATTTGTCATAATTACACTTTATGTGTTCCTACCCAGCAGCCTCTGCCTCCGGTAAGCTGATCTTCGCTGTGATTCTATGTGTTCACCTATCTCTCCAGACCTGCGGAAGGCAGTTTGCCCTACAACCTTGATCCTCCGACAGGCCTAAGACGGTTGCTGATTGTCCATGTTGAGCCCTTTTCTTGTTGTGAGGATAGGAGTGACAACCTCCAAGCTCTTTACATGTTGGTGCGGAGATGGAAAGTCTGGGTTTTTTATAGTTTTCACCAGTTATGTTTGTTTCCCTGGAGGATGGGCCCCCAGGGCTCCTCATACCACCATCTGGAAAGTGAGACTTCATTGAAAGTTGTCAACAATTATTTCTTCAAATTTTACTCCCCACACCATTCTTCTTTCTCTCCGAGGCTCTCGTGGCATGAATGTAGATCTCCCATTATAGTCCCACTGGTCCCTGAGGCTCTGTCCATTTCTTTCAGCTCTTACTCAGATTGGATCCATCTCCAATGTGTTGTTGCTCCACACGCTTTTAACACTATGTTATGAGACTCTGGATCCTGCTTAAATCCACTGCTTTTGAGTCCAGGATGAAAGACATGGGAGGGATAAAAACCCAGGAAACTCACCTGTGGATCACTCATTCTTTCAGTGATGACTTTCCTTCTCGGTCCACCTGCCACCATTTAGTTTTCAGACTCCTCAGAGAGCCACCTCATTCGCTGTGTCCAGGGTTCTAGTTTCATTCCGGAGGAAAGACAAAGTAGAGTAAGCTTCCTCCATCCATCTCAACTCTCCAATCTGCCAAACCAGGTGGCTTATGGCAGATGACGGTGGGCTACCAGTAACTAAGCCAAGTACCCTCCTGGTCATAGCAGCTTTACTAGAACAGTTGAATGCAGCCTCTGATGCTTTGTATGTAGTTATCTATCTGGAAAATGTGTTCTTCTCAATCCTCATCAGATGACCACTTAGGAGGCCATTTGCACTCCCTTGGGATGGACGAAGGCACACATTCAGTCTTGTCCCTGCTCTCTGTCAAAAATATAGTCTGAAGCTGTCCCCTCATGTTCATGTTCTAGCTACTATTTCTGTGTCACATACCACCCCAAGATTAAGTGGCTTAAATAGCAATACTCATTTCATGATGTTCCATGGTTTCTGTGGGTCAGAAATTCAGGAAGGCTCAGGGTGAAGTTCTGGCTCATATCCTCTGCCACTGCAGCTCGACTTGTAATCGCTTCTTTAATCCTCCACACGGCCCTGTGAGGGAGGTACTGTCATGATTGGCCTCCCTTTGCAGAGGCACAGAGAAGTTGAACACAATCCCTGAAGCCACCAGCTGGGGCCAGGTGGGGCTGGGGCAGGAGCAGGGCAGCCAGACCCACAGAGGGGAGATCAGAGGAGCGGTCGCTCATTCCCCATCTACCTCCTCCTCCCACAGCCCACTCCGCTCCCCCACACGATCCCACGGCCCCCACAGGCATTGCAGGGAGAGGCAGGAGGAACAACCGGGGGCTTGTATTGAGTCCCAACTCTGTGCCAGGCTCTGCTCTAAGCGTTCATTGTAGATTAATTTCGTTAATCCAATAGCCCTGGAGGGTTGTGTTGTTATTGCTGAACTTCACAGATGCAAAGCCTGAGACACAGAGATGGAGTCACTTGCCCAAGGACACACAGCTGGTAAGCCTGGAGCCAGGATTCAAACCCAGGCTGTCTAGCTCTGTAGGCTCTGTCTCTTCTCTAGATAAATTCGCCCTTGGGGAGAAGTAGTCCCCCCTCTTAAAGGGAGCATCAAAGAATTTGTAGGGAGACAATTTAAAGGGGAACATTAAATAAACAGAGGTAATGGTGGCTCACATGTGGCAGAAGTTGTGGAGGTGAAATGTGAGTGACTGGAATCTAGGGAGCTTGGGGACCCGTCCTGCAGCGCCTGACTAACCTAGCTGCTGGATCACCTGAAGGCCCCAGGATCCTAGCCTTGCACCAGCCCTCGCACACATGTCCTGTGACCACTAGGAGGCGCTGCTGCAAAGCAACCCAGCGGTCATCTTGAAGATTAACATTTACTCAGCACCTTGCTAAACCCCTTCAATGCAACATTTTATTTAATCCTTACATAGATGGAACCTCTAAGGCTCAAGATCATAGAGCTTGTGAGCAGTGGATCCAAGATTCTAATCCCAGCAGTCGAACTCTAGAGCCCAAACCCTTTGCCAGGGGTTCCAAATTCACGAGCCTCCAGCCAAATCTGGTACACTGTTTTTCATTTTTACTTTAAATTACTTTAAATGCTGATTTCTCTCCAACTGAGTGTGACTGTAAATGCATTCACCATTTCCCCGAACCCTGTCACACCAAACCGTCCTATGCTATTAAATGTGTGGTCCCTAAAGTAGGGTTGCCAGATTTACCAATATGGGGCGCCTGGGTGGCTCAGTTGGTTGGACTGCCTTCGGCTCGGGTTGTGATCCCAGGGTCCTGGGATGGAGCCCTGAGTCGGGCTCCCTGCTCAACAGGGGGCCTGCTTCTCCCTCTCCCTCTCCCTCTGCCACTCCCACTGCTCGTGCTCTCCTGCTCTCTCTCTGCCAAATAAATAATTAAAATCTTAAAACAAAAAACAAAAAACACTAGACACCTAGTTAAGTTTGAATTTCAGATAAACAATGAATAATTTTTATAAGCATATCCCAGATACTGCAAGAAATGTACTTAAACTAAAAAAGTATTCATCTAAAATTCAAATTTAAATAAACTTGTATTTTTTTCTGGCCAAAATAATTAAATGGCCTCCTGTATTTTTTCTGGCAACCTTACCCTATAGGCACATGTCCTACAAATACCCTACAGGCATTTCTAACTCCTGTCCTGTACTTCATTCCCCCACAGCCGGGAATTTATTGAGCATCTACTTTGTGCCAGCTTTGCGCGGGATCTGGAGCACTAACAGGCTCTGCCACGGTTCCAGCTGCAGTTCCAGCTGCACTACTGCTGGAGCCATGTGATCGGCAGGCTTCACGGTCCCAGAAGTGTCTGCGAGGGATAAAGATACGGCGCGGAGTTTCTGACAAACCCCAATAAGGGAGTCACAGAGAAGATCGCTAGATTTCAGGGTCAAGGCCAAGCCATCTTCGGCCCCATCTGTATACTATTAGAAGAACAGCTCCTGGCATGTTCCTGAGCCCTGGTAGAGAAGAGGCATCACGTGACTGGGAGACCAGAACTGACCATGCCCTCAGCACGTTATCTACCAAGTCATAGAGTCAGGCAGGACCAACAGCCATCCATCATCAGATAGAAAGATAGAAGCAGTATGTCTAGTTGGGGCTTACAAGGACGCAGCGGGCACAAGTAAGCTGCATGAGCCAGACCCCTCATGTCACCTGTGTCACCTCCTCATGGTGCACCAACACTTCTCCCTCAGTTCACACCTCTGGCCATAGGGGCATTCCCCGAGACCCGCTGATGGGGGAGAGAAAAACCGGAGCCCATGACAGCCCTGCTCAGGGGTGCCCTTGGAAGAGCAATGAGAGGAAATCCAATGAAGGAAATCCCTTCCAAAGGCCTTGGATGAGCTGCAGGATATGTACTTGGTCATCCACTTTGAGAAAAGAGAAAAATGACCGAATATTTATTCTCATGGGCTGAGGCAAGTGACTTAATAGCTTAGTCAGGGACCTGGAAGAAATAAGACTTAAGGATCAGGGACACTGAGGCGGATCTAGTTAACTGCCACTGAACGCACGACCGGCCAACAACAGGGACCAACACTGAGCTCCGGATATGGTGGCGTCCATTCAGGTGACCAGCCAGCCACTTGGGCCAGTGGTAGGGCAATTTCGAATGGAGAGGAGAGGCGGGGACTATGCACAGAGGCCTGACTATGTCAGTCAAGGCCTCAGAGCAGCGGCGGCAACGTCAGGGCCTCTAGTGAGTATTGTGAGTTTCCCCTGAGTGATGACTACCTCAGTCCGCTAGGGCAACCATAACAAAATACGACAGACTTGGGGGCCTAAACCACAAAATTCACTTTCTCAAGGTTCTGGAGGCTGGAAGTCCAAGATCAAGGCGCAGGCTGGATTGGTTTGCTCCCGAGGCCTCTCCCCTTGTCTCGGAGATGGCCACCTTCTTGCAGCTGCTTCACATGGTTGTGCCTCTGTGCACACGTGCCCCTGACACCTCTCTGTGTGTCCTAATCACCTCTGCCACTAAGGACACCAGTCAGATGGGGTCGGGGCCGCCCAATGGCCTCATTTTAACTTAATCACCTATCTAAAGGCACGGTCTCCAAATTTAGGAGGAACACGATTTAGCCCATAACAGTGATCGCCCAGAATCCTGGAGCAGCCGTGCCTGGGTAGAGAGCACTTAGAATGACAATGCAAAACACAATGTCATCTGATCCTTCTACGATCATTGTAAAAGGAGAAGTTCCTTCTGGAAGGATAGACAAGGAAGTGTTCACGGTGAGTAAAGCTCCAGGGTCGAATGGGTTGAGGGAGAGGAGAATATACATATCTGTGCTTCACTCAATATCCTTCTGTGCTGATAGGATATTACCCTGTTCATGTAGAACTTTTCCCTCAATATTTCATTACTGTAAAAATATCCAAATGTTTGAAATTTGAAATACCTGCATAAGCACCTACAAACCTACCACCTAGTTTCAATAATTAACAGTTCACTATGCTTGCCCTATCGCCTGTCGGTCTATCCAGCCTTCCATCCATCCAAGTATCTTATTTTTGATGCATTTCAAGGAAAATTGCACATAGCAGTTCACTTTATCTTTCAACACTTCAGGCTTCATTTCATTAACTAGAGTTCAACATTTGCTTATGTTTTTTAACTTTAAGATAAAAGTTCTACAGCATGAAAGGCACAAATCTTTAAGTGTATCTATGTATCTTTTTTAATATCTGTTTCCTAATTTAAAAAAAAAAAAAAAAGAGTGCGGGGCACGCCTGGATGGCTGAGTTGGTTAAGCGACTGCCTTTGGCTCAGGTCATGATCCTGGAGTCCCGGGATTGAGTCCCACATCCGGCTCCCTGCTCGGCGGGGAGTCTGCTTCTCCCTCTGACCCTCCCCCCTCTCATGTGCGCTCTCTCTCTCTCTCTCTCTCTCTCTCTCTCTCATTGTCTCTTTCAAATAAATAAATAATTCTTTAAAAAAAAAAGAGTGTAGGTACTGGCATCCATGATCCACTCTCAGTCAGCACTTATGGAGCCCCTCCTGTCTGCCCCGCAGTGTGGCAGTGTGCTGGGGTGACACAGTGTGACAAAGTTGCAGTTCCCATGAGCTCACCGTCCAGGGTGGGGGACAGATGATCAGCACATAAATGAATAAGTAAAAAGGATCACTGAAGGCTGTGATGGGGGCTCTGAAGGCCAGAAGGTGAGGGGATGTAATGGAGAGAGCTGGTGCTCTGGGTGGAGAGAGCAGGAAGAAAATGCAAGAAGGCCCAGAGGAGGGGCCGTGTGAGCAGATGCCTGAGTGGTAAGAAGATGCCCAGACACCTCCTATCCTGGCTGTTTCTGGGGCCAAGCCTGCGGGCCTCCCTAGGCCTCTGTTCTCTCGCCTGTGTCACAGGGATGGTCCCACCGCTCCCTCGTGGGGCTGCGATGAGGATGAAACGAGCGAGCTGCTGTGCGGCACTGGGGGGGGGGGGGGGGGCCGCACGGGCGAGCATGCGCGGTCGCCACCGCTGCCTCTGTACTGCTAGATGCACCCGAGCCCCTAGTGTGCGCAGCCTCCACACTGCATGCGAGAACACGGGAAGGAGTCAGAACGGTGTCCTGTCTCAGGGGGTTCCGAGTCTAGAGGGTAAGCTCGTTACAGATAGGGGTGATCCGAGGTGCAGGAGAAACAGCTGGAGAGGACCTGCATGGCCCCAGGGAGGAAATGACTTCCTCTGAGTGAGATGTCCAGGAAGGTCATCTATGGTGAGTCTAAAAGAACCATCGGGGGCACCTGGCTCAGTCATTAAGCATCTGCCTTCGGCTCAGGTCATGATCCCAGGGTCCTGGGATTGAGCCCCACATCGGGCTCCCTGCTCGGCAGGGAGACTGCTTCTCCCTCTCCCACACCCCTGCTTGTGTTCCCTCTCTCGCTGTCTCTCTCTGTCAAATAAATAAATAAAATCTTAAAAAAAAAAAAAAAGACCATTGGGAAGTCATCAGATGAGCAAGGGCAGGAGCACATTCTAGGCTGAAGAGGCAGCCACGTGAAAGCAGAGAAAAATGAACTGACCTGCTGCATGCAGGAAAAGCACGTGCTCAGGTGAACGTAGTAGGAAAACGAAAGGGGAGGCTGGACCGAGAGGGGCCAGACCTTGGAGGACTCAGAGCTGAGGCTGAGAGCCGGACTTTCTCCCAAGAGCCATACCCAGCCAGCGACACGCTCTAGGAAGAGATGGTGTTGACACGCTCCCCAGAAAGACTAAAGTGAAAGGACAGACAGCACCACGTGCTGGTGCCACGGTGGAGCTACCAGAACTCTCACACACTGCAGGCAGAAATGTAAAGGGTACAAATGTTACGGGGAGGGAAGATGGGTCTGACTATGGCTACCTTGCAGACAGAAAATTTGAGGGGGCCAGGCCGAACCTGGGGAGGCCAGTGAGGAGGCTGCTGCAACTGCCCCAGGCAAGAAGTGATGGGGCCAGAGGTGAGGCCAGGCCGTGCAGGGGAGAGCAGGGAGGCCAGAGACACCGTTGGTGGGGGGACTCAGGAGGCAAGAGGTGAAGAATGAGTGGAAATAGGTCAGAAGCCAGGCCCTCTGTGCAAGGAAACTCTGGAGTAGCCTCACCCAGGAGCGAAAAATGCTGCAGGTACAGAGAAGCAGGGTGGGAAGCAGGTGGGGGGAGGGGGGTGCATCCTGAATATCCCTTCCAATTCAGTGATGCCCCCACCTTCAGGCAGGTCTGCTGGTTCACCTTTCCCCTCTCCTGGAGACTGGGTGACTAAGTGAGTAAATGTTAGCACAGGAACCTAATCCACGTGGGTGACTTCGAGCGAGGTACCTGATGGGTCCCCCTGCTCCCCTCCCAGGCCCCAGGAAGTAGAGATAAGCAAAAAGCAAAATAAGTGACGGGGATTAAGAGGGACAAACTTACAGTTATAAAATAAGTAAGTCACGGAGATAAAAGCTACAGCAAAAGGAAAGGAGTCAATAATCTTGTAATAACTTTGTATGGTGAAAAATGATAACTACACTTGTGGTGAGCATTGTGTAATGTAAAAAAATGTTGAATCACTATGTTGTACACCTGAAACTGATATTCTATGTCAACTCTACTTTCATTTTTAAGAAGTGAAAAAAATGTCCCAGAGAAATGGTATTCATAATAATCCTGAACTGGAAACAGCTGAACAGGAGGGCGAAGGAATAAACAGGTGGCACACTCATACAGTCTTGTTGCATCCATAAAAAGGAATGGCCTGCCAGCGGCTGTGGCTGAGTATCAGCAACGTTAGGCTGAGTGAGACACAGTAGAGGACACACTGTATGTTCCATTTACATGAAGACCAAGAACAGACAAAAGTAAGCTAAGGTGATTAAAAAAAAAAGATCAGAAACTACCCCCATGGGGGCTCAGGGGGAATTGACTACAGGGCATAAGGGAACCTTTTGGGGTGATGGTGAAATTCTGTATCATGATAGGGGTTTGGGTTATACGGGTATATTTATTTGTCAAATCTCAGTAAATGGACATTTAAGATCTGTGCTTTTCGTTATATGCTGAAATGTTTTCCATTGCAGCCCACAGACTGGGAAGTCCCCAGGATCTCTTTACTGGTTCCAGAGAGTTCTCTGGCTAACAGTTGGTGCCACATCTGTTGGGCAATGCTGACAATCTAACCAAAAGTAATATTCCTACTGGGGCCCCTGGGTGGCTCAGTCGGTTACAAGTCCAACTCTTGATTTCAGCTCAGGTCATGATCTCAGGGTCGTGAGATTGAACCCCACATCAGGCTCTGCACTGGGCGTGGAGCCTGATTAAGATTCTCTCTCTCCCTCTCCTTCTGCTGCTCCCCCTCTGCTTACATGCTCTCTCTCTCCCTCTCAAAAAAAAAAAAAAAAAGGTAATATTCCTATGTACTTAATGTTTTTCTGCTTCTCTCTGTGTGTGCACGGTTCCTTGAGGTCTGTGATAATCGGGGCAGAGACAGAAGGTACCCCTCAGTCTGGGCCTGTCTGTTCTGAATAGTCAGCTCCAATGTAATCTTCAGATCCTTCTAGCCCCCAGCTCCCTCGGCGATGTGATCACCAACCTTTTTGGAGACAGACCCAGGGAGCCAGTCTTGGGGCTAGCACAGATGTGACACCCATTTCCCCACCGGCACACAACTTCGATCTTGTTGGGTTGAACTTGGGCATCATGGAGGAAGCAGCAGGTGTTGGATGAACCCAGGTGCTGGACGGCCAAAGAATGGAGCACCTTGGCCTTCCTCCTAACTGAAAGCCCATGTACAAACAAACAATGGACTCCAGGTAATGATATACGTGCTGAATTACTTAGTGGGAAGGGGACTGACACCAGCAACTTATGAAATGCATCAAACAAATAAGATGGATGGGCAGGATTTACATGGCGTTACCTGTAAAACTAGCTTTGCTGGGGCGCCTGGGTGGCTCAGTCAGTTAAGCGTCTGCCTTCGGCCTTCAGCTCAGGTCGTGATCCCAGGGTCCTGGGATTGAGACCCACTTCAGGCTCTCTGCTCAGTGGAGTCTGCTTCTCCCTCTCTGTCTGCCACTCCCCCTACTTGTGCTCTCTCTCTGTCAGATAAATAAATAAAATCTTAAAAAAAAAAAAAAAGAAAGAAAGAAGAGAAAACTTTCATAAGAAAATGTTATGGGGAGGGAAGATGGGTCTGACTATGGCTACCTTGCAGACAGAAAATTTGAGGGGGCCAGGCCGAACCCAGGGAGGCCAGCGAGGAGGCTGCTGCAACTGCCCCAGGCAAGAAATGATGGGGCCAGAGGTGAGGCCAGGCCGTGCAGGGAGGCCAGAGACACCATTGGTGGAGGGAACTGAGGAGGCACTGAAGAGTGAGTGGAAATAGGCCAGAAGCCTATTTGTGCAAGGAAACTCTGGAATGGCCTCTCCCAGGAGCAAAGAAATGCTGCAAACATTGTTCAAATGTACAGAGAAGCAGGGTGGGAAGCAGGTGGGGGGAGTGCATCCTGAATATCCCTTTCCCGTTCAGTAATACCCCCACCTTCAGGCAGGTCTGCTAAGGTTCACCTTTCCCCTCTCCTGGAGACTGGGTGACTAAGTGAGTAAATGTTAGCACAGGAACCTAATCCACGTGGGTGACTTCGAGTGAGGTGCCCGATGGGTTCCCCCCGCTCTCCTCCCAGGCCCCAGGAAGTAGAGATAAGCAAAGAGCAAGACACTGTCAGTTCAGAGAGATTATGAGTCCAGAAAATGTGCAAAGATGTTCAAGAATTCACGTCGTTTGGCTTCTAGAGCCTCTACTGGTACCAGTGGACACAACTGCCACATGGTAAGACATTTGTAATCTGGCTCGCCCACACTCAGAACGCCCTCCAAAGCACTTCTTGATATGTGATCGATAGCTTGGTGCAGGTCTTCCAGAAGCTGGGCTGCCTCCCACACCATCAACAGGAATGAGAAAGTCATTCACCTTCCTAGTCGTTCTCAATCCTTCCAATACGAAGGGCTCAGCAGAATGCTAGAATGCCTTCAACACCTCTCCACTGTGCACTCTCTCCAGGTGCCCTGAGCAGGCAGCATGGCGAGCCAGAGTTCAACAACGTGTTTCTGTTTGTTTTCACTGTGACTTTAGAAAAAAATATGTCGCCTCTCTGAAGGGGACTCATCCAAACCTTATCCGAAAAACAAGGATAAAACAGTGCCCACCTGCAGGCATCGGCGTGGCGTTAAATTATAAAACTGGTTAATAATGCAAGCAAAGAGTGCATGAGTGCTCAATAAGCTTAACTATAGCCATTAATATCCCCTGTAGCCCTTTCATCGTGTTGTCACCTCCGATTTATGGGAAGCAGTGTTGCTTTTGCACTTTGGGTAGGGTTATACCATTTCATGTCAGAAACAGAAAATCACGGAGGCGCCTGGGTGGCTCATTCGTTAAGCGTCTGCCTTCGGCTCAGGTTATGATCCCCAGGTCCTGGGCTCGCCACTCCGCGGGAAGCCTGCTTCTCCCTCTCCCACTCCCCCTGCTTGTGTTCCCTCTCTCGTTGTCTCTCTCTCTCTCTCTCTGTCAAATAAATAAATAAATAAAATCTTAAAAAAAAAAAAAAGAAATAGAAAATCAAACGTGATTCCACTTACCAAAATGCATGTTGAGTAGACAGGAATCGTAGGCCTTGGCAGACACTGCAACATGTGAAGGCAGATACGGCAGGCAGGTGAGGACAGGACACGGACAACAGCCGTGTGGGAGATGGCGGCGGAAAGATGGAGCACAAGTTCGTTGTCAGATGGACCAGAGATCAGATCCCGGCCTCTGGTCCTGCTAGCTGTGTGACCTTGGGCTAGTTAGCCTGCCTTCCTGCACCGCCATTTCCTATCTGTCCAATGAGGGGAGTAGTAGTGATCGGGCTGGCTGGAGGCTCGCACTCAGAAATGGGAGCACCATGCCTATTCTATACCTCAGGCAGCCCCTCCTCCCATATGTCATTAGGCCCCCAAGTTGTGTCCAAGGTCAAACGTGAAATGTGGAAGCTGAACAAGGGGAGAGTTGCCTGGGGCACATGTGCGCCTGCGTGTATGTGCGTGCGCGCGCGGTGCTGAGGGAGGCTATCAGGTTCCCAGGACACTAAAGCCGCTCAAACCCTCACGATGCTCTGATGGTAGAGTTCCAGCATTTATTTTTTGTTCTCTGTCCTCGCGGCTGAGACAAGTGAGCGCTGTGTTTTTTACATTTCCTTGTCCGTTTCTGGCTCACGCTCTTTCTCCCCAGGAGAATGTGAGGCCCGGAAGGCAGGGGGGCATTCTGTTTGCTCCCTGCTATGCCCAAAGCATCCAGAATTGTGCCCACACACAGACAATGTGTAATACAATTAGCTGCCGGCCAACTGACCTGCTGGCTGACTGCGTCTGTCCGTCCCGCCAGTCCTGCGCTAGTACAGAGAGGGAGTCAGGAAGAAATATTGAGGACAGACCACTAAACTGCACAGGTCCCTTCCCCCGGCCCCCAGCAAGTCTTCAGCTGCAGGTGTAGGTGCCTCCCTGGGTCTGCCCCACCCTCCTGACCTGGCCACCCCTGAGACTCAGTCTCCGACGATGACCATTTGGGGAAAGAAAGGCTGAACGTCTGAGCCCCCCAAAGCGAGGCCCCCCTTTTGCATATTCAGCTGCTCCCAGAGGTCTGATTCAGGGACCCCCATCTCCTAGGCGAACCCGCATTTTCCAGCCCCCCCCACACACAGCCAGACCCTGTTTCTAAGAACAGATGGAAATTCCAAAGGACAGTTCTCATAACATTCCCCAGCTTGTAATACCACTCGATTTTTCCTTTATCCAGGTGTAGCTACACGGTGTCCATAACAACAACTACAATAATCATAATAGAAAGCTTCGTATTAAGAGCGCCCTCACGCGGCCCTGGCTCTGATCGAAGTAAGCGTTCATCAGGCTGTCCCAGCTCAGCTTCCCAGCCCCACGGCCATGGGGGCGGGGAAAGAGTTAACAGGGGGCTAGAACAGGGCCTGGAAAGGGAGTGAGTGCTGATATGGTCGGCGGGGAGGGTGCCTCTCAACGTCCACAGCTGAGCCAAGCTCGGTGATGAGGGCAGGGCCCCTCTGGCCACACACATATTGGGCCGAGGCCACAGGCCACACGTGTGTAGCGGGGTATCGCCTCTCAAAGCGCCAACACCTGCGCTCTCCACAGGGCTCCCCCAGCGCCCTCCTGGGCCTCTGAGGTGGCACACAAGAGATGGACAAAGACAGAGGAGACAAAGACATACAGAAACCAACTTGGGGTGTGTGTGAGAGAGAGAGAGAGAGGGAGACCCGAGGACAGCTGGGGCCAGGGCGTTCAGACAAGCAGGGTCCTGGAGGCCTGGTTTCAGAGCACAGACCGGACTGGGCCCCTGCCTAAGGGGGGCTCCCCTGCAGCCTGCGGCATGCTGGGGCGTTCCAAGGGGCTACCAGGACCCCAGCCCCACTTCACCTCCAACCGATGGTCAGGTTTCTGGTGCAAATGGCCCCAGCCCACTTCCCTGCCACCTACTCTCTGTTCCATCGCTTAGATGAGCCCCCAAACTCACTCTCCAAAACCCACCTCCTCTTTTCCTCTCCTCCCAGAAAGCTCCCCTCCCCTAGCCCTCATTCGCAGCCCCTTACTCTTCTCCCTGAAGCCCAAATCAAATGTCACCCTTTCCATGAAGTCTTCTCTGATCTACCCTCCTCCTTAGTCAAAGAGCACATGCCCTCTGGGCTACTGGCAACTGTCCCACACTAGGTGGTTGTGGACCCCCATCGCAGCGCCGATCACCTACCTGCTCTACCATTTGACACACTTTGCCTGTGTCCCACACTCGGCCCAGATGACAAGCTCTGGGCTGACCTCCATCACAACAGTTGCCACAGTGGGCCTGGGTTCACCTCACTTACGGCACTATCATCATGGGCTGCCCCTTCTTAGAGCACTTACCAACATCTAGCTGACCTCTACCCTATCCCATGCTGCCAGAGTTGGTGGGGTGGGGGGGGGGGTGGTGAATCACTGTGTTTGGCCCTCTGCCTGCGTTGACCCTGATCATGACCCAAAGCCTGACCTCTCTGTCCCTCTAGGACACACACACAACCCCCACCTTGACTGTGAGCCCTACAAGGGCAGGGCATATCTGGTCTTTGTTTCCCCCAAAGAGCTAGACGTCTGGCTTAGCCAGTGCATGTTGGCACTGAATCTAACCTATTCCTGTCCCACAAAAGAGGGATTATGCTCAGGAGGCTGCGGTGGCGGTTCCGGGACCAGCATGACTGGGCTTTTGTTGCAGAAGTGCCCTCTCTGCCCATTTGCCGGCCAGCCCGTGCCCCGCTTCCCTGGAAGCCTGCGCAGCGGGACCTGGGGGCGGCCCTGGGAAAGGAGTCCAGCGCTCTCCATAACCTCGTTCTCTGCCCAACCTTTATTTACTCATTTTCAAGCCATTTCATGGGGCTGTTTGCTGATCAAAAAATGCATTCAGTGTAAAAACTTTTTCAATTCTGAAAACACAAAGAAAATGGTATAAGTCACCTATGATGACACTTCCAAGAACTAAGCATTGTTCCCCTTTTGGTGAGTTTCCTTCCAGTATTTTTTCTAGATGAAAAGAAAATTTTTTTTTCTTAAAAATAGAAGAACCTTTCCTTTTTTCACTTGCTAAGAGTCTTCGGTTTCTCTACATTATTTTGTGACAGCTGCCTGGTGGCCCACAATTTATTTGATGAGTCCCCTGTTGCTGGACATTTAAGCTTGGTCCCACCTTAGGGTTGTTATACAGAATGCTGTCTGGGCATCTTCACAGTCCATCCTGCCCGCGCCACTGGACAGTTCCCTCAGGCAGAACCTACACAGGCCCTGGGTCAGTGGGCCTGAGGCTTCCCGAGAACAAACGAGCCCTCGGGGACAGGCCATTCCTCACTGCTTATTTACTGAACTCCCTCCGCTGTAAGCAAAGGTCATCAGAGCCAGCCTGACCCACAGCATCGAGGAGTCCAACATCCTTACCTAACAGTTGGGGAGACTGAGGCCCAGAGAGAAGAACTGACTTGTCCGAAAGCATTAGCAAACTGCATGTTGTCTAGATAGTTTCTCCCCACTCTGTTAGCTCTTTGATGATTTGCAAGGGAATGTGAAATCTTCAACAACAATGCAGGCGGGACGCAGCAAGGATGCAGCATCTGTATGGCTCATGGCAGATGTTGCCATTCAATTATCACACTCTTCTGCTGAGGCCAGACCCTTGAGGACTCCAACAGCCATTTCTAAGCAACAGAATTGGCACCGGAGGTGAAATCTTTCTGCCATTCTGGTGGCATCTTTGGTGCCAACAAAGAGTCTTTTTAAATCGAGGGCCTGAGCCCACCTGAGTGAATTCTTCAAGGAGGCTTCCTTCTTGTCTTCTGAGAGAGTAAAAGTCCTTCAGATTTTCAGCTGTCCAGCATGTCCTCAGAGACCCACAGGACCATGGACTTCTCAGAAAAGGATGCCCCTGTCCCAGCCGCAGGAGATGGGGTGGGCTGAGACAAAGGGGCAGGTCATAGGCTCCACAGTCAGAACCGGGTTCAAATCCTGACTCCACCTTTTATGGATGTGGGACCATACTTCCCTTCTTCAAGAACTCCATGCACCTGGAAAATGGGAGCAATCTCTTCTACTTTGACACTTTGCCATGTCTGTGTGTCTGGCTTGATTTAACTCTCTTTGATTTCACACTTTCTCCCCACCCCTAACCAAGGCTTCTATGGACTGGCTTAGGGGAGGAGAGGCTCATGCTCATATTCTCTCTCCACCACCTTCTCTCTCTCTCTCTCTCTCTCTCTCTCACACACACACACACACACACACACACACACACACACACATACCCTTGGCTAGTAATATTGCAAGATGGCTCTCTAGTCTCTGGGGAGCCAAATAATGTTTAGAGCTCTCCTGGGCACCCTCCTGGGGATTTTCAAACCTTCCTGCCAGGCCTCTCAAGCTGCAACCCCAGACGAGGGCAGAGCTCTTCCAATGGCTGACCACCCTGCGTGCCACCCCCAGCCCCTGGCTCTCTGGAAACCTTTCCTCACCTGCCCAGGAGAGGGTGTTGTGAAGGACTTAAACCAGCCCCAGACCAGATCGCTGTCCTGCAGGGTCTTTGGAAAAACATACACACAAGCTTTGACCCTGTCCAGAGCCATCATTTTCCTCAGAAGCAGCTCTGCCCACTATGACTTCAGCTCATCAGCCTCTTTCTCTCAGGCAAAAGATAGAATCCAGTCCACTGTATGCCCCAACTCCAGAGGACATACCCCTCAAGCCCCTAAATAGTCCCTGAAAAGCCCCCTCCCGCTAGGCCCGCAGTAGGGGCAGACACCCCCGCTCTCATCACTGGGAGAGTGGGAGGAGGGACCACAGCTGTAGCCGTCTTGTCCGAAATATCTTCACAGGGCACCTGAGTGGCTCAGTCAGTTGGGTGTCTGACCTCACTCTTGATCTCAGCTCAGGTTTTGACCTCAGGGTCATGAGTTCAAGCCCCGCATTGGGCTCTGCGCTCGGTGTGGAGCTTACTTAAAAATAAATAAATAAAATTTCACAGACCTTCCTTCTTTGCCCATGATCCTTTATCACCTTGCTCTGGGTCAGAAACCTCCACATAGCAGTCCCGAGGGTGGTACAACCAGTTCTTGGCTATCCGCTTGCACTGTGGTCCGGCCCCTCTTCTTGGCATGATCTGTGGAACCGTGGTGCCTCAGACAACACTTGAGTTTTCAGATTGGAGTGCTAGTGAGGACCCCCATCCGTGGCCGTGAGAGAGAAGAACAAGAAGAGCCCTCTTTTAGCAAGGGTGGCCAGGAAAGACCTTTCCAAAGAAGGGATACTGAAGCTGAGACTTGGTGAATGAGAAGGAGCCAGGCTGGGAGAAGAGCACTCTCCTGGGAGAAGGCTCAGCATGTGCAAAGGCCCTGAGGGAGGAGTGAGCGGAGAGAGGAGCAAAGTGATGAGAGATGAGGGCTGAGAGGGAGGCAGCAGCCAACCATGAAGGACCTTGTAGAGCTTGCCTTTTCATGCAAGAGCCACAGGGGCCCTTGGAGGGTTTTAACAAGCAGAGCTGTGACAAAGTCTGAGTCACGTTTCTAAAGTTAACTTGGGCTGTTGCGTGGAAAGTGGATTTTGGTAGGCGGGACTCAGGGTGGAAAGCGGGAGACCAGTGAGGAGCCTGGAATGAATGAATGAATACATGGATGGATTGACGAATGCATGGATGGATGGATGGATAAAGTGGACATCTCTCAAGGCAGAGGAGGATCCAAACCCCCAAGAGAGTAAATAGTTGGTGCTTTGGGGGCCCCCAGGAGGGCACAAAGACATCAGGACAGAGTCAGGCAGCTTTATGCAGACCGTACCTTCTGAATTAAGCCTTAAAGATCCGTGATGTTAATATTCCAATAATAATGGTAGCAATTTACCATTTACTGAATCCTCTGACGTCCCAAGTATTTCACATTATCTTATGTGACCCTCAAAACAGTCCTGTTTTATACCTGAGGAAACAGAGGCTCATAGAGAGAAAGCGATTTTCCCACCACCTCACAGTTGATGAACCCAAGAACAAGGATTGAACCACATCTGTCAGACTCCAGAGGCTACCCCCTGACCTGCTGCCCAGACAGGGCAAGATGGATGTTTCAGGGGAGTGGTCCAGGCATTCCAGAAATAGGACACAGCACAAGCAAGGCCCTGGGTGCTGGAAAGACGTAAGGGTGGGACAAAAAGTCCCTCGGCAGCTTGATGGGGACAACTGAAGGCCACTGAGGACAGGGCTCCGCTGGCTCTGAGTTCCAAGGTGTGCCAGGCCAACAGAGAGCAGTTGTGCGTGTTGGCCCTTGTCAGGGCCAAGCGGCAGGAAGCAGGAGCTGATGCAGGCCCAGGCCCTGGCACCAGGCTCAGATCTCCCACAGAGGGGCATTGTCGCCGGGCAGCAGGCCTAACCAGCTGGGGAGCCCAGGAGGGGGCATTCGCCTCTCTGGAGATGTGCCCAAGGGACCGGCAGTTCCCTACCAGGAGGCCTCCCCGCCCCCCAGAGCATCTCATCTTTAGGCGTTTGGTACATTTAAAAAAAAATTTTTTTTATTTATTTATTTGACAGAGAGAGACACAGCGAGAGAGGGAACACAAGCAGGGGGAGTGGCAGAGGGAGAAGCAGGCTTCCCGCGGAGCAGGGAACCCGACGCGGGGCTCGATCCCAGGACCCCGGGATCATGACCTGAGCCGAAGGCAGACACTTAACAACTGAGCCACCCAGGCGCCCAGGCGTTTGGTACATTTTGTACACGTGGCAAGATGGCAAATGCTCTCACCTTTTTCCTCTTGACAACTCCAGGAAGGGGAGACTGACCAGGGCCAGGCCACACACTGAGGGGCCTCGGGGCACTCACTGTCCCTCTCCTATCCCACTGCACGTGGAGACAGGATTCAGCAATGGACCGCTCAGCTCTAAACCACAAGCCCAGCTTCTAGACTGGAGCAGAGCAGCAAGGATGACTCCCCAGATCATATCCAGAGGCCATGTTTGCCTCCCCTGACCCCCCGGACACTGACCTGGAGTCACTGGGGGAAAGGACAGTGGGTGGTAAAGAGCTTATGTTTGGGACTAGACAGATTGGACCCACGTCCCAGCTCTGGCAGCCCTGGCTACAGGAGCTGGAGCGAGCCGGTCACCTCTCTGAGCCTCAGATGTCCTTGGGAACCCAGGGCTGCTGACACTACCTCCGAGTGACTTGTGCAAGTTAAAAGAGGCAAGGCTTGCACCCAGGCGGGGGGGTGATGGGGGTCCTGGGGGACCGCTCATTTGTTCCCTTGGTTCACGGTCATGGCTCATTACTCATTCGTTCCACAACTATTCACTGAGATTCCAGAAGGCAGAGGCAAGGCCAAGTGGGTACTAATTATTGCAGAACGAATGACTAAAAACACTTGCTAAGTGCTATGTGAGCACACACCTCAGTTCATGCTCTCAGCAGCCTCTGAGGGAGCAGCTATGATTATCCCCATTTTACAGATGAGGATGTTGAGGCCCAGAGAGGTTAAGTACTTTGCCCAGGATCACACAGCAAAGCGACCCAAATGGGATTCAAACCTATTCTCTGGAGGGAATTAATTAATGGAGATGTGTATCTTTGGATGCATTTAGGAATAAGTGATGGGCAAAGCTATCACTTCCTTCCCCTGGGTCAATTATCTGGACCTAACTATCATCATTACCTCTCCACAAAGGCCCACGCTATTACAAGCAGTAATAACAACAACAACCACCACTCACATTTATTGAGCACATACCCTGTGCTTGGACCTGCGCTCTAAGCACGTCCACCGTGCTCCTCTTAGCACACTGGCAGGTAGGTGCTACCACTATTCCCATTTCACAGATGAAAAACTGAGACTTGGAAAGGTTAGGGAAGGCATTGCCAGGGAATGTGCCCCAAGTCACACAGCATGCAAAGGGTAGAGCTAGGACTTGGACCCAGACGGTCCCCAGGACCTTGTGCATCTGCCAAGCTGTAGAGACAACCCAGATAGGTTTTGAAGTCCGAGTTCTGGTTTGAATCCTGGTTCCACCATTTGCTGACCATGCGAGGCGGGTTCCTCCATGGTAACGTTGGGATAATGACCCTGATCCCGGTGGGGACGAGCCTCCCCTGACATGAACAACGTTAAGGCCCGGGGCATCACCTGCCATGTTGTAGGTGCTTAATATCATCGTCACTGCTACCGTCCCCATCAGCGTCCCCCTGGAAGTGACTCTGTCCAGAAGGCAGGGAGCCCCTTCCACAGGCCACACTGTGCCCGGTCTGGCTCCTCTGCCACGTGCCCCCATGCCCCGCCCACCCCTCCTGCCGGCCCAGACCCTCCTTTCTCCAAGCCCCAGGAAGCTGCCTCCAGGCAGGGATGTGGTTCACCAGAAGCAACAAATATTTACCTTGGAGACCTCAGCCCAGCCCAAGTCCTCCCCAAATGCAAAGGGTGACTTCCCAGACTGGGGTGTGCAGGATATAAGGCTAGACTTCCAGATCCACTGTCCAGATGAGGAGAGGAGCAGACTAAGGACTCTGGCATGTCCAGATAAAAGTGTAAGAAAGGGGCTGAAAGCCTAGGACACCCGGAAGGTTCTAAGCTGGAGACACCTGTTGCAGTCAGGTCAAGAGCAAGACAGAGGCTTGGCCCTGAGGTAAGCCCCCTTAGTCCACTAGGACCCTCTGAGGTCAGGACCAGGGGTAGAGAGGCGCTCAGCCGCCTCCGCCCAGAAGACCAAAGAACAGCGATGAAGGAATTGGACTGGCTGAGTCTTTCCCTGATCTGATCCCAGTGACATAAACCCACCCTGCACACACCAATTTTTCTGTGCCCAGCCCATGCTGGGGTGATTCTGGGGACAAGGAAGAGTATCAGACTAGCCTGGCCCTCAGGTTATTCCCAGTATGGGCCAGTGTGGTACATGCTGTGTTCAAGAAAAGACCAGGGACACTGTGGTAAAGGGCAGTCAGGGAAAGCTTCCTGGAAGAGGTGGCATGCCAGTTGAGAAGCCAAGGAGAAGTTGGCTGGACAAAGGAAGAGAGAAAGGCATCCCATTGGAAAGGGGACAGCATAAGCAAAGGCCAGGAGGTAAGATATGACGTGGTGATTGTGTATATGGTGCTTGGATTTGGGGAGGAGACACTTTTCCCCAGGAGGCGATGCTACCATACGGTTGGCTCCCTGAGCAGCTCTGATCAGAGGACAGAGTGGTGTGCAAAGATAACAAAGGGCAAACAGGGTCAAGGTGCTTGAAAGAGAAAGACTATGGAGTGGGGGTGAGGGGCTTCCTGAGCAGAAGAGCAGGGCGCAGGGCACTACCCCTGTTTTCTGGCTTTGACTGCAAGGTGGCTCCTTCTGACCCCAGTATTAGTGATACTAACTGTCATGATCATAACAGCTAACACTCATCGAGCTCCTGTGGCTCATTTAATCCTCCCCAGAACCCTGTGATATAAGTCCTATAATTATCCCTTATTTTACAGATGGAAAAACTGAGGCTCAGAGAACGTAAGTCATCTGCCCCAGATCACACAGCAAGTGGTAGAGGCAGGCCTCCAGCTCGGGTCTATCTGACCCTGAGGCCCATGATAGTTCTCCTCCACTCTCAGTCCCCATGGCCCAGACATGCTCAGTGTAGCAGGCTTAGATTTCCCATTCTTCCAGGGCTCCCAGAGGCCATTCATTCATTCATTCATTCATCCAGCAACCATGTATTTATTAAACACCCACTGTGTGCCAGGCACTATGGCAGGTGCTTGGGACACAATGGGGAACCGCTAGACCCAACATGCCCCCCTGGAGCTCACAGCGCAGTCAAGGAGACAGATGTTGAATCACGATAGCAAGTGTCTCAGAGAGCTCATGATGCTCCTGCTGAGAGACACATGTCATCCAGATGCCATGTTTGTCTTTGGCAACAAGAAACCCACATGCTGAGCCAAGCAAGGGCTCAGATCTCCAGCTCAGCATCTCCCCTCCCTCCAAGCAGGACAGTCCACAGGAGGCAGAAGCTTCCCTGGAGCTTGGAGGCTGAGCCAGGGTGTAAGCTGGAGAGCTGGGGACCAGCTTACAGGGGCTGATGCTCTGCCTCACGGCAGGGACAGAACAGCCAAGGAGCCAGCATCCCCCAAGGTCCTCTGCCAGGAGGCACCCACAGGCTCCTTCCTCTCTCTGCCTTTCTCTCCTCGGCTCCAAGAAACCACCTCTTTCCTTCTCAAGCCTCTTAGTATCAGGCAAACAGCTTTCCTGCCACTTGGAGTCCTGAATACACATTTCCCTCCTGCCTCCAAACGTCCTGTCCTGGGCAGACAGCAGCCCCTAAGGCAACACTTCTCCAAGTGTGGTCCAGGGTCTCTGGCTGCAGGAGAGGGAAATCTTGACAGAGAAAGGGAAGTGTGGGCAGAGTTCTAAAGGATGAATAAGAGTCCAGCAGGCAGATAAGGAAGGGGGAAAGCACCACAGGAAGCAGGAAGAGTTAGGACAAAGGCACAGACAACAGGACAGAATGGAGTATGTTCTGGGAACTTCAAGCAGTTTGGAATGATCGGAACCTTATAGAGCAAGAGGGAAATAAGCAGGAGGTGAAGTTGGCTGAGATTGGACTACGGAGGGTTTTAAGTGCCAGACTCTATGAAGTGGGGCACTGCTTCATTATGCCCATTTGCCAGATGAGAAAACTGAGGCCTAGCGAGGCTAAGCTGCTGGTCCAAGGCCATACAACTAGACCTAGCAGCAGAGGCAGGACACAGACCCAAATGGTTGGCTCCAAAGCCCACACTCTTTTTTTTTTAAGATTTTATTTATTTATTTGACAGAGAGAGACAGCAAGAGAGGGAACACAAGCAGGAGGAGAGGCAGAGGGAGAAGCAGGCTTCCCGCGGAGCAGGGAGCCCGATGCAGGGCTCGATCCCAGGACCCTGGGATCATGACCTGAGCCGAAGGCAGACGCTTAACGACTGAGCCACCCAGGCGCCCCTCACCGCCCACACTCTTAACCACTTCACTTAAACAGCCTCTTCTGGACTTTGTGCCCCAAGTCACCAGGCATGGTGGGCCTGCCCTTGACCTCTCTGCCCAGCTAACAGGTTCCCTCACCTGTGCTCACCCCAGGTTCCTTCCCCTGCCACCTGCTGCTCACCGATCCCTAAAAAGATGGCTGGCCCATTCACCTTCACCCTCCTCTGTGGTTTGCTGGCAGCTACTTGGGCTGGAGCCACCCTCAGTCCCCCTGCGGTTCTTAGCCTCGGCCAAGAAATCATCAAAGAAAGTAAGTCTTGGGGGGCATCCTTCTCCCTCTGCCCCCCTTAAAAAAAAAGCAAATCTCGGTCACCCAGGCCTCACCACCATAAGGCAAGAGGGCAGGTGGAACAGCCCTCCACAGGAGGGAGAGAGTTCCCCATCACTGGGAGTGTGCAAGGCACAGCTGGGATCCCAGCTCTAGGGTGAGACTCAAGTGGATGAGTTGTAAAGGCTGGGAGTGCCTATGATCTCAAGACTCCGTGATTCTAAGATCCTCCCTTCAATTCCATGATTCCACTGGGCCCCATCCTTCTTTATGTCCCTCCAGAGCCTCCACGGACAAGGCTTAACATTTTGCCAGCTGGCAAAGGAGGAATAGTTACAAGTCCCACCTCCATTATCACAGAGCAGACGAAAGGAGCAACACACGGGGACTCTGGGACACAGTGCAGGACACATACCCAGGTCATCCTGCCAGAGGGCTGAGGGAGCTGGGGTATTTATACACCCATTCCCCTCGGTCATGGGCTGAGGGCTGCTTCCAGAGCTGCTTCTGGAGCACCCAGCACTTCTGACCTGCTCTTCACACAAGCCAAATGGGCTCTGGCTGCCAGGGGAAAAGTCCAGCAGGGACCAGAACCCAGGACTCCTGGCTTCTCCTATCTCAGCTCAGCACCCGAGGCTCTCTGGACAACAGGCCCATATGATGCGGGTGTCAGAGAGTTGTTAGCAAGTGGCTTTTGGCAGCAAAACAGTCCCCAACAAAGCCTTGTGTCTTTCCTACCTCTTGGCTCCAGAGAGTTTGCTGCTGGGCTGGTGGGAGGGATGCAGGCCCATATGCCCGGATTCCGGCCAATGCTCCCACAGAGGCTGGCAATGCTCAGAGGGGTGAATGGTCCCACCTATGCCCCCACCTTAGGCCTTATGTGCAAATGACCTATCTGGACCAACATCCTCAAAACCACATGTCCACAGTAGATGGTCAGGATGGAGCCATCCGTCCCCTGGCCTTATGTCCGGGTCGAGGCAGCCCTTGGTGATGCCACCTCCAGGCCTGAAGCCACTGCCAAGCCATCCGTCTCGCCCCTCCTGCTGGCCCCTAATCTCTGGGATCTGCCTCCAGGGCTGACACAGAAGCTGAACAACCACGATGCCATCGGCATCCTCCAGCAGCTGCCACTGCTCAGCGCCATACGGGAGAAGCCAGCCGGGGGCATCCCCATACTAGGCAATGTGGTCAACTCCATCCTCAACCATATCATCTGGTAAGTGGAGCAGGACCAAGCTGGGCGCTAGCTCCTTCCCCACCCCTCTGCCCAGGACACACTTGGCATGGTCAATCGACCAGTCAACAAGCATCAGTTGGTGTCAACTCTGTGCCTGACCAAGAAAAATGGGTCAAAGTCTCTCCCTCAGAAGCTCCCGGAGGAGTTAACAATAACCATAAGAGAGCGACACAGGAACCCTAACAGGGTGACCCCAGAGGAAGGTTGCCTGGGGAAGGACAGTGAAGGGGAAAAGTGACACTTCTCAGTGGAGGCGGCAGGTGAGCCAGTGACTCCATGCTCAGCAGGAGACAAGAAGAAAATGGCATTCCAGGGATTGGGAACAGCCTGGGCAAGGCACAGGGGGGTGAGAGTCACTCAGACCCCAAGGTATGGAACTGAGAGGTCAGTGGGGCCGGTCACAGAGGGTCTTCCACGTCAGCCCAAGGATCTGGAATTCATCTTAAGAGGCAGGGAGCCATGGAAGCCTGTTTAGCAGTGGTGGAGGGAGGGTTGGGGGCCATACCATGCTGGGGAGGAGTCAGTGGAGAGGGCTCAGGTCCAGCTGCTGGCTGGACACCCCTGGCTGGTCACCAGGGGAGACAGGAAAGAGTCAGGGGGCCAGTTTGGGGATGATATCAAGTTGAGAATGAGGCATGAATCTCATCTCTCCCGTGTCCCATCCAGGCTGAAAATCACCTCAGCCAACATCCTGCAGCTGCAGGTGGAACCCTCAGATGAAGGCCAGGGGCTGGCGGTCAACATTCCCCTGGACATGGTGGCTGGACTCAACACGTGAGTGTCCCCTCAGTCCGATACAGCAGGCCTGACAGGCTCATTCACACATTGCCCCTTTTCTCCGCACAGGTATCTGATAAAGAGAGTCCCAAGCAGAGGGAAGAGCATGTGCAAATTTCCTGAGGCAAGAGTCCTTTGCCCTGAGGCACTTGCTTTGTCCAAAGAATGTCAAAGAGAATAGAGAGAGAGAGACAGAGGGAGAATGGTGGGAGGTGAGACCCTTGTGGGGCCTTGTGGGCCAAGGTGAAGACTTGGCTTTTACTGAGTGAAACGGGAGCCACGGAAGGTTCTGAGCAGAGGAGAGGCATGATATGACTGAACTTTTAAAGAAGCCCTCTGCTGCCTTTGAAGGCAGAGAGGCCATCCAGAAGCACCTGTTATAATTTGGGGGGAGATGGAGATGACTTGGACCAAGGTTTGGGGGCAGGAAGGTGGTGAGAAGTGGTCAGATTCTGATATGTTTCAGAGGTAGGTAGAGGCAACAGGATTTCCTGATGGATTGAATGCTAGAGAAAGAGAGAGAGGTCAAGGCTGACTCCAGGGGCTTTTCCTGGGTAGGGTGAAGAGGCCAGCAACAAGACGTGAAAGATCATGAGAGGAACAGGTCTGGGGAGGGAGCCTAAGTTCAGTGTGTGTGTGTGTGTGTGTGTGTGTGTGTGTGTGTGTGCGTGTGTGTGCGTGTGTGTGTGTTAAAGACAGAGAGAGAAAGTGCTCAGGAGGGGGGTGGTGGAGCTGAGGGAGAAAGAGAATCTTTTTTTTTTTAAAGATTTTATTTATTTATTTGAGAGAGAGAGAGAGAATGAGAGATAGAAAGCACGAGAGGGAAGAGGGTCAGAGGGAGAAGCAGACTCCCCGCCGAGCAGGGAGCCCGATGTGGGACTCGATCCCGGGACTCCAGGATCATGACCTGAGCCGAAGGCAGTCGCTTAACCAACTGAGCCACCCAGGCACCCGAGAAAGAGAATCTTAAGCAGGCTCCATGCCTAGCTCGGAGCCCAACCCTGAGATCATGACCTGAGCTGAAATCAAGAGTCGGACACTTAATCGACGGAGCCCCCCACGTGCCCCCAGAGTTTGGTTTTGTACGTGTTAAATTTGAGGCACCTGTAAGACATCTGGCTAAGGAGTTGGGTATAAGTGTGGGAACTGTTGACATAGGCAGAGGATTTAAACCGGGACAGGAATCCCAAACCTGAACCCGGTGGGGTGAACCCCGGGGGGAGATGAGGAGAAGCCATCAGAGGAGCTGGGAGGTGAGAGAACCTGCAGACTGAGATAGACAGCAGGTTTGCTCTGACCTGGGGCTGAGACAGTGCGGGCACATCCACTCCCAGGCCCCTGATCAAGACCATCGTGGAGATACACATGGAAACGGAGGTCCAAGCCATCATCCGAGGGAACACCGGTGAGAGAGGCCACGCCCACCTCGTCTTCGACGGCTGCTCCAACAGCCAGGGGAGCCTGCGCATCAGCCTGCTGCATAAGTGAGTGTGGCCACCTCCCGCCGGGCTCCCAGCACGCCTGGGAGGGAAGCCAGGCGGTGACGGAGAACACTGAGGCCCAGAGAAAGAAAGGGACTGATCCTTCCTGACTCTTGAGCTGAGGCTCCTTTCAGGGAATCTGGGATGCCAAAGAAAGTTCAAGCCATCAAGGGCAGAAACAAGGATGGTGGGATTTCAGGCATCCTGCCAGGAAGTGGGGCAAAGATTTGAAGGTGGAGAGGAGCCGCATTCTTAGGGCCCCTGAAACCACCTCAGGCAGGCCTGAGTGGAGCTTTGGGTAAAAACATGCTTTGGAGTCAAGCCAATGCATCACCTTCATTTACTGTCCGTGTGCTGCTGGTGAGCTGCGTCCCTGGGACTCAGCTTGGAGGCCACGGTGAGGGGATGAGCTACAGCTCCGGCTGCAGCCATAAGCACTCAGAACATGGCCCGGCGCTCCCCCCCCCCCCGCCCCGCCCTTCTCCTTATCGGGAGAATGGGGAGAAAGGCCAACACCGTCGTCCCAGTCTCCAGCACGCATTTCTAAAGACAACCCCCAGCTTCGACTCCCTGAGAACTCTCTGCCACCATCCACACCTGGCTGGGGCTCCACTCCCAGCCCTTTCTGGAACAGGCTGTGTGACCTTGAGCAAGTATCTTCTTCCCCTGGGCAGTCTGTCTTCCCTTCTGTAAAGCAGCGTCATCTCTGACCCTTCCTAATAGCTCTCCCCTTCTCCTCTCCGGAAGACTCTCCTTCCTGGTCAACTCCTTAGCCCACAGGGTCATGAACCTCCTGGTGCCAGCCCTGCCCAAGCTGGTGAAAACTCAGGTGAGTGGCCTCGGGGCCTCTCGGCCTGCAAAGGTTGCTCCCCCTGTGGGGCTGGGGTGGAACTGCGAGCTCGTGCTGGGGCGGGGGGGGGGGGGGGGGGGGGGGGGGGGGGCGTTGCATCTCCTTGAGTGGGAAACTTCTGGGCCTGACCATTCTTTAAGTCGATCATTGAGGTAAAGGTAATGGAACGGCCAAAAGTCACGCAGGAGACCTTGAACAGTGATGTGCTGATAAATTATTAACAACTGGCTCTGGGGAGGTTGAGTGGAAGGAACCCTGATTTGTAGCACTTGCTACATATCATAAGTTTATATAATTTAATTTTTAAAACTGTCTGGGTTTACCACATGGCCTAGAAATTCCTGAAAATTTAACACTTGGCCCTCCGAGCTGGCTCTAGCGTACCGCTGTCTCACATCAACCTGCGGTCTTCAGGGGCCGGTCACCCCCCAGGCCCTGCTGCATTTATTTCTCTGAGTCGATAAACACAAGTTAATCTCAATTTATATGTCCCTTATATGTCACAGGGGAACTAAAACTATAACTTTGACCATTGATTTCCACCGTAAATTCCAAGATGGGTTCACCACAGTGGGCCTCCTGGGGTTCGAAACACCTTGTCAGATGACTAATGTTTTTTATAATAAAACTTTTTTGAATTGAAAAGATGATATAATAACTCAAACGACTTTGGAGGAAAAGTGCCCATAATCCTTCCACCTTAACTTGGCAGCCATTTTTTTCTTTTGTATATATATGCCTTCCAGTCTCCACCCACATGCATTCATATTTGTAAGCGGCTGTACTCAGTATCAATATAATTTGATATTCCTTATGTTCTATGCCACTGTATAGTATTCATAATTATTATAATAGCGGCATCATATTAGTACTTTACTACACCATTCCAGAGAGACTTCTAAAAGGAATCTGAAAGTGAAGAATTCTGTAAAATTTGTCTTTTCTTACATGAGACATTTTTTAAGAATTTTCTTTTCTATTTAAAGATGGAAGTTTCTTTACTTATTTTAGAGAGAGAAAGAAAGTGAGAGCACAGTCGGGAGTGGCAGGGGGAAAGGGAGAGAGAAAAACTCAAGCAGACTCCGCAGTACACATGGAACCCAAAGCAGGGCTCGATCTCCCAACCTGAAGATCACTACCTGAGCTGAAACCAGGAGTCCGACACTTAACCGACTGAGCCACCCAGGTGCCCCTAAAGGTGGGAGTTTCTTAAAGTAGGGCCCAGCTGGAAATGTTTTCCCAGCCTCCAGCAAAATCATATTTTAATTGGCATCATACTTCACTAGCTAAAAAATGTATTTTCCACTAGAAAATAGAGCATAAAGGGCGCCTGGGTGGCTCAGTCGTTAAACGTCTGCCTTCGGCTCAGGTCATGATCCCAGGCTCCTGGGATCGAGCCCCGCATCAGGCTCCCTGCTTGGCGGGAAGCCTGCTTCTCTATCTCCCACTCCCCCGGCTTGTGTTCCCTCTCTCACTATGTCTCTCTCTGTCAAATAAATAGATGAAATCTTTAAAAAAAAAAATAGAGCATAAAAATGCTGTTTGAAGAATATCTGTTTTTAAGGGTGAAAGTATATGAGTATAATGAATGATATGAGAAAACCGGCATTCCATTAATCACCATGGTTTCCCACCATGAGTCAGTGGATTTGATACAACGGTCATATGCATATTTTACGTGAAATGAAGGGAAAGGCATACCATGTTTAAATCTGTCAGGAACCCATCTAGAAAATGCCAAAGCCCTTTTCAGTGGAAATATGTGTGTCCCAACCCTAGCTGCACATCAGAACCACCTGGGGAAGCTTTTACAAACCCTGATGGAGATTCTAATGTAATGGGGCTGGGCAGGGCCTTAGTATCCCAGAGAATTCTAGCTGGTTTCCTGGAGGATTCTAATGTGTAGTCAGGGTTGAGAGCCACTGGTGAAAGTGAAAGAAGGGGAATTGTGAGAAACAATGCCAAGGTTGTCAGCAACACCTTTCCCATGAGGAACACGCTAGCCCTTGGGAGCGAATGCTGGGAGTCTCCGAGCCCAAGTCCTCCAACCCTGGGTTCTGGGTTGGCAGAGCAGCTAGAAGCAGGGAATGGGTTTTTCATAGAAAAAGTTAACTGCTCATAGAAAACTTTCATAGAAAAAGTTTCTCAAAGTGCACTGTCCTTTCTCAAGAGTAGCAGTGGGTGGTTAACCAGAAGATTCTTTCACTGGGGATATTGTATCTAAGACAAATGACAAAATCTCAGCACACTGACCTAGAAAATGGGCTGCCTAGAGCAGAGAACAAGACTCTGGGTTTTGGGGTGATTTTTTTAAGATTTATTTATTTGAGAGAGAGAGAGAGAGAGAGCATGAGCAGGAGGGGCTGAGGGGGAGGAAGAAAGAATCCCAGCTAGAACCCACACTGAGTGCTGAGCCCGACATGGGGCTCGATCTCACAACCCTGAGATCACGAGCTGAGCCAAAACCAACTAAGCCACCCAGGTGTCGGAGAACAAGACTCTTGAGTCCCATGAGCAAGTGAGTCAGAGGTTTAGCCTCCTTCTTAAGCAAAACAGGCGAGGCCAGGATTACGTGAGGCCAGGGTTTCTTACCTTTCACATTATCGACATTCACGTCATAGAATTCCTTGTTGTGGGAGCTGTCCTACACACTGTGGGGTGTTTAGTGGCATCCCTGGCCTCTAGCCACTAGATGCCAATAACACCTCCCCCAAGTTGTGACAACTAAAAGTGTCTCAAGAAATTTCCAAATATCTCCTAGGCAAAAGAATCAGCCCCCTGCTAAGAACTGCTAGCAGTTTTAGGGAAAGAAGAGCTCAGTAGGCAAAGGGATGTGTTGGAGCTAAAAACCCACAAAAGGCACAGAGATTTTTCACGAGTCTGGCTGGGTCTGCCTTGCCTGCCCCGTTCTAGAGTCTGACGTGCAGAAGGAACTCAGTCAACTAAGTCAGTGAATGAAGAAATTCATTCTCCATTTCCCTCTTATGGAAAACATGGGCTCTCGTGAACAGGACAAGGAGTCCGATGGGGAGGGCAGCTGGCCGGGTAGATGCCCCCTGGGCATAGGGTAAGGGACAAACCATTGCAAAAGAACCCAGGTGACGCCAGGGGCCGGGGTGGGCTCTGAACGGCAGGGATGGCTGGCGGAGTTTTTTGTTGTTGTTTTTGGGTTTTTTTTTTTTTAAGATTTTTAAGACACAACACCAAGCCCTCGATCCCATGGACAAAAGCCTGCCTGGCCATGGACGCATGGGCTCAGGCTGGGTGGGCCAGGCACGGGTCGCTGTGGAGCTGTGTTCTGGCCCCCCGATCATGGAGCCTCTGTATTTGTGTTGTGGCAGCTGTGTCCCGTGATCCAGGCGGCCTTTGAGGACATGCATGCGGACCTCCTGCACCTGGTGAGGGGTAGGTGCTCTGCTGTCTCCCACCTTTTTCCTTTACTGCTGAGCCAGCCTCCACACCCTGGCTCTGCCCAGGAGAGGCCTCCCAGGTCAAGCCTGAGCAGCAACTTAGCCCAGCAGCAAGTGCAATGAGCATCCATGAATCCCTCCCAAAGATGAGCAGATAGGAATTCACCACATCTGTGACTTCACAAGGACCTACTATGTGCAAGTTTCTATGTGAGTCAGATTTCCCAGTTCAAATCCCAGCTCTGCCATTGACTTGCTCTGTCACTTTGGGAAAGCCACTCCACCTCCTTCCCCTCCGTTGCCTCATCTGTAAAATGGGGTTTCTACACCCCTACATCACAAGATTGTTAGTGAGGATTATTTCCAGGGAGGTTCCAGGCACATAGGCGCTCTGCCCGCACAGCAAAGGGCTTACAAACAGGAACTGAATGGATGAACGAATGAGTGTGTGGATGAGACAGCAGTTACTGTGGGCTATTAGAAAAGAGAAAACAGGGGAAGATGCAAGATGTGTGCTCAGGAAGGAGACCATTTCTCCCTCCCCAAGAGTAGCAAGGTTGGGCGGACTCAGGCTTCTGCCCTGACCTCACAACTGTGCTGTGCTCAGAGGTCTCAGAGTGGGAATTAGCAGGAAGAAGAAAATGCTACCATCCACTATTTCGGGATCTGAAGAAGCTCACTAGAGGGTGACCAGGGTAGAAGGGAAGAGGAGAATGGAATCAGTATGCAGTGAGCACCCAAAGAGCTCCTACTGGGCTGGGTCTCAGATAACTCCATGAAGTAGCCCTCATTACCCCACTTCACAGAGAAGAAAACTGAGGCTCAGAGAAACTAAGTCATTTGTCCAAGTTCACAGAGGAAATTAGTGATAGGAGAAGGCTTGAACCCACTTCTGCAAGTTCCAAGTCTGGTGTAATTCATATATGAGCCGACTTAAATAGGGACCAGTCCTGCACAACCCACGAGGCAGGTATTACTATGGTATCTACCCCTATTTTAAGATGAGAAAATTGAGGTTCAGAGGTAGGAATAGAGTAGCCAAGGCTACTGGGGCTCGAACAGAAGTCTGTCTGGCTCCTGTGCTCCTCAGGGGCAGGGCAGGAGGTCTCCCCAGGGGAGCAGGTGGTCCAAGGATTCACTCCCTGCCTGTCCCTGAACCTATCTCTCCCCAGCCCTCCCCAATCTCGGCCCAGGAGCCAGGGCAGGTGAGACACCACTGCCACCTGGCGGCCAAGTGGGGAATCCTCAGGCGAACACGAGCGATCCAATGCACAGATGGGCGTGCACCAGGTACTCTGTCCTGGTGAGGGGCGCAGATCACGGTCCCCTGGAGGAGGTAGAGAGTTATAAACAATAGTTTAGGCTTGTTCCAAACCAAGACCTTGGCATCAGACCAACTGGGCTCAAATCTGTTCACAATATGACCTTGAGCAAGTCATTTTGCATTTCTGAGCCTGTTTCTCCGTCTGTAAAATGAGGGTAATAATAGGACCCACCCCCTAAGGTTATTGTGAAGACTAAGTAAATGTAAAGTGTAAGTGTAAAGGTTTAATACAGCACGTGGAGCTTGACAGATGCTCAATAAATGTCATTCTCATCATCATTCTCATTGTCAACATCATTAGTCCTTCTCTTCCCTACCAACCCCCAGGCAATAATGCAGCTCCAGCCAAAAGCAGCCCCCAAAGCGCCCCATCCAATACTGCCCTCCTCCCTCACAGAACTTTCTTCTTGTCCCCGAGCAGTGCCCGTTTCCCTCGGCTCTGACCGCCTGGAGTTTGACCTTCTGTCTCCTACCATCAGTGGTAATGTCATCCAGCTCGAGCTGGGGGTGAGTGTCATGGGACCTCAAAAGGAAGGTGGAGACACCACTGTCCTTCTCTGACTGCCAAGGATCAGATACCAGGATTCTATTTTAGGGGAGAAAACACCCCTCACGGTCAGGACACACAGGCTGATTTAGGAACTCAAAGGGCCGAACCTGTTCCATGTAAACCATCCTGATGGAGGAACCCCAGCAGGTGGAATCCAAGGGCGACACACAGAGCTTCGGCCCCAGTGATCTGGCCCCCGCCTCTGGTTTCCCCAGTCAGAGGCCAGCATATGCACTGGGGCTCTTGGCCTTCCTCTCAGGCGAGCCCCTGCCAAACCCCAAATATATGACGACCTTGAAACTAGAGTCCAGGATCAAGACCCATCCCTGGAGATCACACAGACCTGAGTGTCTCTCCCAGCTTCACAACTCCATGGCTGTGTAACTTTGGGCAAGTTCTGTCACTTCTCTGAGCTTCAGTTTCCTCATCTGTAAATGCAGACAGTCCTAATCACCAAGGGGAAGACAGAGTGAGGCTGCACAGGGCCTGGCAGGCAGCAGGAGCCAGAAACTGCCAGCACTCTGTGAAATGTGGGGCCGCACGCTTATACTGGGGCTGGGCTCCCTGAAGGACCAGGCGAACCTGGACAGCGGGAGACCCAGTCCAGTTTTCATGGATCCTTTGGGAAATGGCAGCAATCAAACATTTTCATCAATTTTGTTGCAATTTTGAATTTTCCCTTCATCCAAAGGGTTTGTGAGGTATACGAGAAGTCAAAACCTAAATGCCAAAGAAGACATCTAGGTTTTAAAAAATCAGACTGAGGGGTGCTGGTGGAGTAGATGTTGCCGGCCACGTGAGATCACTCATCACCTCAGGGAAGGCACTGAATCCCAGGCTAAGCTTCCTGTCAGCAAAGGCACAAAGGGAAACAGGCTGAATGGTGTCATTTTCTTCTAGGTCATTACTGGGTAAGTTTTTGGAGTTAAGGTCCCCAGCCAACTGTCTGCTTTGTGTCTTCTTAGGCCAAGTTGTTGAACTCCCATGGAGACGTGACCAAGTGGTTCAACAAGTCTGCAATTTCCCTAACAGTGCCCTACCTGGATAGCACCCCCTTCAGCCTCACTGTGAGGCAGGATGTGGTGAACGCTGCAATAACCGCCTTGCTTCCTCCAGAGGAACTCGTAGTCCTGTTGGACTATGTGGTAAGTCTCAGCATGAGAGGATGGGGCCCCCTCTGTGGCATCATGGGAATTTCCTGAATCAAGGGGGCTCAAGGACTGCCCTAAGCCTCTGAGCAGTAATCCCCTGTCAGGCTCAGCTTAAATCCCTCTAGTAATAGAGAGCTCACTCCCTCCTCTCAGACCCTGCCTCTGACATAGAGCTCTAAAGCTGCAAATTTCCTTGTAACATCCAGCGCCAGTCCTATGTCTGCCCTCTGGAACCTGATACACCTGCTTCCTCTACCAAATAACGGGCCAAAGGGCATCTTAGATAGTGAGTGGTCTAAGGTCATCTTAGATAGTGAGCAGTCGTGCCCCCCCGTCCACTGTGGGACCCATGGCAGACATCACTAATCAATCAGGATCCTCCTTACTAGTGAGCCTAGATGCCGATACGGTCTCGGAATCAACCCAGCACAGCAGACAACCACCACCAGTCAACTGGAGTGTGCCACCTCCTCTAGAGTGACCAATGGGGAAACTGAGGCCCAGAGGGGGAAAGGGGTGGCCCAGAGTTAGTATGATGAGAAAAGGGGAATGGTCACCGGCAACCACATTCATGACTATAGTAAGAATTGGCTCACGTCTCCATGTCCTCGGGGAGCGGGGAGCTGCCCAAGACCCACAGCCACCAACAACCTGCAGTAAAAGTCCGGGCCGGTGAGGACCCCACCCCCCACAGCAGTTGACACAAGGGCTGGTTTCCACCAGGGACAGTCAGACCCAGCCAGCTTTTCTGGGGTCCTGGGGATCCAGGCAGTGGGCAGCTGGAAGTGTGTCTCCCCTCTCCCCTCAGGCTGACCTGCTCTGCTTTCCCCTCAGCTTCCTGAGCTGGCCCACCGGTTGAAGTCAAACATCAAGGTGATCAGTGAACAGGTTGGTCCACTTGCCGTCTGCAGTGCTTGCTGTGGTCTGTCCACTGACCCCTGGGGAGTGAAATACGTGTAGGACTGCTCTGTTTCCTTCCAGCACTGGCATCTGCTGCCCTCACAGGGTTTCAGGCTAACAGGGCAGTGCGACCTGGATCAAGTACACAGAGGGGATTTCTGCTACAAGTGTGATGACAGAGGATAGATTCTAGGGGTTGTGCGGGCATTATGGGGGCGCCTAACACAAATGAGAGAGAGCTTCCCTGAAGAGAAGGGTATGCCAGACAGAGGGAGAAGCAAAACCAAAGGCTGTGAGATGGGGACAACAAAAATCCACTCCAGGATTGGAGAGACGGTGGCTGGAGCAGGAGAGGAAGGAGGGAGGCCAGGAGGGGGGCCAGGGGCCAGGCTGCAGGGGCTACATGGGGCCTGTGGGCCATGGTGAGGCACTTGGGAGGCATCCCACGGATCTGATGTCCTTCCAGGCTGCAAATCAGCTGGGGCGCACACAGATGGTGAAGATCCTAACCCGGCAGACCCCAGAGCTCCGTCTGGACCAGGGCAGTGCCAAGGTGGTCCAGTTGATTGTGCTGGAAGTCTTCGCCACCAATGAAGCCCACCACCCCTTCTTTACCCTGGGCATCGTGAGTTCAACTATCTGTGGCATGAGCAGCCACCTGGGGGACCCTCCTGTTCACTGTTCCTGTTCACCCCTCTTGCTTTCCTAACCGTTTCCACCAATCTTGTCACCCAGTTGGAGGCCCATCTCTGGTTCTGTGACTTTATTAGTTAGGCTCTTTGGGCAGACAGTTAATTCACATGCACAGATGGAATTGTACTCGCTCATATAACTGAGAAGTCCAGATGGTCTAGCTTCAAAAATAGCTGGATCCAGGTGCTCAAATAATGTCATCTTCACTCTTCTCTTCCCATCTGGCAACCTTGTTTTCCTATGTACTGCCTTCATCCTCAGAGAGATTAGCCCCTCATGGAAGTGCCCCAAGCTGATAATATCCTATCAGGTTGGCAACATCAGCTGGAAGAGCCTTTCTCCCCCTCTGCTTGACACAGTCCCTGAAAGAAATGGGCTTCTCTCATTGCAGAGAGCCAGCTCAGAAGCCCAGTTTTACACCAAAGATGACCGACTTATGCTCAACTTTAATGGAATCAGGTAAACATGTAAATCATTGTCTCACCTTGTGACCAGTGGGTTGCTTTAAAACACCGAGTGTTTCGAACCTCTGGGGTATGAGCATGGAGTAAAGGCTACTCTGGAACGTGCAGAAAGGTGACCTAGTCTGGACTGTCCCGCTTTGGGGACCAAACATCAGAGAAAGGGAAGGAAAGAAGAGTGGTTTTGCAGCAGCCTTGGAACAGGCTGACCTTGGCTATGGGAACAGCATGCCCAGCACCATCCCCTCAGCCCATCCTGGAGGACTCCAAGACAGTGGCAGTGACCGTCAACCCAGATACTGACCCCCATGAGCCCAGCCAGGAAGCACAGCTCTCCAGCTGCCTTTTGCCCCTCTGCCCACCTTCTCCACACATCCCACAGCACTCCTGCTACCCCAAAGGGAGTTCAGGGGTTGCAAACTGGAGCCTCATCGGATAAATCAAACCCTACGTTGTAGGTGCTCCTTAAATAGTTGTTGAATGAATGAATGAATGAATGAGCGAGCCTCTGAGAGGCCATCCTCAAGGGCATCTTCCTTTGCAGCTCTGATTGGATCCACTTGATGAACTCAGGCATTGGCCTGTTCAGCGTGAGTATTCATAGATTATCCCTGGGGCACAGGGGCAGCCCAGGATGGTCCATTTAAAAAAAGAGACATTGACCAAGATTTGCTTGGAACAAGGTCACCCTAGGCAGCCCCATGGTGGGCTGGCCAGCCTCCACATTATCAGCCACAAAGTCCAACCTCCCCACTCTGGTGTTTACTGAGTACCTACTATATGCCGGACACAGCTGAGAACACATGCGTACTTATAGATACACAGCTACACATTCACTTTTCTTCTGTAACATCTTGATTCTTAATGAGAAAACATATCCTTTCCCTTTTTGCAAATCTCATTTTGCTCATGTAGACTCATCTCAGTGACCCTGGACAGCCCCTTCCCTCTGGTCCTCCGTTTCCCCAGCTGTGTTAGAGTGGATCAGAGATCCCAGACTGGCTGAATCCTGTCTTCTGCCATGGTTTTTGTTTTGTTTTGTTTTTGGTCCACATGTTTTGTGGATTGTTTGTTTGTTTGTTTGTTTGTTTTGGGGGTTTTTTTTGTTTTTGTTTTTGGTTTTGGTTTTTTTGGCTAATTTTTAAGTGGAGAGGTTCCCGCATGAAAATCAGAACTTTGACTTCACTGGAGAAGTCAAAACTCAGGACACAGGGTGAAATTCCCTCAGGGCAAATTCAGCGAGAACACAGCAGTGGAGCCCCTGAGGGTGGGGGGTGCATCCCTCTAATGCTCCCCAACACCCGCCCCCATGCCCTGGGACTCAGGGCCCAGCAGGATTTGTACTGGCCCCGGCCTGGCTAGTCCCAGGAACCCTCAGCTCTGACTGGCAGGAGCCTGGGATTCCAGCATCTCCCTGGCTGCTCTGGCCAAGGGGCAGGGACTTTGGATCCTCAGCCAGGGTAACAATGCCCCTCTCTCTTTTACAGCCTGAACTTCTGAAAGACATCACCACTGAGCTCCTCGTCTCTATCCTACTGCCAAACGAGAACGGTGCGTCCCTTTGCTGTTCATCCCCCGTTCCCCTGGGCTTTGAGGGTGGGTGCTTCACTCCTCCTGCCTGCATCTCACTTTCCATCCATCCTCAGAGCCTACTCCAAATTCTACCTCCTCCAGGAAGCCTTCCCGGTCGCCCAACTAGAAATGACCTCTTCCATCTCCAACTTCCCTGGCCGGTTCCTTTACTAGTGCCAAAACCTAGGCGTGCAAAGGTGAACCAGGCAATGGCCCCACCTCACAGGGCTGACGGCAGGAGAGAGACAGAGGTGTAAACAGACAGCTAGAGCACACTCGAGGTGCCTCAGGGAGACTTGGGTTCAAGGGCTGATTCCCCTTCTTGTTGGCTACCTGGCCTTGAACAAGCTGCCTTATCATGCTAACTCAGTTTCTCCATCTGTAAAACGGGAAAATAAAAGTACCTTCCTCCGGCACATAAAGGAGACGATGTTTATAAGGGGCTGAAGGAGGAGCCTGGCACAGTTGGGTCTCAACATCTCTTAACCATTGCTGATGTTTGCGTTGTTATTTGTGTTACTAGTGGAGGAAGCTGACAGAAATGGTAGACGTAGTCTAATTAAGCCCCCGGTTGTGGGGGTGGGGAGAATTAGTAACCTACGCCAACTGCATCTTTTTCACTTATTTTACTAGAGTAGGAAATCTCAGTGTATAGACACCTCTGTTGTGAATGACAGGAGCCCCTGATGGTTCTTTAGCAGAAGTGTGAGAGGAGTGAGGGGTGCCCTTAGGAGCGGCCAGCAGCTCGTGCTGGAAGCACAGGGCAGGGAGATGAGGCTGGGGGGGGTGCTGGGGCCAGAGGGCAACTGAGCAGAGGCAGGAGGGACAGTCCAAACTGGGTGTGCTGGGCCCCGAGTTCCCTGCCCATGTCTGCTCAATCCCACCCCAAGCCCAGCGGTCTCTGACCACATTTATTATTTCAGGCAAATTAAGATCTGGGATCCCAATATCGATGGTGAAGGCCTGGGGATTCAAGGAAGCTTCATCCTTTCTTACCAAGGTGAGTGGTGTTAAACGTCCTGCCCCAGGGAAGGCACAGTTGCTGGGGGAGTTCTGGGCTGGGAGGCAGGGCCTGCACTCCAATGCTGACCCAGCCGGTCACTCATGGGGGGGCTCTGGACCAGCCCCTTCTTTTCTCTGGACCTCACTTCCTCATGACTGTCCTAGCCTGGGGAGCATTCCCCTCCAGCCCTCCCCAGTCTACCTGTTATTCATTCATTCACTTGTTCCTTCATTTAGTAAGGCCTGGCCCACAGTAAGTGCTCAAGAGACGGTCGCTGAGCATCGACCCTCCTTGACAGCTGCTAGGGAGGGGGGCTGTAGCAGCATCACTCCCACCCCCCAAATATTAGCATTAATAGTACTCAATAGCCCATCATCGTTTTGTGCCACTGAACAGCATCTTGTTCAGTCTTCACACCCATCGATGTGGCAGATCCTGCTGTAATCCCCATTTTACGGAGAGGGAAACTGAGACTCAAAAATGGCAAATCCACTTCCAAGGACACGCATGCATTAGGTGGCAAAGTTGGGATTCGCACTCCGCACCTGCCCTCATAACACCTGCTTTGGGCCCCAACTTCTGCAGGAGCCAATGACAGTGAGGTTGGGCCCGTCTCAGTCAGCCAGCCAGCAGGTATTTGCTAAGCACCTGCTATATACCAGGCACCAACCACAACAGTGAAAAAAACCCCTACCTTCTTGAAGTTTCTAGTCCACTCTAGGTAGGGGAGACACTGAAAGTAGAATTGTTTAGAATTAAGAAAACCCACAGGTGATTGCCTACCCTTCCATGGCCAAGGTGTCCAACCCAGGACAGAAGGCACTTTGGGCCAAACTTTAATTCGTATTAGTCCTGATTTGCCCAAAGCTGTGGACTGGTATCACTGACTTCCTGAGCTGTTTTGTTCTGGAGAAATTCAGAGAGGAAAGGAAGTCTCAAAAATGCCTCCCCACACCACGAGGTCACATTTGGTGGAAGGGTAGGAGGCTTTGTTAACTAGCTTCAAGGGCAAGTCGATGTATGACTTAATATCAGTGGCCCACTCTCAAAATCTGTGTCCACCCTTCAGCTGGCTGTGATGGAGAATAATGAGAACAGTGCTGTGGACAGTACAGAGAGAGGCTGAAAGTCAAGACTCGGGAACCAGAGCACCACTGCAATCCCGGCTCTGCCTCTCTCTAGCCATGACCTCAGGCAGGTCCTCTGGCCTGAGCCCAGCTTCCTCCTCCGTAAAACCCAGCTGCTGTATGAATACATGGGTCATACCCTAATGGACTACATTACAATGATCCAGTTATAATATAAGCATTTTATCTAAAATACATGGTACACTTGATTCATGTTGGATGGACAAGTATCCATACAACTGGATGGCTAGAGCTTGGTTTATTTCACATATCTCTTATGAAGGGGCATTTAGCTACTTTCCTCCATTTTTTTTTTTTTTTTTTTTTTTTTTTACTCAGCTTGCATTGCATAATCCATCATTTGCACTTTGGGTTGGAAAGGTATCCTGTCATTCTTTGGATCTGTTCCCAAGTTTCCTGTTTTGCTCTGTTCATTTATTTTGAGTTAGCAGCTCATTGATTTCCTTTTTATAGCTTTGTAATATATGTTTTAAAAGCTAGCTGAAGGAATGAATAAATGGACAGATATGAGATAAAACAAGTATGGTTTAGATAGAGCTAATGGTAGAATCTAGATGCTTAGTATACAAGTGGTCACCGGGAAATTCTTCCCACTTTACTCTCTGTTTAAAAATTATCATAATAAAATATTGGGGGAAATCTAATAGGTTAAGTTCCTTGCATCACACTTAGGTTCAAAAAAAAAAAAAAAGCAGAGCGTTGTTATTAAAAAGTTAGCTGTCTGGGGCCCAGTGAATACAGCCAGGAATCTGCATTTTATGAAACCTCTTGGGGAGTTTTGGCGATCAGCTGGGCTTGAGGACAACGGTCCTACACAATCCCCTCCTCTGCATGCAGATACTTTACCTGTACCCCAGACCCCTGCACCGCCTCACTGTTCACACACACACTCTACTCCTCTGACCCTTCCAAGAATTCTATGTGAGTGAGTTCAAGGTCATGATCCCCAGGTCCAGTGGCCACCCTGTGGAGGACCACCAGCATAAACCACATCAAGGCAGGAGGTAAAACACTGAATTTACTTTTTTCCTCCAACTCCAGGATTCCCTTGTGGTCACCCCAGCCACCTCGTAGACCGCAGGACTGCTCTCCTCTCTCCCATGAAGACTTGGATGGTGGCCATCCAGGGTAGGCTGGGTGCCAGAGGGAGTATGTAGACCGTCTCTCTCTGCAATAAATAAATACTTGTCTGTGACTCCCACAGTCTGGAATGTATCTTTGTCCTAACTCAGGAGTCATTTTGCCTCTGGCAGGCTTGGGAACTGGACATCCAAGCCATATCTGGGTCATGTTTAGGCACCTCTGAGCCAATCTGGGCCATGCCCGAGCTATGTCTGGGCCATATACGGACTATATATATCCAGGGTCGTGGCTGCCTCTCTGGGCTTCAGGAATAAGAAAGCCAATTGTGCCCACCTACCTTCTGTGTCAGCCTCAATAGCACCTAGTGTGAGACAACCTCGTGGGGGGGGGGGGGCACATGTTTTGTTGATCTAGATAGTGTGGTGACTTGAGGGCTCTCGGAACAGGGTGACTCTGGAGGCAAATGAACTAGGCTTTGAGTTCTGGCATGACCCCTCAAGAGTAGTTTGACCCTGGGACGTGGCTTCCCCTCTGTGGGCCTCCCTTTCCTCCTCCATAAAATGGGGATAATCGTAGTCCCCACCTTGGAGGAGGCAAGGGGATGAAGATGAAATGAGACAGCAGGGTTCCCGGCACATGCGAGGTACCCGGATAATATCATCTGTGGGTGATGTCATTGTCACTGTTATTACCTGGCCTTCACGATGTCAGGCCTTATCACTAAAGGCCCTTCCCACTTCGACAGTCATTGTTTCCTGGCCTCCCTGAACCCGGCAGTTTCAGGACAAACAACAGGGCCCCTGTTCTCCAGACTCCGGGCCTGCCCCAGTACACAGAGCCCTTCAGTTACACAAGGGTCCACAGGAAGGGACAGCTGGGTGTTTCAGGAAAAGGCATGACCCAGCTTCAGGGCATAAACTGGCATAAGAACAGGTGACAGCCTGGGAATGCAGCCAGGAAGGAGCTTCTCCCGTCTACCAGGCATGGGCTAGGCCGAGAGGGACACAGAAGGGACAGGACAAGCCCCTGCACAAGGTGCTTACATAAGGCCGGCCAACACTTATGGGGCCAGGCCCCATGTGGCAGCGTCCCCACGCATCCCCGACTCCCAGACACACTTTGCCGTCGACATCCCCACACATCACATTCCATTATTTTCCTAAATCATAACTGAGTCTGGATTTGAACCCTCTCTCACCACGGAGATGAGAAAGCCAATCTCCCCCATGTCGGTCGGTGGCAGTTCCCTTCTGGCTCCCTAGGGTTCTATGAGGGTCTGAGGGGAAGGGGCGCTTCCAGGATCCTGGAAGATGGGGCAGGGCCTCTGTCTTTGGTTCCATCTTCTCCAAAACAGCCGTGGCTCCTGGGTTCCAGCCACCCATGATCTCTTCCTGGAGGAGGGGCATCCTGGAGGTTGGTGGATAAAGAACTTGTTTCCTCACCCGCTGGGGCAGGGGAGCAACTCCACGCTGGCTCCCACAGCACCCCACAGGACCAAGCCCATGGAGGTCACCTGCTTACTAACACACCCTTAAGGGCCAGCTCCTTCTGGCCTCTCTTTCCCCCTCTACCGGCATCTCCCGGGATCACCTCTCGGTCTCCCTGGGTGCAGGCAGCAGTCAATGAAGGAGGCCGCGCCCGCTCCCAACAGGGGCACCAGGATCCCCACGTAAGAGGACCCTTGCACAGCGAATTTCCCTTTCACTGGGTAGCCAGTCCCTTCCCTGGGCCCTGATTTCAAATCCTACTTTTGCCATGGAGGACAAGCTGTGTGACCTTGAGCAAATCACTTAACCTCTCTTAGCCTCAATGTTCTCCTCTCTAAGATGGAAATTAAAATAGGTAGCTTTTTTGAACCCTTCCAATGGATCAGGCCCTGTGCTGACATCTATATGAGTTACCTCAATGAATCTTCACAAATACCACAAAGACATACGTGGGTTTATTATTCCCACTTTACAGACATGAAAAGAAGAAAAAATAACTTGCCCACAGTTACACAGCTACTGAGTGACGGTGGGCATTTGAACCCAGGCCTGTCTGGCTGCTGAGGCATGGCACGGAACCATGTATGGAAAGGGCTGGCTCTACCACTTGCCTGCTCTCCTCCACACACCCCCAACACACTCCCTTACTCGCTTAGGTTCTGAGACTGCCAAATCCTGTATTGGGAGCTTCCTCGGCTCTCTCCCAAGAGCTGAAGGACCTGCCCCAGGCTCCGCACCTCTGATGTCATTCCTAAGGGAAAGGACCCACCCCCAAACCCACAGAGCCCCCACCCCCCCTTCCCCGCTGAGGTCTGTTGGCCCTGGGCCCAGTGCCTGCCCCTCAGGCCTCAGTGATGAGAAACCCCTTGCCGCCTGATACCAAGGGGACCCCTTCCTCCACTGAAGAGCTCCTCTGAGCACGAGCCCCGGCCCCACCCAGCCGGGCTTCCAAGTTCAGGTTATAAAAGTTGTGCCTTTCTGCGAGGCTGGAGACAGAGATCAGGGAGATGCCGGGCAATCCTGTGATTGGAGAGGTAAGGACAAGGAGGGCACTTCTCAAACGTTTCTTGAGCACCTACAAGAATGTGAAGTGATGCACAGGTTTTTAGTGGTTCAAATCCAAGCTCTGCCACCTGTGTGACCCTGGGCAATTCGTCTTTCCTCTCTGAGCCTCAGTTTTGTCATCTGTAAACTGGACTTGCGATCCGTGATCCCAGACCATTGTGGTGGGGACTCAGTGATGTGACGAAGCTTTTCAACATTCTTGGCATGGTGCCTGCCCCATAGTAAGCACTCAAGTAGAAGCTGGGGCTGGTAGGGATAATTTAAGGCAAGAGGGGGAGAGAGCTGGGAGACGGTGTGATGTACGAAGGGCAGGAAGGGAGGGGAGACCCGACTTGGGTGAACTGATTGAGAAAAGTGCCAAAATAGGGACCGACTAAACTCTGGTGGGATGAATCGTGGGTGAATTTCAGATCAGCCTGGAAGCAAAATACGAATATTTAATGCCATGAGAACAAATTTTCCAGTCGAAAACTCACATATGCAAATGAACAAATATATTTTTTATTACCCAATGTAATCACTGTTCTGAGCTCCTATGACACCAAGCAACAAAAAATTGGATGCTACTAATTCCAGGCATTGGCAGGATTTTCTCGGGTACTGCAGAATAGGCTCAGCCTTTGGGGGCCTCCTGTCCTCACTCAGGGGCAGCATTTATACTCTGGGTGGCTGCTTCATGGGCACAGCATGTGGGGGGCTGGGGAGCACACCTCGGTGGGCCCTGCTAATGGTCTCTGCACACAGTTCCAGAGGCTGCATCTGCTGGGGACACCCCCTTGCCCACCCGGAGGGCCCCCTGCCTGCGGGCTCCGGGGTCCCGACTATGTCCTTTGGCCACCTGGGCAGGGCTGAAGTTCAGCTATAAGAACCTGTACAAACATCTTGGTGGAAATACTGAAATATTTCCCTATGCTTATCCCCATTTTACAGATAAGAACACTGAGGCACAGAGAGGTCAAGTAAGTTGCTTAGGGTCACACAGTCAGGAAGTAGCAGAGCCTGGATTTGAAAGCAGTCCACACGATTCAGAAGGGCATTCCAGGAAGAAGGAACCAAAAGCATTAGTGTGAGGTGGCGAGGGGTGCAGGCGGTGTTCAAGGATGAGCAGATCTGGAGCTAGGGGGAAAGGCAAGGAGAGGAAAGCTGGAGAGAGGTTCTAGGGGAGGCAGAGCTAGGAGACCCTATACAATGGGTCCCCAGTGGGCACATGGAGGTGGCCACTGGGGTTCCCAATTATATGTCCACAGGTCCTGACTGGAAGGATGCTGCTGGTCTGGGGGTCACTGCTATGCTGGGGGCTGCTGCCCCAAGCTCAAGCGAAGGCCCAACACCTGCTCTTCCTGTGAATCAGCAAGAATCAGCTGGAAACAGGTAAAATTTAAGGGCTGGGGCTTCAGGAGGCAAGATCTCAGGGAAGGGCAGGGGTGGGAGACGGTACCATCTCCCTCCCCAAGGCTTCTCCTCTTCTGGAGTCCCCAACACCAGCAGCAGGATTTGCCTTCCTGGAGTGCCTGGGTGGCCCAGTAGTTAAGCATCTGCCTTCGGCTCAGGTCGTGATCCCAGGGTCCTGGGATCGAGACCCGCATTGGGCTCCCTGCTCAGCAGGAAGCCTGCTTCTCCCTCTCCCACTCCCCCTGCTTGTGTTCCCTCTCTCACTGTGTCTCTCTCTGTCAAATAAATAAATAAAATCTTTAAAAAGAAGAAGAAGAAGAAGAAGAAGAAGAAGAAGAAGAAGAAGAAGAAGAAGAATTTGCCTTCCTTCACCCAGACCTGACCTCATCTTTCCTCTGCTCTAACATTTGCTGGGTGTGGCTCCCTAGTGCCCTCAGGAGAAGTTCCAAGCCCCTCATCTTGGCATTCAAGGCCCTGCATTCCCCAGCCTCTTCTACTGCCACCTGCCCTGACCACTCCCACAGACTTCCCAGCCTCCTTCTCTTCCTGTGCTATTTCTTCCATCCACAACTCTCTTTCCCTCCTTCCCAACGTAGTAAATTCTGACTCATCCTTTAAGGCAAAGCTCTAACAGTCCCTCCCAGTTTCCCCAGGCAGGAGTCTCCTTCCTCTGAGCTCCCACAGCCCTTTGGTGAAGCCTCATCTATGGCATTAGCCTGATGTGTTGTTGTAATCCTATCTGTCTCTCTCCCACTTGACCATGAGCTCCTCATTGCCCATCCACCTCCTGCCCCATTCACTGCAGTCTAACCTCACCGATCTTTCAGTTTCATAAATTCACCAGACTCATTACCACCTCAGGGCCTTTGCATGTGCTGTTCCCCCTGCCTACATTGCTCTCCTCCCAGATCCTGCAATAATGGATTCCTCCACTTTGCTCAGGCCAGCTCAAATGCCTCCTCCTCAAAGAGGCTTTCCCTGACCACCCTATCTAAAGTAGACCTTCACCCCAGTCATGTTCCAACTCGACTCCATTTTATTTTCTTTGTAGCACTTACTTTCAAAAATTGCCCTGTTTGCTTATCTGGATGCTGGGTTGTTGTCTGTCTCTCCCACTAGAATGTACAGTCTGCAGGGGCATGCTGCACAATGCTCCTGTTCCCTGAGCCCAAAAGAGAGTGTGCACTTGATGAGAACTTGCCGCTAAATGACCATCTAAATCGCTGACTCTGAGCAGGCACCAGGGGGCATTTGTTGAATGACTGAATGAAGGGTGAGCCACCCCCCTTGAGGGGAGGCTTGTGTCCTCAGACATTTCAGATCTATTCTCGGAACACCACATCCTGGACCACATGGCCAGGATTCCTGTGATGGGGCCCACCAGTGAAGGTGTCACCATCCTGGACCACCTGCCCTTCATAAGAGGAGGCCTCTCCAAGAAGAGCAATGCATTTGATCTCTCCCTGGTCGGGGACCTACTCTCAGGGAAGAGCCTCCCACTGCTGGGGGAGCTGTTCCAGGTGGGCGGGTGAGTCTGCAGAAGCGGACTCTGCCTTTTCTTCCCCCTTCGGGCTCGGCCCTTTCCCTGAGCCACAATGTTCCCACACATCAAGTGTAACACTGGGCAGGTGGGAGGCCCTGGTAGCCTTGGAGGTGCTCTACAGCCTGGAAGTACTCAGCAAGTGCATCTTTATTGTTCTAAATCTCTCCAAGCCACTTAAAATCATCCAAGGAACAAAGCAGAGTCTAAATCAAGGATCTCAGGCTGGCGGCCCCTCCAGACTTTCACATTCAGCCTACACCTGAGTATTGCAAACTTGCATGGTGTTTTTTAAATACTTTCATTTTTAAAAATTAGAAAAATTTTAAGGAATTGCCAATATGTAAAAATCAAAAGGGCTTTAATCAAAATCTAGGTTTTCTGATTGTATAGTTTGTCAGGACTGCATCAACAAAGTACCACAAACCGTGGCTCACACAACAGGAATTCATGGTGTCACAGTTCTGGAGGCCGGAAGTCCAGATCAAGGTGTGGGCACGGCTGTTTCCACACCTTTCTCCTCGTTTAGGGTGGTTTGCTGCCCATTCTAGTGGGCACCAGATTAGTCACCAGCTTGTATCTAATGCTCAAAAAAGTACTCTGGGCTCCTCTCAGCTCGGGGAGATGCTGGGAACCGACGTCACTCAGGGGAGTAGAAGGTTCATGTCCTCCCTCCGGAATGCTCAGCAGGGCAGATGGCCCCTCAGCGGTTGGTGGTGGGATCACCAGCCATCTTGCTTTCTCTGACTCTTGCCCGCTTGCAGAATGCTTATACTTGAATTCAGGCAGGCTCAAGGCACATAGACAGCCCCTCCACTGTATTCTCCCCATTTAGTAGAGGGTGATACTGAGACCCAAAGAAGGGAAGGGACTCAGCCAGGTCTTGAAGGTTTGGAGGCTGGAACTACAGCCCCATTGTTCTTCATCTGGGCTGGGAATCAGGGACGGGGTTGTCCCAAAGCTGCTCCTACTCCTCCTGGGGTCTGCCCTTATTCCAGCCAACCCACATACACAAATGCTACAGAACCACAGCGGCCTTACCAGGCCATACCAACAGCCCCCAAACCTCTCTCGCAGGTTGGTCATAGAAGATGTCAAAGGACCTGAGGTTACCCTGCACATCCTGAGCGCCAGCCTGATGCAGGTCACGTTGCGAAGCAAACCGTACTTCTCACTCCAGGAGTGAGTACGCTGGGTACTTCGTGCCCCTCCCTCGGTGCCAGGCAGGCCCACCCCTCATTGCTATGACTCGAGAGGCAGCCACGCAGGGCCAGCAAAGGCCTGCTGCCTATGTCACAAGAAGGGTCATAATAATCCTTGCCACTTGAGCGTGTTTCAAAGTCATTTTTACTGAAGGGGAAACCAAGGCACAGAGTGGGAAAGGGACCTAGCCAGAATCACACAGTGAGGTGGCAGCAGAGACCTCCATGTCAGGGAACATGTGTCCCACCTGAGTGGCAGGCAGATGCAGTAACGGAATGATCTGAGGCGGGTCCGGTGCAAGCTCACCTCAGAGCACGGCATAACAGGACTCCGCTCCCGCTCACCATCCAGGCAACTCGAACAAGGGCTTCTGTTCCCTGGGCCTCCGTTTCCTCATCTACAAAACGGGTATGATCCTATCCACTCCTGCACTTGGCTGTAGTTAGCGTTCACTGCCGACCCGAGGGAGAGCTCGGACCACAGCAGGAGTGCTACGGGTGGTACCTGCACATGAAACAAATCTTCCTAATCTTAGGAATATGTCGACCCCTGGTTTTCTTATAAAATGTGGCCTTCTTGGTCTGGCTTCTCTTTTTAATAGACAAGGGAGCACAAAGAAATATTTCGTTGGTACAGTTGTGGACACCGAGAAATATTTCTCTCTTATCATCACCCTTGTAGCGATGGGCAGTGAAAACACAATTTGGCCCTTGGCCTTGTGGGGACTGGAGCTCCTGGAGCACCAGTGGCCCCCCTCAAGGTCACCGTCAGCCCCAGGTGATTGCCCCACTATGAGGACGCTGGCTGGTGTTGGCAGATCTCTCAGGTTTTCTAAAGTATGAGATCCGTATCTTTAACGACCTCTTCTAGTTTTTCATTTGAGCCCTGCAGGCAGCTGCAGGCCACCAGCCTATGACTTCTAACCCCTGCCTTGGGCTATGGCTTGGAGCCTGCCTAAACACGTTGCCCCTACAGGATACTGCAGCTCAAAGTCATCAAGAACATTCGCATTGGGGGACAGCTGGAACAGACGGGGAACAAGAGGGGTGGTCTTCGAGGAGTGCCACACCCCACCAGGATACCTAAGCATCAAGGTCCTAGAGCAGTGAGTACCTGCCCACACCCGTGCTCCCACTGGGCAGGAGCGGGTGCCAGGGCTTCCTGCACTGCTTCCGCTGCCCAGCCCTTCACGGAGACTCACTGCTGTGGCTGCCCCTCCCCAGCCTCGTTCTCTGAGTGACCAAGGGCATCAGGGACTGGGTTATCTCCGAGGCTGCAAGCTGCATACACCATCCAACAGCATTTCCTCTCTCCACATTGAATGTCATGGCTGAGAGTGGGCATCCGCCCAGGTCAAATCTCAGCTTGGCTGCTTCCTAACTCGGGGGCCCCGTACAAGCTATTTGACTTCTAGAGCCTGTTTCCTCACCAGTAAAATGGAATTCCCCACCGATCCCAGCCAGCACGGGGTGGCTGTGAGGAAAAGATGAGCTAACCCACGTGCTGAGATACCTTAGCACAAAAACCACCTCCTCCGGGCGCCTGGGTGGCTCAGTTGTTAAGCGTCTGCCTTCGGCTCAGGTCATGATCCCGGGATCCTGGGATCGAGCCCCACATCGGGCTCCCTGCTCGGCAGGAAGCCTGCTTCTCCCTCTCCCACTCCCCCTGCTTGTGTTCCTGCCCTTGCTATCTCTCTCTCTGTCAAATAAATAAATAAAATCTTTAAAAAAACAAAACAAAACAAAACAAAAACCCCACCTCCTCCAGGAAGCCTACCATGACTCTCCCTCCTTGAAAATCCCAGAGACCTTTATCAGAGAGGAAATAAAGAGATAGAGACAGAGAGGGACGATCAGGAAGAAATAAAGAGGAGGAGGAAGTCATGGAGAGAGAAAGCAAGGAGGCGGGTGCCTGGGTGGATCAGTCGTTAAGCATCTGCCTTTGGCTCAGGTATGATCCCAGGGTCCTGGGATGGAGCCCCGCATCGGGCTCCCTGCTCAGCAGGGAGCCTGCTTCTCCCTCTCCCACTCCCCCTGCTTGTGTTCCCTCTCTCACTGTCTCTCTCTATCAAATAAATAAATAATCTTTAAAAAAAAAATGCAAGAAGGCATGAAGGGGACAAAACAGAAAAGGAAAGGGTAGGGGTGGGAGGAGAAGAGAGACACCAGGAAAGAAGGAACCACTCTAGAGTTTCCATGTCACACAGTCCCTCCAGCCCTGCCCTGGACTCCTGCCTCTGGCCTCAGTTTCCCCTTCCATGGTGTCTCAGACCCCACCTACCCTCCCCCACCACTAGGATGGACCTCCTCCTGGCGAACGCAGCTCTGGAGTTGGTGACAAGTGTCCTGGATGAGGCATTGCCCTTCCTCCTGCAGAAGATAGTATGTTTTTTATCCTCCTCTGCCTCCTGGGAGAGGGGTGTGACCCCGAGGGAGAGCCCCTCGACCTGACAAGGACCTCATTGTGCCTTCCCTGCAGGTATGCCCCCTGGCCACGACCCTACTCAACTCACTGCTGGAAGGCCTGCTGCATGTCACTCTGTGTACATAGCCCCTGACTAAGGAAGGGGCTTATTTTCCATTCCCCTACTGTGTGCCAAGAACAATGCTCTAGGCTCTAAGAATATGACAGGAAACAAAACAAAGCCTACCCACAGGGAGCCTCCTTTCTAGTGAGAGTGAGAAAGTGCACTGTGTCTTATGACTTCAGAGAGTCATTTTCCCCTGGAGCCTCAGTCTCCCAACCTGTAAAATGAGACTAATCCTAGGCCTACAGAATGGACCGCACCGCTGCAATAATACATATAACCTGGCGCAAAGCTATTGCTCAATAAATGTTCATTGTCACAAGAAGCAGAGACCTAGCCTGCAAGGAACTTCAAGCTAAGCAGAGACAGAGAGCAAATTTCTGCCTGCTTCGCTGCCTCCCCACACCCATCCACCCTCCCTCAGGGGAAGCTGAGTCCTGGTTTTGCTGCATCCCCGGCCATCTCGGGCCCTGAAGACTTCCAATACTATGTCACCACCACGGAGGTCACAGACGAGGCCACCCTGATGAACGTCCAGGTACGCCAGGCCCCCCACCCCCCGGCCAGGGCAGACCCTCCGGGGACTTCCACTGGCCTGGGGGAGGATGGGCAAAGAGGAAATGAGGTGGGGCTTCTCTGGATAGGAGGCATGAAGAGGAGAAGGAGCAGGTAAAAAGAGGCGGTAGGCAAAAGAGGAGGAGAGAGAGAAGGAGGGAGAAGGAAGGGGGGACCTGGCGGCCCCCGCCCTCGGAGCTGATGCTGAGCCCAGAGAGTCCTGCCTCAGCCCTGGAGAGCAGGGGTGGCCACAGGGCTATGTGTCCTGTGAACGGGCATCAGGCTCCAACAAGAGGGCAAGTGGGGCAGTTCAGGGGTGCAGGGTCATGTGTAACGCCCAGCTGGAACGGACCCCTCAGATGGGGAAACTGAGACCCACAGAAGGAATGAGGCTGGCTGCCCAACTCCCATTCTCTGCTCCCTCCTCCTTCCCATGGAATGATCAGAGGTGGGTCAGATGGGCAAGGATACGAGAGGATAGGAAGGAGGCGCTGTTAACAAAGGCACAGAGAAGGGAATGGGGTCAGATGAGGGAGAAGCAAGGAGAGGCGGCTCGTGGGTTCAAAACCCAGCTCCACCTCTTAGAACGTGTAGGACCTTGAGCAAGTCACTTTACCGCTCCAGGCTTCCCAGCTTCTGTTTCCTCATCCGTCAAATAGGGACAGTTGGAGTTCCCATTTCACGGCACCCTTGCAAGGCTGAAATGAGAGTGCACACGTGCGCACGTGTGTTGAGCACTGCCTAGCACGTAGTGAGCCTGTGATATTGGTTACAGCTGGAACCGGTTGTTGGCCAGGGAAACAGTTCCCACCGAATTTCTCCTTCTTCATTTTTCTGAGGCTTGTGACACCCTACGGCCCCAGCCAGAGACCCCAAAGGCCTGCCCACCTGACCCCCCAACCCCTTCCAAAATTAGCCCAAGACAGCATGGCAGACCTGGCTTTTGGGCTAGAAACCTACAATGACATCCTGTCCTGCCTCTACACCGGCAAGGAGATCCATGTGGACCCCCAGGACTCCAGAGTGCTCGAAAAAGGGCAGTACATAACTTTATTGCTCTACTTTTCACATGAAGAAACCAAGGCCCAGCCCAGCTGGCAGAGTGCCTTTCTGGGTGGACCTAGGTAAGTCACTTCCCTCTGGACCTCCCTGGAGAACTCCTATTCAGCCTTCAGAACCCAGCACAAAAGTCCCTTCCTCTAAGATTTCCTCGAACATCCAGGTCCGTTTATTGTTTCTCCCTTCATAACACTTATCCATTCATTCATGCCACAGATATTTATTGAAAGCCTACTATGTGCCAGGCCCTGTGCACCCAGGGTCCCTGCCCTTGCAGAGCTCAAAGTCAAGGGGGAGAATAGAAACTGAACAAGGAAACAGCCAGAAAAATAAAATAATTTATCTTATTTATAATAAGAGCAATGGATCAGCAAGTGACTAGTGGGGATGACAGGGCTGCCCTGGGTGCTGCAGTCAGTGAAGACATCTCTGAGGAGGTGGCCGGAATGGGGACGAGGAGGCATACCCACAAAAGTCTGCAAGAAGAGCAAGTGCCCAGGGTCAATGAGGGGATCAAATGAGGGAGAAATCCAGGTACGTCATTGCCAAAAAGCCCATAGCAGCTCCTCACCACACTGTGAACAAAAGCCAGTCTCCTCTCTGCAGCTCCCTGCTAACCTCTCCAGCTCCATCTCCTTACCTGCCACACTCCAGCTACACAGGCTGAGCTGCTACCCACCTCAGGGCCTTTGTACATGCTGGTCTCTCTGCCTGGAACATTCTTCCTGCCACTGTTGGTCTCAGTGCAAATGTCATCTCCTCAGAGACGATTGGTTAGAATGTTCTCATCTATGCATGCTTACATGTGTGTAGAAAACAGGATGTACTCCAAAATGCCAATAGTAGTTACCCCTGAAAATAGGACTTGGAGGAAAAGGAAAAGAGGTGTTAGGGTAGACTTGTACTTTTTACTTTATACGGGTTTTTTTTTTACTATTTTCTATCATGACTGATTTTCAAAACCAATGGAGTATGTATGGATAGATGGATAGAAATGTGATAAAGCAAGTATAGGAAATGCTCATTGAAGAATCTAGGTGATGAGTATACAAATGTTCCTATAAAATTATTTTATCTTTGTGGAATATGTGGAAATCTTCACAGTGAAATACTGGGGGGGAGGAAATCACTGCAACAACAAAATGTTAACATTTCTAAATATATCATGGTGAGAAACCAGATGAATGGCCCCTCCCATGCTGACAATGGGGGTCATCATTCAGTTGGAAGCAATTATACTTCACTGAACCACACTGACACCCCTACCCCCAAAGCTGCTCAGAACAGATCTACGGGATTCTAAATGCCACACATTTTGCCCTTTTTCCAGGCTGCCGAGCTCATTCAACTGTTGGCCCTGGGAGAGTGGGAGCCTGGGCCCCAGATGGGTGTGTTGCCAGCTTCCTTCCCCTCCAGCACAGCAGCCAGGATCTCAGGAAGGAGTCTGGGATCGGGGGAGGGTTGGGCCGCAGAAACGTGTTCTGTTTGGCCAGAGTTTCCTACTGTGGACTCCAAAATTCACTGCAGCTACTTCACAGGTGCCGTGAGGGTTAGAGGAGTTGATCCAAGTAAGGCGCTTAGCTCGTCGCCCCAATCAGGTGGCCATGGCCAGGTGGCTGGCATCATCACTCACTACTGAACCAGGCCCTGACCCCGCTAAGGCATACCTGCTGAGGCAGACAGAGGTGTGCATGGGGGCAACAGTGAGCAGTGACTATGTGCCAGTCCCCTCCACCTACATCAACATAACCCCCAGACATCCCACGCTTCATCCCATTTTCATACATCAGCAAACTGAGGCACAGCAAGGTGAATTCAGCTGCCCAAGCTCATATTGCTCAGTAGGTGGCAGAACCAGGATTTGAAGCCAGTTCTGGACTCCAAAATCCATGCTCAGTGTCCTCTCTCCAAAGGCTATTAGAATATGGCATCTGATGAACAAACCACAATCGCAACAGGTAACAATAGCATGACGAGCTGCCGGGCTCTGTCCTAAGCACTTTACACGACTGAATTAATCTAATCTCCACAACAACCTTATGCAGGAGGCATGCTTATTCTTATTTTACAAGTACAAAAACAGAGAGATGAAGAAACTTGTCTCAGGCCACACAGCCTACAAGTGGTGGAGCTGGGATTCTGGTTCCAAAATCTATGTTCTTACTTGCTACACATGCCCAAGAAAAGGCGGATGTCACCTCACCTTAAAGGAGCTCAGGGAGGTTTAAGTAAACTTCCCAAGGTCATGCAGCAAGTTGCAGCAGAGCTAGAATACAAACTCAGAGACCCCGACTCCTAAGATGATCCTGTTCCCGTTCCTCCAAGCTGGGAGTTAAGGAACTCCATCCTCTCTAACTGTCTGCACCTTTTCTGCTTTAACTCCATTCAGACTTCTAATCAGTCCAGAGCAAGTGTGAGACTGACCATTAGCGCCCCCGACCCTCCCACTGTCCACATTGATGGCCACACCACCATGGTCACCCAGCCGGGCTTGCTGGTGCTGCTGAGGCCCAGCAACACCTCCTCTGTCTCAGTTTCCTCGGTGAGTAAGCCTTGAAGTTCTTTGTTCCTCAAGGGGCCTGGATCCACTTGGGGGCCCCTCCAGGGCCGGCTGACTAAGGCAGCGGTAGACCTCACCGCCAAACCTCAGCGTCAAGCCTTCTGCTTAATGTTCGATCGGTCCACACACAAAGAGCTGCACCGGTTGTCAACACATTAAAATGCTTGAGCACCAGCTCCCCTGAGCGCAGCTTCTAGCGCTCCCCAAGGACCTCCTCAACAACTGAAGAGTTTTGCCTCCAACCCCCTCTGCTCAGTGCCTTGCAGATAGTTGTCAAGTCTTCTGTCTTCCCTGGACATGGCTGCCTCAGAAGCCCTTGTCCACAAAGCCAGGAGAAAGATCAGAGAAACAGTTCATGAGGGGCTCAGCGTGTCTGTGTTCTCTACTCTATTTCTGGGGAAATACAGCTTCCCCCAAACTCTCCCCTTCTCTATTCTGAGCCCCCTTGGCACTCCTATTTCCCATTCCACAGACCTTAAAGCTGGAAAAGTATCTCAGATAAGGGGGACCAGATGGTTGCTCCACCAGAGGTGAGCCCAGCAGCATCTGATGCACACACAGGACCTTGGGGTCTGCCACAGGAGTTGGCATGACTCTGTGGTCAAGAAACTGGTCATCTCTGGGGCACCTGGCTGGCTCAGTCAGAAGAGCATGAGACTCTTGATCTCGGGGTTGTGAGTTCAAGCCCTATATTGGTGTAGAGATGACTTAAATAAATAAATAAAAACTTCAAAAAAAAAAAAAAGAAATTCGTCATCTCTGACTGGTAGTGAAAGGTCCTATTTCTGGTCTATAAGGTGACTGTGTGAATCACAGAGGCCCATAGACAACCCCCTCAAAACCAAGGCGTCATCTGGCTTCCAGCAATAGTGATTCTATGGCCAAGTGCCTCATTGCCAAAGGTTTCCATTCCACGGGGCTGAGCCTCGTACCCAGCCCCAGCCTGCCCTGGCTTCTGGGAGTACCCAGCATCGCCAGTGCCTTCTCCCACGGCAACCCACACGGGCATGATCTGAACACACATGACCAGCAGTTGAGTGGGGGGAGGACCGCGTGAGAGGGGCCAGCCCTCTCACAAGCATTCATGGGGGTCAGGGTGAAGGGAATCCCTCTTGTGGAACATAAACTCCTCTCCTGTTCTGGTCTAATTTCAACTCCCACAGAATCTCCTTTCGAAGGCTGTGTTTTCCTCAAGAAGTCAGGAGTTAAAACTTCAGTTCACTCCAAACAGGTAATGTTGTTTTGGTTTTGGATGTTCGGAAGAAATAAGAGGACTGACTGAGCGATGGGGGCGTGGGGGGAGTGTGGTCAGGGGTGCGTTCCCTGCCCACTGTCAGCGCCTGGAGCAGTGTGTATGAGGAAGGAGGAGGGGGTGCTGTGACGGAGGCTTTCTGAGCTCTGCACCCCCAAGCAGCTGCCGTGACCTGAAAGGGGGATCTCTTTTCTCTAGCGGTACCACAGTCACCCTGGTCCCTTACCCTGCTGGCCTTGCAAAGCAGGTGAGTCTCTCCTTACCTCTGGCCTCTCCATGGTCCTGAAGGAACCATCGGCAGGCCCGGAAAAAGGCCCTGAGTCGCTGATGTAGGCAGCTGAAAGCCTCACTCACTTTCTATCACTGATCTCATCTTGCCCTGGTGTCCCCACACCCCATGGGTTCAGGGTGGCCCCTAGAACTTAAACTTGTCCACTTCACTCTTTCATACACTTAACAAATACCTACTGAGCACCTACTATGTGCCCAGCTTTGTCTTGGGTATTTGGGATATGTCAGTGAACAAAACAAAGGACCCTTGTGGAACCCACACTCTAGCAGGGTGAGGGCAGGTCATAAACAATAAGCCCAGTAAGGTAAACCATATAGTATGGAAGCAGGGGATGATGCTATGAAAGGCAGAAGGGGGGATCGGGACTGTGGGCAAGGGTAATACTAAAAAGGAAGGTGGAGGAAGGCCTCACTGAGAAGGTAGTTTGCTCAAACACTTGGGGGGTGTTTGAGGGGGTGACGGAGAGAGCTGTGGGGGCATGGGGAAGAGAGGACCCAAGACCGCAAGACCACAGTGTACCCGATGGTTCAGGGAACAGTGAGGGGGCCAGGGTGGCTGGATCAGAGGGATTGAGGGGGGGTCAGAGAGTGAGCAGGGCCTACTGGTCGGGGGCTGGCTCTTCCTGAGTGAGATAAAAGTTGACGGAGGGCCCTACCTATTTGCTCTCCCCCTGGACTATCCCACAGAGATATGAAGAGAGTCCCTGTGACCTAGGGTGAGGGTAACTCTGTTTCAGGCCCCTCAACTTTCCCCAGGCCCTTCCCTATCTGGTCACCTGGCTCTGATGCCCTTTAAAAATGGAGTCCCCGGGACCACTTCTGATCTCCTGTGGGCACCTGAACAGTGGAGGCACCCGATTCCCATGGTCTGAATCTGCCAACCCAGCCAAAGTGACCCTCCTGTTCCTTTTTCATCTGTTGTAGGAAAAATGTATGGAGGCCTTTCTCTTAGAGCTTCTGAACAGGATATTTTTGCCCCATCACAACGGTGAGCCCCCTGTGTTTCTCCTCATGCCCATATACCATGCACTTTGGAGCAGCATCAACTGTGTCCAAAGCTTCCCATGGACAGCTGGCTTCTGCCTTGTCCCCCAGAGTTGGTTACGAATTGCCCATGGGTGCCTGGGTGGTTCAGTCATTGAGCATCTGCCTTCAGCTCAGGTCATGATCCCAGGGTCCTGGGATCTAGCCCCGCATCGGGCTCCCTGCTCAGCAGGAAGCCTGCTTCTCCCTCTCCCACTCCCCCTGCTTGTGTTCCCTCTCTCACTGTGTGTCTCTCTCTCAGTCAAATAAATAAGTAAAATAAAATCTTAAAAAAAAAAAAAAGAATTGCCCATGGGCAAGGCAGATAGATGGAGGCAGGGTAGAGACTGAAATTTGGGGTGTGGCAGATGGGGGGTGGGAAGGGCCCCTGGGTGCCCTCCTGTTCTTTGCCCAGGCAGCTCGTGCTGACAGGAGCTCAGAAGCGGGATGAGTGGCCAGGGAGGGCTTCTTAGGGGAGCGGGGCTTGGCGTCATGGAAAGTGAGACCAGGAAGGGCCCTTAGAGATGGTGGAGCCCACAGCTCACAACTCCAATGCTTTCAGGGTCCAGGGAGATACCATTCCCAAAGGAAGCAGCCCAGGTGGGGCCAATGGCAAACGTGCCCTGCCTTAGATAGGTGGCTAACACTCAGCTCAGTCAAATGTCGCCAATGGGGTGGATATTTTGTATTTTTGAGAGACCCTATAAAGCTGAACTTTTTGAGACATCGTGCCTATGTTCAGATATCAGCAACAAAATCAAACTTTTCTAAAACATCACAGTCTTAGTTCGGGCTCCCTCAGAAGCAGACCCTGAGATAACAGAGTGCGGACAGAATTGTGGGGAGGTGACCCCAGGAAGTGGGAGGAGTGTGGGAAGTGGTTTCTACGGGAGTGTAGAGCCCAGTCAGGCTCCTCTGCTCCATAAAACTCACCGCTCTCCCTCCCCGACAGTCTGTATAACAATCGCCCACCCACTCACATGATTATTTGGTCAGTGCCTCTGTCCTTAAATAAGTGGTAAGCTGCCCGAGGGCAGGGACCCCGTCTTTGCTTTCCATTGCATCCCCCACACCCTGTCCAGTACCTCCCACCCAGGAGACACTCAGGAAGCACACGTAGGAAGTCTCTGGCAGAGTTGAGCCCAGAACTCTGGCTTTCTGTTTCCCTTACAGGGGCATCTCTCTATGCTCCAACTTGAGGACTCCTGTTAAGACTGCAGAGTAAGGCTAAAGGAGCAGGCAGGAGCCCAGATGCTGATCAGGTTGAAGGGTTTGGCATCATTCTGTGGTCCACAATAGCCAGGGAAAGTTCTGAGCATAAAGTGAGTAAATCTGTGTTCAAAAAGGGGGACCAACTGGAGGTGGGGAACAATGGAAATGAAAGGTCCAGCAAGGCAGCCAGAGAGTCCAGGTGGGCAAGGATGCACCCTGACCTGGCCAAGCCTACTACAGGTAGCTCATTCAATAAATGTATCTTAGAACCTGGACCAAAGAGAACTATGGCAAGGGTCAAGAAATGACCCTGGAGCTAGGTCTGGTTCAAGAAGCCTAGATACTCTTGCAGGGTGAACACTCAGGCCAGTGGGTTGCACATGCCAGGGGGTGCCATTCACGCTGGGGTCCCATCCATAGTTCCCAGGCAAGGAAAAAAAGAGCAGGGCCAAAGCCACTGGGAAAATACAGGAGGACTGCCTGTAAGAAGCAGCCTGAGAGTGGGGCGCCTGGGTGGCTCAGATGGTTAAGCCTCTGCCTTCACCTCAGGTCATGATCCCGGGGTCCTGGGTTCGAGTCCCACATCTGGCTCCCTGCTCAGCGGAGAGCCTGCTTCTCCCTCTCCCTCTGCAACTCCCCCTGCTCATGCTCTCTCTCTCTGTATCTCTCTGTCTCAAATGAATAAATAAAAAAAAAGAAGAAGAAGAAGCAGCCTGAGAGTGAGAGAATTGGCAGGGGAGAGATTCACAAAAGCCTGTGCTGCAGTCAGGGTCATCTGGTCCCAACACAGAGAGAGGATGGCAATGAGGAGGGGTCCAGAGGCTGGTGACAAGGCCTCTGCAGATCAGAGGCCAGATGGGAGACCAGAGGCATCTGTCCCCTTCCTCCATCCTGCCCCTCACCTAACTGGGCTGGAATGACACACAGGGCCAACAAGGGGATGGATATGAGACCCTCCCCTGAGCCCAGAGTGATGGTGGAGAGCCAGGGCGAAGTAAGGCCTGGTCAGGGCAAAGGTTGGGGCAGGAGGGGCCCACACCAGGCCCTCAAAGTCAAATCTCAGAAACCCAGTTTGCCAAAAATCAACTGGCCAAATGATAAATTCTTTGAAACTCAATTTACTGAATGACCAATTCTCCAAGTTTACCATTTATCAACTTACCAAAAACTTACTTCAAGGACTACCCTTCATATATTTGATAAAGGAGTATATTCATGAATGTTTTCTTGGATATATTTAATGGATATTTTCTTATTATATAACCAAATTCCTAGTGTCTTCAGGTTGATTTTTCAGTTTATACTGACTTGTTTCTAAACTTTTTCTGAGACGTTTTCTGTTTCTGTCAACATTCTAGCATTTCTAGGAGCACAAACACTGTTTCAGCTGTTTTCCTCAATTAAACGAGAAGAATGAAATTCATTAATAGATTCCTAAGATGCCTTCAACAAACCGAACATTCCTTAAAATGCTAAGAAGAATATCTTAAGAATGTGTTCATAGTTACTGAATATATCCAAGAAGAAATTCCCTCAAGATAGGTTTTTAATAAATGGGTAGAGTAGCTGTTTAGAGACCTGGTTTTCTAGAGTGGGGTTGCCTGATGGGGGACGGTGTCCCCTGAGGAAGGGGAGGAGAAAGGGGCCACGCCAAGTCCCTTCCCTGTTCTAGACAGTGGGGCAGCCAGAGGTCAGCTGGCGTGGCCCCACCCTGCGCTTACCAGGGCACTGATCTCCCCTACCCACACCTCTCACAGAGCTGCTCAGAGAACGAGACCTCCCGCTGCCCAATGTCAAGGGCATCTCCTTCGACCAGGCCCAAGTGGAGCCCTCCAAGGTAAATGCCGAGCAAAAGAGCTTCCTGAGACTCCTGTGGGAGGTCAAAGCTAGAAGGGCCCTGGAGCCCTACAGGTGCCTTGTCCCCATCCTGTGGGGGCAGAAGCTGAGGCTCGGGCTGAGGAGTCACTGCATGTGGCAAGCCCTTTACCTCTCTCGTGTCACCATCTCACAGCTATCCTGGATGTGAAGCCCCATTTATAGATGAGGAAACTGAGGCTCCACGGCTCAGGGAGCCAGGCCCCAGGCTCACCGAGAGCTTCAATGCCTCACACAGGTGGTCTTCACAATGAGCTCCATGAAGTGGATGTTATTATTTCTGCATTTTACAAGAGAGGGGAACTAAGGCTCAGAGAGGCAGAGACACTTGCCCAGGGCAGCAGAGCCAGGGTTCCAACTGGGGTTTATCTGATTTCAAAGCCTTCGCCCTTAACCAGGACCAGCCACCACCCTAGAACTCAGGGGTCCTGACCCCCAGAACAGGGTTGTTGCCTCTGGCACCTGCTTTCTGTGAACTGCCAGAGGATGGGACCCCGGGCCGTCACTTGGCTGGCTAAATGCCAAGGAGGTAAGACGAGACCAAAGAGCAGAGGGCCAAGAAATCCGGCAGAGGAACCACAGAGGTGCTGCCAGGGAATGTGCCAGCTCTGAATGTGCCCCAAGAGTCACCCCACCTCCTTGGCCTTCGTCCCATCCCTCTGTGAGGTGTATCTGAGAAGAGGCAGATGGGGTTGGAGGGAAGGGGCAGAGCTCAGAGATGCCCTTCATTTCTTCGTTCCCCACCTTCACAAAAGTCCCACTCTTACACATCAGTGCTGAAGGGCTCTGGGGGCAGGGCAGAGAGGAAATCAGACGCCACCTCCTGGCTGTGTGACATCGGGCAAGCCCCCGCCCCTCTCGGCCTGTTGTCCCTATCTATAAAAATCGAGATAAAGATATAAGGTGGAGGTGAGGGTTCCCCTCAGAAGCACAAGGAACTGCTAGGACCATGGATTTCACCCAGCCCTACTCTGACCTACCCTCCCAGACATAAAGTTTGAGCTTCAGAACCCAGGATGCCTAGTTCCCAGTCCTGACATTCGGGAGACACTAGAAATCTGCTTTCAAGAACCAGAAGTTACCGTGCAGGAGGCGGGAGAGGGCAGCAGCAGTTTGTCTCATAAAAGCCCGGGTTCTGGCCTGTGCTACTCCCCCACCCCATCCCCAGACCCCTCCCCTAGACCCCACCCAACCTGGGTGACCCTGGCAGGGAGGGCTCAGCCCAGGATGACCCTAGGTTGGGGCTGGAAGAGCTACTACAGGTAATACAGGGGCTGGAGCCGCTCCAGAAATGATGTCACAACTCCTGGCAAGGTGGGCCAGGAATGGCAGGGGCCCCTCTATAGTTTTGAATGCCAAAAATGGCAAAGTCAGGACACAGCCCCAGCAGCTCTCTCAGAACCAGACCTATAGAGGCAAGAGGAGAGAGGGTGGGGGGGCTTGTAAGCTCACCCACTGATTCACTTCTAGGTTGCCTCGCACTGTTGTGCCAGTTACATATTACACAATTCCAAGATGCAGCACTTATACTGTAGTACACAAACAAGATCACCTGGAGTTGAGCAGTGCACAATCTGCACCTCCTTACATGGCTGCTGTGACTAATTTATTCTGTTAATACATATCACTGGCCGCTCTGTGCCTGGCCACGTGCTGATTGATGCTGGGAGTTAGACCCAAACCCTGAAACCCTCAGATCTCCCCTTCTGGTGGAAAAACAGGTACAGGAGCAGATGGACTCCAACAGCATGGTTTGGGCATTGTGGGTGGGAGCATGTGGAAGGCTCTAGCTGGATGAGAGATCTACCTCAGGTGACCCAAGCAGGATGAATCCCAATGCATCAGAAACATTAGAGGACTCTTGATAGACAGGTTTTCAGGAAGAGCACCAAGGACTGATCTGTTCCTTCCTTCACAAACATTCCCAAGACCCTTCTTCCCCTCCACTCTATCCCCTTGTGCAGTCTGTCCCTGACTCTGCCTTCTTGCCAACAGGGGAAGTTGTACCCTTAGGACACACACAACCCCTCTCAAGATGGCCTGAGCCACCTCAGGGAAAGCTGGTGCTACGGGCAGCGAGGACAGACAGGGCATGTCTACCTGCTTCTATCCACAGGGTTATGTGCTACTGACTATTCCGGAGGAAGAGCCAGTTCTTCCCAAAGGCCTGTCCCTCCCCTCAGCCACACGTGCTCTGGATCCTTGAGAGGCCGAGAATGGCTACAGTCAGTGGAAAGTCTCAGTTGCAATAAAGATGATTCTTGCTTGCGAAGGAGTCTGGTTCTGAGTTTGCTAAGGGATTCTGGGAGGTGGCGAGGCTACCCTGAAATGTTTGAAGGAAGGGTTTTTCTCCCTGATAGCTCCCGTGTTCCCTTGGCCCCTGAGGGAGATATCCTGAATTCTGTCTTCAGTGTCTCAGGGAAGGGAAGCTCCTCAGAAAACAGAGAAAGAGCCTGAGCTTCAAGAGCCCAGGCCCTGAGAAGCTGAGACACAGAAAGGACACAGGGAATATGCACATACAGGAAGGTTCCCTGCTTGAGAGGGAGGAAGAGGAAGGAAGTAGTTTTGATGTCCCTAAGAAAGGGGGGGGGACTACAAGAGCCCAAGGTATTTGGGAGGCCCTGAGCACAAAGGAAAGGGGTAAAGGGAAGCAGCCAGACCCCTGAGGGTGGAGCCAGGTCCAAGTGGGGGATTATGATATGGCCACACCACAGAGGTGTGACAGGCAGGTGAGTGACTATCATGGGCCCAAGAGCAGTGCCATCGAGGGAGAGAGCAAGGAGCACCCCACCCCAACATCCAGTCCCATGTGGCCCAGGCAGGTCCAGGCAGTGAGCAGAGAAAGCCCCGGAACCAGAGGGCTATGCTGTCAGAAATGTAAGTAGCTCCATGGTTGCCAAGAATGGCAAAGTGGGCAGATGTCCCCTCCCACACCGTGCACCTACCAAAGCCCACAGCGAGTTAGGCCTGGCCCCAGAAAAAGGCAGATGAGGGGAAACTTTGGATTGTGATAAAATCCCCATCACAGGCAGGATGGAGGCTCATAGTCTCTGTTTTGGGGTCTGCAGCCCAGTAACCCCAGCTGACCTCTGGAAACTGGTGGGCCCATGGGGAGGCCCTCCTGGAGGCCAGTCCTTCACCAGCCACCCAAACCATGGAGTGCCCCTCATGGATCTGGTACAGGGTCCCTGGCCTGTAGTACGAGGTTGCAGCCCAGAGCAAACATTGCTGTGGGTTCTCTACTTGACTCCCCAACCTGTTTTACAAATATGAACCACAAGCCCAGCCGTGAAGGAAATAAGCCCCCAACAAGCAGCCCCTAGAGAAGTCCCTGGGCAAGAGGGCAGGGCCACCCTGCAATTCGGCCTTGCAAAGTCTCCCAGCCCTTGGTGCCCATGTGATATACCTAAGATAGGGTGGAGGCTGTGAGACACTTTCCCAGAGGAAAGTTACATCCTAAGCCCAGAATTTTCCCAGTCCTGGTGAGCACACCATGGTACATGGTAGATACATAGTAAATACAAAATAATCAAGTGGAGACAACCTCAGGACCTTGAAGAAAGCTAGGGAAGCCTTGCCTGCTCCTCAGCAGGAACGAGCTATCCAGGCACGAGAGGGCCTGTCCTACCATGGGAGCCCCTCATTCCCCTCCCGGGACGTTAACAGGTGCATCTCATTTTACAGGCTGCGGGCACGGACAGACAGCTGTTATCCCATTAGAGTCTTATGATAACACTGAGTGGCACCTGACGGGGTGTGCAAATACCCCCGTTTGCCCAGGCAGGGTTGCCCACACCCCTTCTGGTGCTGGAAGTCAGGACACTGGCTCCAAAGACCACCTTCCTCCTCCCTCCAGCCCCGATGGCCTCTCCTCACCCCCACCTCCATCCCAGGCCTCTTGGCTCAGCTGGGGAGCAAAGAGCCCAAACACCTCTCCCATTCACCTGCTCTGGTGGCCTAAAGTCTTCTCCAGTGGCATCACTCCTGAAGGTCTTTTTTAAGGAAATATATTTTTTAAGAAGTAGTTTTCACATTTTTTTTCAAGGCTAATGATTCATTTCCTCAAATAAAAGCATACGAAGAAACCTGATACATAAGAGTGACAAGAAAGGGGCTCTGACTAGAATGAGGCTGGGGGCTAAAGTCCCACCCCTCTAGTTCCACCTTCTAACCCCCAAAGCAGACACATCTTAGGAACGTCTATGCGTCATGGAGTTAAGGTATTGAGTTTCCCAGGAGGGAGGCCCCGGTGCATGAGCCATCAAGAACCAAGGAGCAGAGCGCTAAGGGAAGTGACCATGGGAGGGAGGTATTTTGACAGCTAGGATAGTAACCTAAAGAATGGGGGGAGGGGCCCCTGGCTGGCTCCTTCAGTTGAGCATGCTACTCCACTCTAGACCTTGGGGTGGTGAGTTCGAGCCCCACATTGGGTGTAGAGATTACTTAAATGAATGAATGGGGGGAAATTCATCAGAAGAAAGAAAGGGGTCTAGAAGGAAGGACACGGGAAGGCTCTCGCACTTGCCCACCCGCAGCAAGGCACCGCTATCCCCCAGCTCAGGGCTCTGACTCCTCCACGCCTGGTCCGGCCCCCAGTCTAGTCCTGCTGTCCTACTTTGTAAGGACATCCACCCGCGATACCACCTGCAGTACCACGTGGACAAGGCACCCATCGTCTGGCACCTGGATTATAACAGCAGAGAGAAAAGGCTTCTCAAAACATAACCCGGATCATGTCACTCCCTGGTTAAAACCCCCATCCAACGCAGAAGAAAATCCGGCTTGGCCACATCCCCCAGCCTCTGCCTCTCCTGGTCTCCACTTGTCTCCCTACCGCCCCCTCCCCCTCCCTCATCAGGCACACTGGCCTTGACTTGCTCCCCACTGCAGGCTCGCACAAGCCATTCCCTCTCCCTCTCCCCCCGCACCCTGCACAGGACAGTTTCTTCTCTTCCTTTAGATCAACTTAGAAATCACTTCATCTGAGAGGCCCTCCACTACTTCTGTCTCAAACCTTCATTTCTTTCAGAACACTTAGCACAACTTGTCATTATTTTATTGAATGGTCTATTACTTGTTCTGTGTCTGTCTCTCTGACTACAAATTATGAGGGAAGAGACCATGGCTCACTAATACATTTCTGGGCTTGATACATAGTAGGTGCTTAATAAATATTTGAGGAGGGATGCCTGGGTGGCTCAGTCGTTAAGCCTCACTCAGGTCATGATCCCAGGGTCCTGGGATCGAGCCCCGCATCGGGCTCCCTGCCCATCAGGGAGTCTGCTTCTCCCTCTGCCCCAACCCCTGCTCATGCTCACTCTCTGTCTCTCTCAAACAAATAAAATCTTCAAACAAACAAACAAATGAATAAATATTTGAGGAATACACAGATGGATGGATGGATGAATGGATGGATGGATGGATGGAAGGAAGGAAGGAAGGATGTGTGGTAGATGGTTGGACTCATCACCGCTAATCCAGGCGCTGCTCCCATCTGAGGACACACTACTGCTAGAAGCCAGAGGGAAGGCAGGGCCAAGGACTTCAGATTTTCCATTTGCATGAATATATATTCCAAGGAGAAAAAAAATCCTTATCTGTTTGTTAGAGCAAAGAGTTCTTTTAGGTGATAACCTAAAGCAAACAAAACCTAGTTTGAGATGTTAGATGGAGTCGAATTGTTTTTCCTTCTAGGGTAACTTGTAACTCAGATATTTCACTAAATGATGCTCACCTTCCCCACAAGAAACCCAAATGCTTGAGGTTGGCAAGAGCAAGCCACATCTCACATGGATCAGGAATCCTGAAAATATTCATATTCTTTGAAATGCATATGATAAATTTCCACTTCTGGAGATTTTCTAAAGAAATCATCAGAGATTCAGAGAAAGATTTAAGGGCAAGACTGGTTGCCACAGCATTGGTTTTATGATGAAAATTTGGGAACAAGCTGCATGTCCAACAATAGAGGATCACTTAACTTATCTGAGCCACAGTCCCTTCATCTCTAAATGGGGATGTGGGTGATGGTGGTGATGCTGTTGTTGATGGTGATGCTAACAGGTTGTCGTCGGGGTGGAAAGCGTTTTCTGAGTTCTCAATAGTAGCGGTTTGGTGGTTGTGGCCACAGCCTTAGGACTCGAGTTTCATTGTGATTTCCATGACATGACCCTTTCCTCCTTCTCAGGCAAAGCTAGTTCCCCATAATGTAAAACCCAGGCTGACTGAAACCATGGGCAAATGCCACTATAGTGATACCCGCAGCTATATGTGGAGCCAACTTATTGCACTTCCAGAACAGGATGCCCATTAGCAGGTGCTCAGAGGGACAGCAGCAAAGACAAGGTGCCCACCAGCTACTTGCCCCTCTGGGGATAATGAAAAGCTCCTCTCGGCACAGACCCACTCACCTCTGGCCTACAAAGTCAAGACCACTGGCCTGACACTGGGCATTGAGGGGCAACTGGGTAGAAAAAAAAAACAAACAGAGCCAATACATAGACACTTGCAAACATGTCCTGGAAGTAAATATTTAGCCTTTTAAAACCTCTTATGCATTTGTGAAAAGGTATGTTCATAAGTCCGGTTGCAGTAGAATGTACCAAGAAAACTCTATCCTACTAACAATGAAAACTCAGAATGACATCAAAACGTCTCTATACCTGCCTTCATTTTGGTAAAAGCATTGTAAAGGATCCATTTTTTTTGGTAAAGAAACAATCAAAAAATCCATATTTTCTTATTGCAAACAAGGTATGAGTAGTTGCCAAAATCTAGGGAAAATCTAGGGAAATGGTATAAAATCTGAGAGAAAGGTGGGTGAAAAAAACTGAAAATGGCCAACACGATAGTAAAAAATGATGATGGTGATGATGATGATAGTAAATTATAGAATACTCACATATGCTAACGTGGTGCTAATCTTGTAACATATTTCATCTTGCTTAATCCTCCTGACAATCCTATATAGGAACAATATCATCCCTACTTTACGGATGAGGAAACTAAGACACAGAAACACTGGATAATGCCCAAGACCACACACCAGCAGGCAGCTGAACCAAGATTCACACCCAGGTCTGTCTGGCTCCAAAGCTTGTATGCAGAAACTTTGCCTCTCCTCCTAAAACCCGTATTGTTAGCCTTTGATAAATCACCCACAAAGCCCACTGAAAATCTTATGAGAGATCCTAAGAAATGAAAATTGACCCAAACTTTACAAGCAACATAGAAGTGTGCAGGGATAAAAGTTCCCTGCAGGAGGCCCCTGTGAGTTCCTGTTATTGGCCAAGATCTGAGATTGATTATACCAGAGAAGAAAACTGAGGCAGGAGTGCTGGACATGACTGCTGAGTTCCAGGGACTAGAAAGACATAGACAAGCATATAAATGTGTATGCAGGTGTGCATATGTTACTAAAGAAACACCTACGAGAGGTCAAAATCCTGATGCCTGTCAGTGGGACACGCACAGCTCAGCCAGACCTATTGAGACATCTTCTCATGGAGGCCATTAAGAATTGGTACCTGCCTTATCATCTGCAATTGTGATCTCAGCCAAGCCTTGGCCAGCCTTGAAAGGGTCCTCTCTTTCAAGAGTCAGCAGGTCAAATCGCTGAAGGCTTGGGAACAAGCAGGCCCTTCTGCCCAGTCTGATAAGCCACCCTGCGTGAAAGGGCTTCCCATAGATCTTGGATTAGCAGAATTCAATGACTGCCCCACCTCCTAAGGTTGAAGGAGAGAAAGACAAAGAACTGGGAGGCCCCAAGGGCCACTAGAGGCCGCATCTGGGATGTGCCCTTTCCCACCCATTCTTTGGGTCCAGAGAACCACTTGGAGGTACCAAAGTCAAGGGCCACATCCCCCAACAGCTGTCACAAATTATGCCTAAAAGATGACTCCATTTCCCTCAGATGTCCAAGAAAAATAAGACTCAAGACAGTTGGGTTTTGTCTTCTACTCATCATCATATATAAAACTCTAGGTTCTGCCCTTTGAGAAAAGTTCAACTGTCATTCGTTCTATTTCTGACATTTCAGCAAAGCCCAAAATGGGACCTTTGGCAAATGAAGCTATAGTTGAAGTTCACAGTATGAGAAGCCCCATGGGTTGAAGAGGGCCCTGCAGCAAACATGTGGAGCCTGCTTGAGGGCAGGAATCTGGGCTAATTCCCCAGGCTCGGGTTGGTAGGAGCAGGTACTAACCAACCCCTTAGGCAACATCATCTCTCACTCTCCCAGACTCTGGTACTGATCGTACAGAATGTACAAAATCACAAAATTTCAAGTGGTAGGAACCCAACAGGTGACTAGGCCTTCTCTAAAATAGAAGATAAGCCAGAGGCCCAAAGAATAGGCTCTAGAGTTTTGGGGGCCATTAAAGGAGGTAACGAGGAGAAAGAGCCTAGAGTTCTTGAATACAAACGAGTACCATTCCAGGCTACGGACTCTGTTCAAGTTTTTTGTTTTGTTTTGTTTTTAAGATTTTATTTATTTATTTGACAGAGAGGGAGAGTTAGCGAGAGCAGGAACACAAGCAGGGGGAGTGGGAGAGGGAAAATCAGGCTTCCTGCCGAGCAGGGAGCCCGACATGGGGCTCGACGTGGGGCTCGACGTGGGGCTCGACCCAAGGACCCTGGGACCGTGACTTGAGCCCAAGGCAGACGCTTAACGATTGAGCCACCCAGGCGCCCCATCAAGTTTGATTCCAAGCGCAGTTAGGGAAAGGAAAGAGGGCTGAGCAAATTATTTAACTGCTATGTGTAAAAGCCCCCAGGCATGCACTCATGCTCTCACCGGTTGCAGACACTGTATGTTCCAATCCTCCTGCATCCTTCGCTTCCTTCTTATCACATACATCTGATATAAACTGTCACTTGACAGGAAGGCTGTCCCTAAAGACCCTCTCCCTCACATCCCCACCACAGCACTGGTCACTGCTGAGTGCCCACCATGATGAGGGACGGCACCGGCACCATAAAGGGCTCTCGCTGGGCTGGCACCTGGAGGCCTTACACCCCCCTTGGCTCTGCCATTCCCCCGGCACCCACCTAACTTGAAGATAACAGGCCTATGAAGGTTTAAAATCAGGAAAGGACAGATACCTGGCCTGGCTGCACCTCTAAGAAAGTTCCAAGCACCATGAACATCCCTCAGAAAGACACTGGCAAATGTCACAACCATTAGCAGGTGCTGATCTTGGCAGTCAGCCTGTATCACGCCACCCTTACCAGCACAAATTTGATCATGTCCCCTCATGTCTAACAACTTCTGTGAGAGACGCTGGGCTATAAAATGAGATGCAGCTTTGCTTCTGACAGTTCCCAGGCAAGAGCAGGGGGAGAGGCAGCTTCCGAAAACGTCTGCCTATCAACAGAGACCCATCAACACTGGGCAAGGTAAGAACTTGCTAAATCAAAATTCATGAAAGAAAATGTCAAAACTCTGAGGCAGGAACAAGTACAGGACAGCTCACCAAAGGATTGATGCGTAGAGTTTGGCGTTTATCATCTCTTTAGCAATGCCCCTTCCCTACTGAAATGCACAGCACTCTACCTAGCATGGTAGGTGGTAACAATTGCCTGGTATGCAACCGCTTTTAAAAATGGGGGATCTTGGGGCGCCTGGGTGGCTCAGTCTGTTAAGCGGCTGCCTTCGGCTCAGGTCATGATCCCAGGGTCCTGGGATGGAGCCCCAAGTCAGGCTCCCTGTTCAGCAGGGAGCCTGCTTCTCCCTCTCCCTCTGCCTGGGGCTCCCCCTGCTTGTGCTATCTCTCTGTCAAATAAGTAAATAAAATCTAAAAAAAATGTTTTTGATTAAAAAAATAAATAAAAATGGGGGATCTTTTGGGGCACCTGGCTGGCTCAGTCAGTAGAACATGCGACTCTTGATTTCAGGTTTGTGAGTTTGGGCTCCACGTGTAGAGATTACTTAAAAATAAAATCTTTTAAGGGGCACTTGGCTGGCTCAGTTGGAAGAGCATGAGAGCATGTGACTCTTGATCTCAGGGCCATGAGTTCGAGCCCCACACTGGGTGTAGAGATTACTTAAATAAGCTTTTTTAAAAATTAATTAAAATAAAATCTTTTTTTAAAAAATGAGGGATTTTTCCTGGGACTCTTGAATGATTCAAGACAATGTCTTTAAAATAGTGCCACAAATTCAGGCACAGGCAGAGAATTTTATTATTTCTCCCTCACAGGACACCTACATGTTGCCTTAGACACCAAATTCCAATTTCTCACAGATGAAGATAAAATGAGAAAAATAATAAAAATGTAATGAGCTTTTTCCTAAAGTCTAACTAATTCAATGTGAAAGATGTCATTGACTTCCCATTATGTCTTTCCCAACATTTCAGCAATAGCCGTTCTTCTAGGTCTTGGTAAATGGCAGGCAGCTTGATTTGGGCAATGCCTATGCATGGCAAGAGCAGAGGTTGATGAGCCTGAGCTTATTTTTTTTTAAAGATTTTATTCATTTATTTATTTGAGAGAGAGAGAGCACCAGCAGGGTGGGAGGGGCAGAGGGAGAGGGAGAAGCTGGCTCCCCACTGAGGACCCTCGAATCATGACCTGAGCCGAAGGCAGACACTTAACCGACTGAGCCACGCAGGTGCCCCGATGAGCCTGACCTTATTAAACCTGAGAAGGTAAGATAATGCAAATAGACAGGAATTCCAGAGTCTACTGGCTTCACTGAGGGAAAATACCCTAAGACACAAACCTCCCTATTATCTTAAACATGAGAGAAAGACTTGAGAGAATCATTGTAAGGGAGGAATCTGATGGCAAGAGAAGGGAAGCTACCATTGAGTCACACACCTGAGCTTAGAGTCAAACAGGGGTTTTCTGCCTGCGTGGACCCAGCTTTCTGTCTTCTTGCTGAGGCTGAGTCTCCTCAGCTAGAAATGGGGTAATAAATATTATCTAGTTCCTGGACTTGCTGTGAGGATTATATAAGATGTTGAGGATCAAGTACTTAGCACACTGACCAGTACTTACATTGACCAGTACTCTATAAGTAGATACGTATGGACACATCCCAATAAAGAGAGGGAAAGTCAGACTTGTAAGTTTACACATTCACAACAGTTATGGCTGCTCAACCCTGGCCAAAACAAAAAGAAGCCACATGCTCTGTGGTCAATAGGACCACCCAGTGCCCTGCAATAGATGAAGCTATAGAAAGTGGGTAAATGGGTTAACTCAATCATCAATCCACACACAGAGGAGCCACCAACACAATGAGGATGGTCCAATGCCACCATAGGACCATGCCTGTGCTCTCCAAGAACATGGGAACAGGCTTTAAAAAGACAAGAGAAGTCCTGACATGGTCATACTGACATAAAGATAGCTCTAGCCTCTGCACACTGAGATGAAATGCCAGAACAGCCCAATGACCAAAGGGGTGGAGGGTGCCAAGCCTGAAACTGATTGATTGGGTGATTTAGTCCTGATTGAGCAAAACTACCAGCTGGAGGCTGGCCAGTGGGCACAGGTGAGAATATTGCCTGCTCTGTACCACAAGTCTCACCGTCGGTAAAATGAGGATATACCCTCCTTCTCAGGGTTGTGTAGAGAGGTTTTTGTTTTTTTTTTTTAAGATTTTATTTATTTATTCATGAGAGACAGAGGGAGAGAGAGAGAGAGAGAGAAGCAGAGGGAGAAGCAGGCTCCCAAGGAGCAGGGAGCCTGATGTGGGACTCGATCCCAGGACCCCGGGATCATGACCTGAGCTGAAGGCAGATGCTTAATCATCTGAGCCACCCAGGCGCCCTCTGTAGTGAGTTTAGAGCAACTGATGTCCGTTTACACTCCACAAAGGGGCTGACACTTAGAAAGCTCATACCAACAAGGACAGTGCTATATACTAGTTGACCAGAAGCTGGGAGAGACTTTGACCACCACTGGAGCGACACCTTTTGTGGCTGGATCATTCAAAATTCTTGAATTCCCCAGTTGATAACTCAGAAGGCTCCAAGGATATTTGAGAATGGAAGACTGGCAGGAGGATGTGGACCCTAGAGGTAAGGCTGTTGGCAGGGCTTGGCCTGTACTCAAAGGTTGCCACCAGCCTGTAGCCATCTTTATGGAAAGTTGAAAAAGTAGAAAAAACAAGACTTTGACTGCCATGTGATGGAACATTTTCTGATGAATACAATATACAGACAGAATATCAATAATGTGGCACCTTTCCACAAGAGCTAGGACCCTTGTATGTATATGTCCAGTACAAATGTACTGGCACCCCTATGGCCCACTCGAACGTGGTGTCTAACAAAACTCACTTCTGCAGGTATCAGTTGCCAAGATGCTTACCCTCTGGGCCCTGGTCATCACGCTGACCGTCCAGGCAAGAGCACTTGACCTGCTGACTCCATCTTCACTGCTGGGAACTCTTTCTGGCAATGAAGCAGCCATTGGGGCTCTCAAAAAAGTCCCTCTCGATCTACCCAGAACACTGCTCGGTAGCTCCCGAAAAGACTTTCCTTCTAGAAAACATCGAGCTGGGACCCCAGGAGGCAGGTGTCTACCCGTGGCCAAGTACTTACTGTCTCACAGCAAGCTCGAAGAAGGTAAGTAAAAATTGTTTCGCCGGCACACCTTTGATTTTCCACCCCCTCACCCACACTTCTCATTTCTAAACCCAAAAGCTAATTACACCTTCAATAGGGAGAATGCATCAGAATCGCCTTGGGAGCTTGTTAACAAACAGCTGCCTGGGCTCCACTCCCAGACATTGTGGTACAGCGGTACTGCAGTGGGCCTGAAAACCTGGTTTTCTAATAAGCTCCAAGTTGATGTTGAAGCTGCTTGTCTGTAGTCCACACATGGGGAAGGACTGCTCGAAGCAACATGCTCTTGGAACCGGCAAAATGTCTGGTCACCTGCCTTTAATGTGACCTTTATCACCTGGATACTGCCAGGAGCACTCACAGCTGCTCAGTGCTGGCCTCTACAGCTCATCCCAAACACCCACAGGTGCCTAGAGCATCAACCTGGTTGACAAGGAGGCAGGACATGGGAAATCCAGGCCCACCCCCAAACCCCGTGACCAGATTTGCTTTCTCCAAGCTCCCTTCTCACACCCTTCCTGAGTCCCAGCCTCCTCCTCAAAGATGTGACATTCTGTCCTCCAACAATCTCCTGGGGCCAGAGAGAAGAGGAGTTCAGGAATTCCAAGGCTTGGCAAAGAAGTGACTCTTTTTGGAGACCAAGAAAGGAGCAGGACTCATCAGCAAAGGAAGGCCAGTAGGAGAGCCCACAGAGGAACCTGTGGTGGCCTTTTGCAGCCGTGGCTTCTACAGCCAGCCTCCCAGGATGACGTAGGGGCATCATGCCAAAGGTAACCTGCTTGCACCGTGTCTCAATCTTGTTTCTGAGGTAATTCACCCATGTTTAATGAGAAAGACCTTCCATCCACTTTCACCATGGTATTCTATTAGATGAATCCTCCACAATACTCACCTATTCAATTTCTGTCCTCTGCAATTCTGTGCTACTCCAAACAATGCTGACCTGAACACCCCTGTATGGGTCTTCATGTGAAATTCTCTAGGCACAAGCCTATGATGCGGGTGCATCCACATCACCCTGCACAGGCAAGTGCTCTCCAGAGTGTAGAGCCCCATGCGTGGGAAGCAGCAGCAAGGCTCCAAAAGCCAAGGCCCATCAGCTCAACAGGGCTGGTACCACTGAATTTCTTCCTCCTGCTACTCTGTTGTCCTTTGGTCCAATTAACTTCTTTGCTGAGGTAGGCAGGGTTGACCACCATCCAGATGTAATAGCTCCCCTTCTGAGTTCCTTCCTCAGGCCACTGAGAGCAGTATGACAGGATAGGACCCTCGTGACTTCACAGCTCTCCAAGTTGGCTCTTGACCCTCTCTCCTTCCCCATCATCTTCTGGGATTCCACTTCTCCCTGCCCTGCTTATCTCCAGCATGGTGAGCACCTCCTCCCTCCTAACGATAACAATGCTGCAGGAGGATCAGAGCTGATGCAGGTGTTCTCTTAGTACGGGCAGCTTGTCAAAGGTGGCAAGACCTCCCAATGACCCACAAGGGGAAAATGAGGCCTGGAGAAGAGACTTGCACAGAATCACACAGATGGAGAACAGAAGAGTCCACATCTGTCAGCAACACCATCTCTTCACTAGCCACCTCAACCCTACTCTACACTTAAAATTGGCTTAACTCATTCATCCTGTACCCAACAACACATGCTGCAGGTTCTATCATGCATTCCTGGACAGGTGCAGAGATTGGGGCTCAGAAAGAGAAGCTTCTGCCTTGGGCCACTCAGACTTCAAGGAACAGAGTCTAGACCTTATAAACTCAAAGCTACTGGGCTCAAAAGTTAAACTAAGTCCTTTTGTTCCATGCCCAAACTGCTTTAGAGTAACATCCTCAACACCAGGTTGGCCTCAGGTAGGTGCTAATAAGTGTTAACTCTTGACAGAAGACAAGTTATCTCTGCAACTCCAGGCTGTCCTGTGGTGGGCAGTGGCAGGATGGATATATCCAGAAGGCATGACATACAGGACCTGTGGGTCTCAAAATTCAGAGGTGCTGCTTTTCCAGCTGGGAAGGTTCCTCTGGCTGAACCAGCTGGACAGCCAACAGCAGGATCATGTCTCTTGTCTCGTTTCGGATATGAATGTCACCCTGCCCCAAGATCAAGAAGAAGCTGATGTGCGAGAAGGTACTTCTGTCTGGCACAACTGGAAAAGTGTTATCCACGGTGTCTAACTCCAACCTACTGTCTGTGTTAGCCATCACTTCAGCCCTCAACATACCTGGAGGTGATGCTCTTGGTGGCATCCTGGGCAAAGGAAATGGCGGCCAGTCCCCACAGCTCCCACTGCCATCACTCTCAAAAGTCACTGATGCCCTCAATATCCAAGGGGATCTGGGCAGCCTACTACCCACCGGTGCAGAGAAGAATCCTACAAAAGGACTCGTCAACACCCTTGGTCTCGCAAATCTCCCCCCGCCCCTGCCCCTGCCCCTGAATGATGTGGGTGACCAAGCCGGCAAGCTCACAGAATCCACCCAGGGCATGCTGAACAATGTACTGCCAGCAGGCATTGGAGATGCGGTCACAGGCCTTCTGGGAAATATTAACCTAGAAGATCTCTTGATGGGTTAAGTGCTTCCTTGATCCTAAGGTCTGGCACAGGAAGAAAGCTGCTGTTTGGGGACAGTGAAGTTCAACCTCCAACAATCTCATGGAAAGGGACAACCACATTTTCATGAAGCAATATTCTAGTTGTGTGCTGAAAGGGTGCCCTTTCAGAGGGAAATATGTTCAAGATTTCTTGAGCTTAAAGAGCAGGGTGGGGAAGGGGGCTAGGGAGTCCCAGGGATGGATGGGTTGGTAAGCTGTTAATTGGCTGCTTCGAGGGTACTTCTCCTACTGCCTAGGCTGATTTCTGGATTTCATGACCCATGATGCTGTCACTTTGCAGATTAAATGTTCAAAAAGTGACTGTGGAAAGCATGACATCAACCATGACAGGTGATGGGATCCTCATCCAAGCCACAACTACTGCCTTCATTGGTGGAAAAGGGTGAGTCTGTTTCCAAATCAGTCAACTGGGACAATATAGACTAGAGACTTAAGATTGAGGATCCAAGGGTCAGGCAGAGACAACACAGAATAAGGTAGGATGATTGAGGTGGGATTAATTGGACACCAGGAACAGCTGTCTCTCGCCTCTGCCCCCAAGGACCAAGGCAGGGGAATGACCCCATGGAGACCCATCCTTAAGTAGTTTAAGCACAGCCAGAAATCCAGATTTCCATGTGAAATCTGCACAATTTTATACATGGGCAATGAAGAGAGAAACCTCAAAAAAATGACATGTACACTGGTATTATGACTCCAAATAATCTGGACTCTCCAAGGAAAATCAGCCCACTCTACAAACTGTCTGAGGCAGTAAGGGGGGACAGAGATGATTCATCCACCTAATGGGTAATTGATACACAGCTCTATACCAGATGTTGTGCTGGGCACAGGAGGACTAATAGCAGTCCTTGTCCTCAGCGAGCATCAACATGTGGGGAGGAACAGGTTAACAGTGTAGGCCCAAGGCACATAAGAAGACACGAGAGGGAAAGGCAATCCACCCTGGGAGAAGGCTTCTTAGACTAACACACACAGCACTGAAACCTCTCACTAGGCAAGCTCCAGCCAGGCACTTCACTGAGGCACTCTGAACTCACTAAACCCTTTTGACAACCTCCTCAGAAAAGCAGTCCTGTTTCTAGACTAGAAAAGTTTAGACTATCAAAACCAGTTACAAACCTTGCTCAAAGTCACACAGCCGACAGAGTTTGAACCTAGACATTGTGTCTCCAGAACCCATATTTGTGACTGCTACAGTTGGCAGTATCAGGAAGAACCATTTGTCTTCTCCAGAACATCCGGCTTTAATGAGACCTGGTTCTGGTAAATGGTGGGTTTTTCTTATGCTGTCACCCATGAAACAGACAGCTGGGGATGCTGGGCACAAAAGCGTAACCTGTAATGGGCATCTTGTTACAAGTCGGCCTGGTGCCATGAACAAAAGAAAACTTCTTGAAGGCTGGTGAGGAGAGTGATTTTTATCAATGTTTACTGAATGCCTACCATGAGCCAGGCTCTGAATCCTGTGTAGAGGAGGAAGGCCAACCTTGAGGCATGCTCACTGGAAAGCACCAAACTTTCCCTCTCTCAATTAATCTAGACAAATACATGAGGCTGACTCCCAAAATGCCTATTGGTTGGCCTGAGGGACATCCTGGAGCCAGGTATGGTTTCACCTGCATCTTGCTCTCCACAGCCTAGCAGGACCTGTAGTCAGCATCCTGGGATATAAAGTACACAGAGATGTAACCCTGAAAATTGGCATTTCCACAAACAACACCCAATGTGTCAACTTCCAAGCCCAGGACAAGGACATCAAGGTCAAGAAAGTGACCCTTCAGATAGTGGACACGTACGTGAGACCATTTTTCTCATTTTCTAGATCAATGTGTGCCAGAATGTCCCCACTGAGGGGGACATGAATGAATTTAGAGATGAATTTGGCCAATCCAATGGTTTGAATGATCAGTAAATGGAGGCTCAGTGAGGGGTCTCTGTTTGGAAACAGCCCACTGTTTGAAAACAGTCTTTTTTTTTTATTTTTTATTTTTTTTAAAGATTTATTTATTTATTTATTTCAGAGAGAGAATGAGATAGAGAGAGAGAACATGAGACGGGGGAGGGTCAGAGGGAGAAGCAGACTCCCTGCCGAACAGGGAGCCCAATGCGGGACTCGATCCCGGGACTCCAGGATCATGACCTGAGCTGAAGGCAGTCGCTCAACCAACTGAGCCACCCAGGCGCCCTCTTTTTTTTTTTTTTTTAAAGATTTTATTTATTTGAGAGAGAGATTGAGAGAGAGAGCACAAGCAGGGTGAGGAGCAGAGAGAGAAGCGGGTAGGCTCCTCCGCTGAGCAGGGAGCCTGACTCGGGGCTCGATCCCAGGACTCCAGGATCATGACCCAAGCCAAAGGCAGATGCTCAACCGAATGAACCACCCAGGTGTCCCTGAAAACAATCTTCTCTCACTCTGCCTGATTAGCTAGGCATTTTGTTCTTTTTGCAAAAGCAATGCATCCACTTAGATCAAAATTCAAAAGATACAAGAAGCCATGTGAAAAGTCTTCCTCCCACCCACGAATGCCAACTGGCTAATTATGTTCCCTGGAAGCAACCAATGAATCTAGTTTCTTCTGTTGGCTTTCAGAGATAGCATTTGCATATGTACAATTGTGTGTATGTATACACACACTGAGAGGGGCAGATATTATATGCACTTTTCTGGACTCTGTTTCACTTAAAAAAATAGCTTGAAATCTGTTGCATCCATATACAAACAGCTTCATTTTTTATGGCCTAGCATTCCATTATGAAGATGCACTATGATTTAACAGTCCCTTATCAAGGAAGAGTTGCATTTTTCAATTATTAACTTTTGTATCCAACTCCAACTAGTAAGGTCCCAGACAAGTCTGTTCACTAACATGAACGAGGATCTGAGGGATAAATCCTTCTGCATGGGATTTCTGGGTCAGATGTCAGGCATTGTCAGTTTTCCCAGGTGTCCTTGCATCTTCCTTAATGACTGAAACTGTACACAAAAGGGCTCAGGTGCTTGCACAAATTAAGAAGCAGGACATCATGCAGCTGCTTCATCAATAGATGGTTTTCTTCCAATGTCTGGGCAAAATCCAGGAATGCAAGAATCACACAGTTCTCCACATCTCTTTCCCAGGCTCACAGATACTTTGCCTGCGCAAATCCCTGCGCTTCTGCCTTTGGACAACATCATTTCTCAAGTGTTGACAATAGCTACGGAAGAAAATCTAAGTCCTGGGAAAGAGGAGAGCACCACCTCAGAGGGCTGGGTCACTGGGGGAAAGACAGGGAGGAGCCCTTTCCTCAGATGTGGCCTGATGCTGGGAGAGACTCAAGAAGGAGACATCAGCCCTTCGGGCCCCAAAACCCCAGCAGCAGGACAGGATAATGCCTGTCTGGGAGAGGGAGGATGAACTCTGCCAAAAAGAAGTCCAAGAAACTGGACGGGGAGAAGGAAGGAAGACGGGGAGAAGGGGAAGAGGAGCTGGGCTAAGGAGGAGGACGGGCCTGCTGCACTTCCTTGGCAAAGCTAACTGGTGGTGATCTCACAGTTTCAAGAATCGGAATCGTGTGACATTGATCTCAGTGACTTCAACGAATGCAAGAACTGTGAGTCCAAACACCAGACCTCCCTGGGGCTCACAGGTCAATGGAGGGCTCCTCTGGGATCCCACCAGATGACAGACAGGAGAGTATGGGGCTGTGAGCTACAACACCATGTGCCTCCAAGCGTTCAAACCTAAGCACCCTCAGGGCAGAAAATGTGGCAACTTGCCGGCTTCTCTGAATCACTGTAACTCATTCTCCAGGACAGAGCAGGGCAAAGAGCCCCTTAGAAGTCTCTGTGATAACCCTATCACCCAAATGGTTTGCAAAGTGCACATGTGTGCAGAGTTGGAGCAAGGAGCATTCCCAGTCCTCACGCCAGGGAAGCTGAGAAACAAAAATTCCCTCCAATGTCCCCAAATATATCCAGGAGAAAGGAATGATAGAACATAGCGGGACACTGGCTTCCAAGACAGTCAAAGCAGGAAACTGGTAACATTTCCCAAGTCCCAGAGTAGATGAAACTGGGGCCTGGGCAACAAGCCTTTTCCTCTCATTTGAGGTTTTGGCACAAGAAGAATAGGGCCAAGCCCTTGTGTTGTCTTCCTCCCTGAAGCCTCCTCCCAGAAATGTGGAAAAGCCAAATAGGGCATCAGCTTTCTGCCCGGGAGCAAGAAAGAGAGAGTTGTCCACACTGGTCCCCCATCTGGAAGGCAGAGTCACCAAGAGCCCAGGGGTTGCAGGGGTCTCTATATGCTGTTTCCCCTCACCTGCAGCTACTGGCTTGTTCAAGTATGACGTTGTAAGTTCCAGGATTTCTCCACAAGGTCTTTCCATCTTCTACTGTGTAAGTGTTCTTTATACTTACAATAGATTCTGTAGGAGGGCTGGAGACATCCCCGAACTCACGATATATATGCTACTTGAAGAACACTTAAATGGGGGAATTCACCTGGAAAGTGAGGACCTGTAGCTTCTCTTAGACAATCAGACATCTGGTTGTTGGACTACATCAGGGCTAATCCACTAGAGAGGAGTAGTGCTTCCTCCTTTACAAGAGGTTCCTGCTCTCCAGTCTCCACAAACCGCACAAGTTCCCACAGACCCCTAACATGGAGGCTGGGTAGGCCTACTGCTGTCATCATTCTCATCCACTGCAATCCTCACAGGGGGCCACTTCACTCCTCCAAATCTCAGCCAGGCCTCCAAAGACACAGGAATTGATGTTAGTCTCACCTGATGACAGGGATTTTTCTGCTTTTCTTTCTCTAGGCTAAAGCCCTCTTTAACAACACTATAGTCCCTGTGCCCGGAAGTCCCCTGCCACCAGATCCTAAAAATGCCGTTTCCCTAACTCTGTCCCATAAGTTACTCAAAATAATCGTCACTCTAAGTGCCAAGCAGAGCTCTGTCAAGGTAAGCATCATCTACATGGCCCCTGGCACCATTCCCCTCTTTGCTTAAGCCTAGTCTGTCAAACCCTGAGAGAAGGTGAAAATGCAGTGGGTTCCAGAACATTCTTCCAGAGATAAATATGAGGAAATGCTGTGGGATGCAGATTTTCCCTTAATGATCGTGTAAATGGATCTTTGTTGACATTGAGGGACAGCAGAGAGCAGGGGCACAGAAGAACAAAGGTTTTCTGAGTGTTTGCTTTATGCCAAGGACAAAGGTGTCTTCTTTATATAATGAATGTCCTTGCATTCTCACAATAGTACTAGGAGGTAGGGAGTCTTATCCCCATTTTACAGAGAACCAAAGCAAGAGAAGTCATTTACCCACAGCTGCAGTATGAACAGGGGAGTGGGTTTATCCACATGTGAGGTATTCATTTGCTCCTGGCCCCAAAAGTGAGAAAAGGAAGAGAGGAAGTAATAACAAGGATATAATAATCCCACCTGACAGGAGACACAGACATTTATGCAGAAAGTTGTCAATTTAGCATGAAGATGACAGAGTAGAGAGAGCAGACAGTGAGTTCCCTGAGAAGATGCCTGAACTTAACCTTGAAGGGGGAGCGGTTTACTACAGACCCAAAGTATGTACCAGGCAGAGGAAACAGGATGTGTCAAAGGTAGGCATCATGGAATCATAGAAAGGTAAGCAGAATGCCAGCAGAGAGAAGTAGATCTTGGAGACCCTAGAAGGGGAATGCAGAAGAGGCAGATCAGCAACAACCAGTCCTTCCCAATACTGAATTCAGCATTGGTCTTGAGCATCTGCAGCTGCACCGCTGTGCCAACAGCACAGTCTGGAACATAATAGGAACCCAATAAACATTTGTTCAAGGAGCCACCTAAGGCATCAAAACCTACTGAAAGGCTTTGGAAAACCTCCAAAAGCAGAAGCCTGAGCGACTGACCGAGTTCCACCTCCCCACCTAGACTTGTCCAGTAACAGACTTCTACTAGGAAAAAAACACATATCAGAGGCACCCAAAAACGACTGATAAAAATGCTCCTCCCATCTCTTCCAGGAGGACAAGGTGCAAGATGTAATGCCTGTGGTTCTGAAGAAATTTTTGTCTGCCCTTAATGGTATGTGGAATTAATAATGTAAATACTTAGAAGAGTCGTAAGACAGGGACAAGCCTGTGAAACCGCACTACAGAATGTTCTATGGCACTGAGCACAGTATCTTTCAATCACCATCTGGACTGAAAATCACTTGTTTTCAGATAGGGACTTCAGAATCTTGAGATGGCAAAACATGAAAATTAAATCTAAATGCCTCTTCTACAGGTCCTAATGAAATCTAGTCCACTAGGGGTCTTCAGGACCAACATCCTCATATCACTTAGGAGAAACATGGACCTGGATCACCTAGTCACAGAAATGCTGGAGTTTGAGAAACTTGAGACTGAGATCATGAACTTCGCAACCATCAAGAGATGATGGTACAAAATGCCCCCTGTACATATTTGTGGTGAACTCTAGAGGGGTTCAAAATATTGCAAATAACACCAAAATAGCAGGGTCTTTTAATCTTCTTAAGTTAGTAAAGACATGCCTACATGTCTCCTAATATTGATTCTCTGTACAAAGAATACCCACCAGGTTTCCAGTTATTTCTAGGGTCATTTCTGATCCTTATAAATTCACCCATAAACACACACACACAAGACGAAGAGAGTCTATGTCTAAATCTGTCCATTGCGGTGCCTGGGTGGCTCAGTTGGTTAAGCAACTGCCTTCGGCTCAGGTCATGATCCTGGAGTCCCTGGATCGAGTCCTGCATCAGGCTCCCTGCTCGGCAGGGAGTCTGCTTCCCCCTCTGACCCTCCCCCCTCTCATGTGCTCGCTCTCTCTCTCTCTCTTTCTGTCTCAAATAAATAAAATCTTTAAAATAAATAAATAAATAAATAAATAGATAAATAAATAAATAAATCTGTCCACTGAATGGGCGGGGGAACAATTTCTCCTAGAGCCGTACACTGACCAGAGATCCCTCTGGTTGACTGTGGCTAAAACAACCCAGCCTGGTAATTGTTTTTTCAACACATATCATAAAAATCTCCTTTATTTCAGAAATGACAAGTACATGGAATGTGCCACCAGGAATAACCTCAAATCCTCTAACCAAAGCCCAGGTTGAAGTACTTAAATCGGAAAGAGAGAAATACAAATATTTTCCTTTTGCACTAAGGCCTACTCTGTACTTCAACCTTCACAGGAATGAATGGGGCCAACGGGCCTCAGCCTCAGTTTGTTCCAGGCTGCCTTACCAGCTCCAACCAATCTCCCCACTCTTTCCTAGGCAGATTCATTGCCTACTGTCCCTTTAGTCATAAGTCCTAAAACTGAGACACTCTTGGTTACATGCAGGCAAATAAGCTATCCATCTCCATGAGGACTCTCATACTTTTCTAAATATGCCTCAATGCTTTCTTTGGAAAGATTCCTACCACATATGCCCGACTCATCCACAGTTACCTTCTGTATGCTAGAGCCTCTCATTCTTTGCCACCCTGACTCAAATTTCCCTCCTTCTTCCCATCTATCTAACCTTAAACCCAGAGAAAATTTCAAAGAGAACTTGCTTCCAAAGAAACAGGTAAAAGAATGGGATTTTTATTTAAATTTGTCACCAGAAAAACAGTAAATGATGAGGGTAGAACAAGGGAAGATATACGAGAGAGCAAATAAGTTTAGAATCCCCATCACCCTTAGATGTTCCATTCTTTTTTTTTTTTAAGATTTTATTTATTTGACAGAGAGCGAGCAAGCGAGAGGGGGAACACAAGCAGAGGGAGTGGGAGAGGGAGAAGTAGGCTTCCTGACCAGCAGGGAGCGCAATGCTGGGTTCCATCCCAGGACCCTGGGATCATGACCTGAGCTGAAGGCAGATGCTAAACGAATGAACCACCCAGGTGCCCCTAGATGTTCCATTCTTGATAAACATGCTTATCGAGTATGTAATCCAACTGGGAAAATAACAACTTCTTTCATTTTTGTCTCAAATCTCAGAAGTTGTATATTTGTGTTTTTACTTAACCCCCAAATTTCCCTGGATCTGTGGCCAAGTCAACTATCAGAGTATAGAGCAGAGTAAATCAGCATTTACCTCAGTGTTGGTTTTCTGCTTCCTACTCTTATACTCCATGGCTCTGAGTGGCCTTGGACATATCACTTAGCCCTCCCAAAGTCAGCCTTGAGTCAATGGATTGGATTAGATGAACATCAACTGTGTTCCAGCTACAGCTACGAATGATAGCCCAACCAGAACTGGTTAATGCAACAACTTATACGTAGTAAACATCCAGGGATGAGACTAGCTTCAGTGGCCTGATTCAGGGCCCAAATGATGACACCAGAATCCATCTCTCGGCTCTACTATTTCTAGGTGGGCTCTATTTTGGCTGTACATGAAGGTCTCTACCTACCGGGAGCTTCACTCTCCATTTCTTTCTGGAATAGTTCAAACAACAACCACTCAGAAATAACCTCTGAGATTCCCATTATTCTGACTTCTTCCATCCTTGAGGCAAACACTATGGGCAAGGAGACGGAGGAATAGTAGAATAGTGTTCTGAACACGCCAACTATTCTTTGGAATATCACCAACATGATCTTGAATTAACAAGTGCAAGAAAAGCAAGAATCCGGGGATTTTTGGCATTTTATAATCACTTCTTTAATAATTAACCTGTTTTCATACAAAAAGAATGACTCCTTTGTCTTCAATTCATACAAATAGAAATTTCCTCTTGTATTTATGATTAGTAAAAGCACTATTTACTAGGGACATAAAAATTAATAGTATGAATGATGAGGCAACAAACCCAGGGTGAATTTATCTAGTGCACTAGGGGACAAGCCTGACAGTGTTAATCCCTGTCTTTTCTGACTGACTTTTCTTCCCATATCTCTTTCCTCCCCTCTCTAATTCCAAGTGCTTTCTTTTCCTCTTTTTTTTTAAGATTTAATTATTTATTTATTCGACAGAGAGAGAGAGAGAAAGAGAGCGTGAGAACAAGCAGGGGGAGCGGCAGGTAGAGGGAGAAGAGAAGCAGTCTTCCCACTGAGCAGGGAGCCGGATGCGGGAGTCGATCCCAGGACCCTGGGATCATGACCTGAGCTGAAGGCAGCCGCCTAACTGACTGAGCCATCCAGGCATCCATCCAAGTGCTTTCTTTTACCTGTTAGCCCAACATGAAAATCACACAGAGGCTAGAATCCCACTTCCCCCTAAACAGCAAGGGGCATAGTCCAAACACTAAAAGCTGAACAGAGAAGAGCAGGGAAGAGCCTGGCAATACCATGAATAGGGCAGCAAATGATCTAGGTCCCAGCCTAAGAACTATAGGCCATGCCAAGTGGCTGGGGGAGGAAAGCTAAGCTGAGCAGTCAGGAGACCAATAAGTGCAAAGAACCCCAGAAAAGTATGCAAGAGGGATATTGAAAAACACAACTGTAATCTCTACATCAGGCAAAGACTCTATGCCTTGTGCCCAGTGTCTGTTCTAGAACCAAAAGAATTCCGATTGTGGACACAAAGACCAGGTAGCGAAAGCAGTGCCAGATACTAGGCTTGCCTCACAGCAAGGGGCAGCACCCCATAAAACAAAGGCCAAATCACACTATATATACTTCAGCCTTTTGTCCAATCCTTAGGTCTTGATTTCTATCCAGGCCACACCTCCCATAGTCAATCCCATCTCAGTAAATGGTAATACAATCCACTCAGGTTCCCTAGCCAGACACCTGGAATCATTCTTGATTCCTCTCTTTCACTAACAGGCCAAGTCCTATTGATTCTGCCTCAAGAACACATCTCCCATCTGTTTGCTTCTCTCTCACCATCCTAGTCCAAGTCATCATCATCACTTACCAGGGCACCTGGTCCCCCTGCTTCTGCCCTTGCCACCTACCATCTAGTCTTTACCTGGCAGCCAGAGTGCTCTTTTTTTTTTTTTTAAAGATTTTACTTATTTATTTGACAGAGAGAGACGCAGCGAGAGAGAGAGAGCATAAGCAGTGGGGAGAGGAAACAGGACTCCCACTGAGCAGGGAGCCCAATGCAGGGCTCTATCCCAGGTGCCCCAGCCAGAGTGCTCTTAGTAAAACATATGCTCCTACTTAAAACCCTTTCCATGGGACGCCTGGGTGGCTCAGTCAGTTAAGCGTCTGCCTTCAGCTCAGGTCATGATCCCAGGATCCTGGGATCGAGTCCCACATTGGGCTCCTTGCTCAGCAGGGAGCCTGATTCTCCCTCTGCCTGCCACTTACCCTGCCTGTGCTCTCTCTCTCTCTGACAAATAAATAAAATCTTAAAATAAAAAAACAACCACCTTTCCACCACTGTGAGCATACAGAGAAATTGGAACCCTCATGCATCGCTAGTGGGAAGATAAAAATGGTTCAATCTCTGTGGAAAACAGATTGGCTGTCCCTCAAAAAGTTAAACATAAAATTTACGTATGACCCAGTGATTCCGCTCCTAGGTATATGCCCAAAAGAACTGAAAACAGGCATTCAAACAAATGCTGTACATGATTGTTCATAGCAGCACTGTTCACAATAGCCAAAACATCTGAACAATTCAACATTTAAGATGTTCAAATATTCATCTATAAATGATAAACACATGTGGTATGTACACACACACACACACACACAAAAGAATATTTTTCAGCCATAAAAAGGAATGAGGTACTGATACAAGCTACAATGGAGATCAACCTTGAAAAGATTATGCTCAGTGAACAAAGCCAGGCACAGAACATCATATATTGTATGATTCAGTATATATGAAATAATTAAAATAGGTAAATTCATAGAATCAAAATGCAAAATGGTAGTTACCAGGAAGGCAGGGAGTGGCTAAGGAGCATAACTGCTTAATGGGTATGGAGTTTTCTTCTGGAATGACAGAAATATTTCAGAACTAGATAGAGGTGGTGGTTGCACAAAATTGTGAATATACCAAATGCCTCGCCTCCATTTGAAACAGAGACTTCTAAACAGAAACTAAACAAAACAGAGACTTCCAGGGAAGATGGTGGAGTAGAAGGACCCCAAGCTCACCTCATCCCACAAATACAACTAGATAACACCCACATCAGTGTAAATAACCCAGAAAATGACCTGAAAACTGGCAGAAAAGACTCTCCACAGCTAAATGTAGAGAAGAGGTCACAATGAGGAAGGGAAGGGAAATGGTGGGGAGCTAAATGGACCCGTAGGGCTGTCTGTGGGAGGGAGGGATGCCGCAGATGCTGGGTGCTATGAGGGGAGAAAGACAGACCCTCACACCAAGCATCCCAGGCACAGGGAACCCACACAGGAAGACTGGGAAGACGAATCCCCATAACACAGAAGGGCTGAATTTCACGAGTTCTTAACATCAGAGGAGCTTAACACCTGGAACTTTAAAAATCAGGAGGCTCAGCTCTAGGAGAGCTGAGAGTGCAATAAAAAATAAAAACAAAAACCTTCCAGGTGGTTCAGTTGGTTGAGCGCCCGACTTTGGTTTCAGCTCAGGTCATGATCTCAGGATTGTCGGATCAAACCCCATGTCAGCTCCCCACTCAACACAGAGTCTGCTTGAGATTCTTTCCCATTGCCTCCCCCTCCCCCTCCCGGTGCCTCTCCCCCTCCCCGCTCTCTCACTCTAAAATAAATAAATCTCAAAAAAGAGAAACAAAACAAAAACCTTCCAATCCACAGTAGCAACAAACCACCCAGATGTTGGTTTCTATTATCATTCTCTATAAAAGTAATCAGGACCCCTTGCAGAAATGACTAATTCTAGGACTAGAGAAAAAATATAAAAGATGACCCTGAAGCATCTTATTAATTACTGAAAGTAAGAAAGTACTCAAGAAAACCACAATGATGGAAGTGTGTCAAAGTTACAGGACCAACTGAAAGGGCTGCAAAAGCTGCAACAACAGGACCAACAGAATAAACAAAGTGGTACTGGGTTATAACCCAAAGTATAAAATAAATAGCCAGCAGTCTATACTGATATAAACAAATTATTCAGTAAATAAATGAGGGGAGAAAAGAAAAACCTCCTGTGCAGAAAAACCCTAAATGAACAGCTACTTCACCTTCATGGAGGTAGAGCATAACTTCCTACTAGGTTAAGTCTCAGCAGCACAGTGACTTTTCTCCCAAGAGCACAGTATGGAAAGAGGGGGGAAAGCAAATTTACAATGAAGAAACCTGACAAACACTACCTCAAGCCAAGTGATCAAGGGTAACATGAATAGTGATAAATCATATTAACATATGTACCCTTATGATGTGATGAAAATTGTACTTTATCTCTGTAGTCTTCCTCCCCCAAACACATAACTGCAGTCTGATCAATGAGAAAAACATGTGACAAATTCCAATTGAGGGGCACTCTACAAAGTATCTGGCCAGTTCTCCTCGAAACTGTCAAGGTCAGGACTTCTAGGCAGCTCAGTCGGCTAAGTGTCTGCCTTCCACTCAGGTCATGATCCCAGGCTCCTGGGATCAAGTCCTGCGTAGGGCTCCTTACTCAGTGGAGAGCCTGCTTCTCCCTCTGCCTGCAGCTCCCCCTGCTTGTGCTCTGACAAATGAATAAAATCTTTAAAAAAAAAAAAAAAAAACTGTCAAGGTCATCAAAAACAAGGAAAATCTGAGAAATGGGCAAAACCAAGAGGAGAAACTCACTTTTAAAACCAAAGACACAAATAAGCTGAAAGTGAAAGAATAGAAAAAGATATTTCATTCAAATGGTAACCAGAGGCACCTGGGTGGCTCAGTCGTTAAGTATCTGCCTTTGGCTCAGGTCATGATCCCGGGGTCCTGGGATCTAGCCCCACATCGGGCTCCCTGCTCAGTGGAAAGCCTGCTTCTCCCTCTCCCACTCCCCCTGCTTGTGTTCCCTCTCTTGCTGTCTCTCTCTCTGTCAAATAAATAAATAAAATCTTTAAAAAAAAAAATGGTAACCAAAGGACAATTGAGGAAACTATACTAGTATTACACAAAATAAATGTTATTTTTAAAAAATATTTTATTTATTAATTTGTGAAAGAGAATGAGCAGGGTGGGGGGTGGGAGGAAGAAGGGGCAGAGGTTAGAGGGAGAAACAGACTCCCTGCTGAATGCAGAGTCCAACAAAGGGCTCTGTCCCAGAATCCCAAGATCATGACCTGAGCTGAAGGCAGCTGCTTAACTGACTGAGGCACCCAGGTGCCCCCACAAAATAAACTTTAAAACAAAACTGTTATAAGAGACAAAGGACATTATATAATAATAAAAAGGCAATTTATCAAAATGATATAACAATTACAAACGTATGTGCATATAAGCCCAAAAGTTATGGAGCAAACTCTGACAGAACCGAAAGCAGACATAGACAATTCAATAGTAACAGATGGAGAACACAACATCCTACTTCCGATGGTGGAAAGAACAATTACACAAAAGGTAAACAAGAAAGTAAAAGGTTTGAAAAACACTATAAACCAAGCAGACATAGCAAACATATATAGAATCTACCACCAACAAGAAAATACATGTTCTTCTCAAGTACAGATAGAACATTTTCCAGGAGAGACAATATTTCAGATGACAAACAATTCCCAATTTTAAAAAGACTGAAGTCGGGGCACCTGGGTGGCTCAGTCGTTAAGCGTCTGCCTTCGGCTCAGGTCATGATCCCAGGGTCCTGGGATTGAGCCCCGCATCAGGCTCCCTGCTCAGCGGGAAGCCTGCTTCTCCCTCTCCCACTCACCCTGCTTGTGTTCCCTCCCTCGCTGTCTCTCTCTGTGAAATAAATAAATAAAATCTTTAAAAATATATATATTAAAAAAAAAAAACTGAAGTCATACAAGGTATTTTCAATGACCACAATGAAATGAAAAGAACAATCTGTAACAGAGGGAAATTTGGAAAATTCAAAAAACACCAAACAAACTCTTAAGCAATGGGTTAAAGAAATGAAAAGGAAAAATTAGAAAATAATATGAATGAAAACAAAAACACAACCCACCAAAATTTAAGGGATACAATAAAAACAGTGACCAGGAGAAATTTATACCTGTAAATGTCTAAATTAAAAAAGGGAAAAAGAGGGTGCTTGGGTGGCTCAGTCGTTAAGGGTCTGCCTTCTGCTCAGGTCGTGATCCCAGGGTCCTGGGATTGAGCACTGCATGGGTTTCCCTGCTCAGCAAGGAGCCTGCTTCTCCCTCTCCCACTCCCCCTGCTTGTGTTCCCTCTCTCACTGTGTCTCTCTCTGTCAAATAAATAAATAAAATCTTCAAAAAAAAGGAAAAAAGATTTCAAAGAAGAAATCTCAGGAGAAATTTTAAAATATTTTGAACTTAATGAAAATAAAAGCACGACTTAAATTTGTGGGATGCAGGAAAAGCAGTGCTCAGAGTGAAATTTATGACATAAAACGCATTTATTAGAAAAGAAGAAAGATGTAGAACCAATAATCTAAGGAAACCTTAGGAAACTAGAAAAAAAAGAGCAAATTATTCCAAAATAATCCAAACTTTTCTTTTCCAAAAAGAAAAAAATTAATAAAAATTGGAACAGAAATCAATGAAACTGAAAACAGGAAATCAACTAAGAAAACCAAAAGCCTGAAAACATCAATAAATTTAAAAGATCAATAAAATTTATAAGCCTCCATCCAGGTTAACTAACAAGAAAAGAGACAAATTACTAATATCAAAAATTAAACAGGGGGTTAAAAAAAAAAAAAAAAACACAGGGCATGCCTGGCTGGCTCAGTTGGTAGAGTGTGTGACCCTTGATCTCAGGTTAGTGAGTTCAAGCCCCATGTTGAGCATAGAGATTATTTAAAATAAAAAATTTTTTTATTTAAAAACTAAGTTAAAAATTAAACAGGGGATACCAGCACAGATCCCATGGACATTAAAAGGATAATAAATATTATGAACAACTTCATGCCCACAAATTTGATAACCTAGATAAAAGGGACCAATTCCTTAAAAAAAAAAATGTCAGAACTTACACAAGAAAAAATACATAATTTGAATAGGCCTATAACAATTCAAGAGATTGAATCAATAATTAATAACCTTCCAAAACAGAGAGCACTAGGCCCAATGGCTTCATTGGTTAATTTTACCAAACATTTAAGGAAGAAATTACATTGGGGCGGCTGGCTGGGTCAGTTGGTGGAGTATGAGCCTCTTGATCTCAGGCTTGTGAATCTGAGCCCCCTGTTGGGTGTAGAGACTGCTTAAAAATAAAATCTTTAAAAAAAAAAAAGGAAGAGCCGTCCTCGTCCTTGTTAGTATAGTGGTGAGTATCCCCGCCTATCACGTGGGAGCCTGGGATTCGATTCCCCGACAGGGAGGCAAGACGCCCTTTGGGGCGCCTGGGTGGCTCAGTCGCTAAGCTTCTGCCTTCAGCTCAGGTCATGATCCCCGGGTCCTGGGATCGAGCCCCACAACGGGCTCCCTGCTCCGCAGGAAACCTGCTTCTCCCTCTCCCACTCCCCCTGCTTGTGTTCCCTCTCACGCTGTCTCTCTGTCAAATAAATAATAAAATCTTAAAAAAAAAAAGGAAGAAATTATACTAATCTCTTCCATAAGATAGCAGCAGAGGGAATACTTCCTAACTCATACTATGAGACCAGCATTATTATCCTAATGCCAAAATCAGACAAAAATATTATAAGAATATACAAACCAATATCTCTGATGAACATAGATGCAAAAATCCTTAACAAAATATTAGCAAATCAAATCCAACACTGTATAAAAATAATTATACACTAAGATCACGTGGGATTTATTCTAATATGCAAGGCTGGTTCAACATTTGAAAATCAATTAATGTAATCCATCACATCACATGATCAATAGATGCTGAAAAAGTATTTCACAGAACCAACACCATTCATGATACAAACTCGGCAAGCAACAGAGGAAGACTTCCTCACCTTGATAGTGACATCTACAAAGAAGGTACAGTTAACATCATACTTAACAGTAAGAAACTAGAAGCTTTCTTGCTAAAATTAGAAACAAGGCAAAGATTTGCCTCTCACCCTTCCTTTCCAACATCATATTAGAAGCCCTGGCTATGCAATAAGTAAGTAAATAAGTAAAAGGTACACAGATTGGGAAGAAAGAAATAAAACTGTCTTTATTCGTAGATAACATGACTGTCTATGTAGATTATATGAAAGAACTGACAAAAAATCTCAGACATAATAAGCAATTATAGCAGGATTGCAGGATACTAGTTTAATATGTAAAAGTCAGTTGCTTTCCTATATACTGGCAATTAACAATTGGAATTTGAAATTAAAAACAAATTCATGGGGCACCTGGGTGGCTCAGTCGTTAAGCGTCTGCCTTCAGCTCAGGTCATGATCCCAGAGTCCTGGGATCGAGCCCCACATCTGGCTCCTTGCTCAGCAGGAAGCCTGCTTCTTCCTCTCCCACTTCCCCTGCTTGTGTTCCCTCTCTCACTGTCTCTCTGTCAAAAAAATAAAATAAAATCTTTAATAAATAAATAAATAAATAAAAATAAAAACAAATTCACACAGGCACCCCCAAAAATGAAATATTTAAGTATACATATCTAACAAAATATATACAAGATCAGATCTACATGAGGAAAATGATGAAAATCTTGATGAAGGAAATCAAAGAAGTAAATAAATGAAGAGAGATTCCATGTTCACAGCTGGAAGACTCAATATTGTTAACATGTCAGTTCTTCCCAACCTGATCTATAGAGTCCCAGCAAGTTACTTTGTGGATACTGACAAACTGATTCTAAAGTTTATATAGAAAGACAAAAGACCCAGAATAGCCAATACGTATGGAAGGAAAACAACAAAGACTGACCCTAATCAACTTGTAGACTTAATATAAAGCTACAATAATCAAGAAAGTGTGGTATTGGAAAAAGGTCAAATAGATCAATGGAACAGAATAGACAGCCCAAAAATAGACCCACACAAATATAATTAACTCATCTTTGACAAAGGAGCAAAAGCAAGACAATGGAGAAAAGATAATCTTTTCAACAAATGGTACTGGAACAACTGGACATCCACATGCCAAAAAAAGCAAATCTAGAAATAGATCTTACATTCATCACAAAATTTAACTCAAAATGGATCAAAGATAAAACATAAAATGCAAAACTATAAAAATCCTAAAATATAACATAGGAGAAAAAAAAAAAACATAGGAGAAAATCTAGACAACCTTCGGTTTGCCAATGACTTTTCAGGTACACCATCAAAGCACAATCCAAGAAAAAGAAAACTGATAAGCTGGACTTCATTAGGGGCACGTGGGTGGCTCAGTCGGTTAAGCACCTGCCTTTGGCTCAGGTCATGCATCATGGGAGCCCTGCACTGGGCTGCCTGCTCAGCGGGAAACCTACTTCTTCCTCTCCCTCTGCCCCCCACCCCACTCATGCTCACTCTCTCTCTCTCTCAAATAAATATTTAAAAAAGAAAGTTGGACTTCATTAAAATTAAAAACTCTGTAAAAGATGCAGTTGAGAAAATGAGAAGACAGGGGCACCTGGGTGGCTCAGCCAGCTGTGTCTGACTTTAGCTCAGGTCATGATCTCGGGGTCCTGGGATCAAGCCCCATGACAGGCTCCTGGCTCGGTGGGGAGTCTGCTTCTCCCTCTCCCTCTGCACCCCCCCACTTGTGCCCTGTCTCTCTGAAATAAATAAAATCTGTAAAAAAGAAAAAAAAAATGAGAAGATAGCCACAGTTGGGAAGAAAATATTTGTAAGACACATATGTAATAAAGGACTGGTATTCAACATATACAAAGAACTCTTAAAACCCAATAAGAAGATGGGCGCCTGGGTGGCTCAGTTGGTTAAGCGACTGCCTTCGGCTCAGGTCATGATCCTGGAGTCCCGGGATCGAGTCCCACATCGGGCTCCCAGCTCAGCGGAGAGTCTGCCTCTCTTTCTCACCCTCCTCCCTCTCATGCTCTCTGTCTCTCATTCTCTCTCTCAAATAAATAAATAAAATCTTAAAAAAAAAAAAAAACCCAATAAGAAGAAAATTAACAACTTGATTAAAAAGTAGACAGAAGACCTCAACAGATACCTCACCAAAGAAGATACACAAATGGCAAATAAACATATGAAAAGATGTTCAACATGTCATTAGGGAATTGCAAATAAAACAAAATACCTATATACACCTATGAGAATAGCTAAAATCCAAAACACTGACACCACCACAGGCTGGCAAGGAGGTAGAGCTATAGGAACTCTCATTCACTGCTGGTGGGTATGCAAAATGGTACAGCCACTTTGGAAAACACTTTGGCAGGTTCTTACAAACTAAACATACTCTTAACCACATAGCCAGCAATCATGCTCCTTGACATATACCCTGATGAGCTGTAAACTTACGTGCACATAAATACCTGTGCACAGATGTTTATAAGCAGCTTTATTCATAATGGCTAAAACTTGAAGCAACCATGACACCCTTCATTAGGTGAATGGAAAATACACTTTGTAATACATCCTTACAATGGAATAATGTTCAGCACTAAAAAGAAACGAACTTTAAAGCCATGAAAAGACATGGAGAAACTTTAAATGCATGTTACTAAGTGAAAGAAGCCAATCTGAAAAGGCCACATAGGGCACCTGGGTGGCTCAGTCAGTTAAGCGGCTGCCTTCGGCTCAGGTCATGATCCCAGGATTCTGGGATTGTATCCCGCGTCAGGCTCCCTGCTTAGGGGGGAGTCTGCTCCTCCCTCTCCCTCTACCCCTCCCCGCTGCTCATGTGCTCTCTCGCATATCTCTCTCTCTCTCTCAAAATAAATAAATAAAATCTTTTAAAAAAATGAAAAGGCCCATAACGTATGAGTCCAACTATACAACATTCTGGAAAAGGCAAAACTACGGAGACAATAAAAAATTCAGTGGTTGCTTGGGGTTAGGGGTTAGGAGTTAGGGATGAACAGGCAGAGCACAGAGGAATTTTAGGGCAGTGAAACTATTTATTAGGGCAGTGAAAATTATAATGGTAGATACAAGTCATTCTACATTTGTCAAAACCTATAAAATGTATAACACCAAGAAAGAACCCCAGTATAAACAAACTATGGACTTGGGTGATAAAGATGAGTCAATGTACATTCATCAGTTTTAACAAATGTGCCACTCTGGTGTGGGATGTTGATAGTGAGGGAGGCTGTGCATGTGTGGCAGGAGGGAATTCTCTGTGCTTACCAGTCAATTTTGCTGTAAATCCAAAAACTCCTCTAAAAAAATAGTCTATTTTTAGGGGCGCCTGGGTGGCTCAGTTGGTTAAGCGACTGCCTTCGGCTCAGGTCATGATCCTGGAGTCCCGGGATCGAGTCCCATGTCGGGCTCCCTGCTCAGCGGGGAGTCTGCCTCTCCCTCTGACCCTCTTCCCTCTCGTGCTCTCTATCTCTCATTCTCTCTCTCTCTCGAATAAATAAATAAAATCTTTAAAAAAAAAAAAAAAAAAAAAAAATAAAAATAAAAATAAAAAAATAGTCTATTTTTAAAAAGAAAAAGAAAAAAATCAGTAACCTACCTCCCACCTATGGACTAGAGAAAGAAGAGCAAACTAAACCCAAAGCAAGTAGAGGAAGAAAACAATAAAGAGTAGAGCAGAGATAAATGAAATAGAGAAAAGAAAAACAAAAGAATCAATGAAAACAAAAGTTGGTTCCTTGAAAAGATCAACAAAATAGGCAGAATTTTATCTAGACCGACAAAGAAAAAAGAGAAGACTCAAATTACTAAATCAGAGACAAAAGTGGGGACATTACCAATCTTAGAAAAATTCAAAGGATTATAAAAAGAATACTATAAGCAACTGTACGCCAACAAATTAGATAACCTGGTTGAAATGGACAAATTCCTAGAAACACACAAACTTCAAATTCTGACTCATAAAGAAATGGAAAATATAAATAGACCTGTAAGTAGTAAGGAGATTGAACTGAGTAATCAATACATTCTATTACCATGGAATATTACATTGATTGACATTATTCAACCATAAAAAAAGAGAATTAAGTACTGACACATTATACAACATGGAAGAACCTTGAAAACATTACACTTAGTGAAAGTCGACACAAAGGCCACACATTTTATGATTATGTATATATATGAAATGTCCAGAATAGGAAAATCCAGAGACAGATAGTATAGTAGTATTTGCGAAGGGATAGGGGGAGAAGTGACCCACTATTGGGTATAGGGTTTCTTTCTGGAGTAATTAAAATGTTCTGGAATTAGATAGTGGTGATGGTTGCACAAACTTATGAATATACTAAAACCCACTGAATCGTGTACTTTAAAATGGTGAAATTACTGGGATTTGAATTACATTTCAATAAAAAGGGAAGAAGGGAGAATTCAGCCAAAGTGGTTATAATAATATTAGACAATGTAGATTTTAAAGCAAAAAATATTACCAGGGAGGGGTGCTTGGCTGGCTCAGTCAGTGGAACATGCAGCTCTTGACCTCGGGGTTGTGAGTTGAAGCCCCACATTGGGTGTAGAGATTACTTAAAAATAAAATCTTGAGGGGAGCCTGGGTGGCTCAGTCGTTAAGCAGCTGCCTTTGGCTCGGGTCATGATCCCAGAGTCCTGGGATCGAGCCCCACATCGGGCTCCCTGCTCCGCAGGAAGCCTGCTTCTCCCTTTCCCACTCCCCCTGCTTGTGTTCCTTCTCTCACTGTGTCTCTCTCTGTCAAATAAATAAAAAATATTTTAAAAACAAACAGATAAAATAAAATCTTGAGGGGAGCCTGGGTGGCTCAGTCGTTAAGCGTCTGCCTTCGGCTCAGGTCATGATCCCAGGGTCCTGGGATAGAGCCCCACATCGGGCTCCCTGCTCAGCAGGGAGCCTGCTTCTCCCTCCCCTCTGCCTGCCACTCCTCCTGCTTGTGCTCTCTCTCTCTGTGTCAAATAAATAAATAAAATCTTTTAAAATAAAAAATAAAATCTTGAAAAAAATTACCAAGGATAAATGAGGTCATTTCATAATGATAAAGGAATCAATTAATCAAGGGAACATAAAAATCCTAAATGTTTATTCACCGATTAACAGAGCTTCAAAATATATGAGGCAAAACATGATAAAATTGCAAGGGGAAAAGAGACAAATCCATAATTATTTTTAAAAATTTCGATACCTCCCTCTCAATAGTTGATAGAAGAACTTGATAAGTAAGCAAGGATATATAGACTTGAATAACAACCTGAACTGATTGACATTTATAGAACTCTACACCCAACAACAGAATACATATTCTTCACCAGTGCACAATGAACATTTACCAAGACAGATATATTGAGCGGCTAAACAAGTCTCAATAAATTCAAATGATTAAGGTCATACCAATTATGTTCTCTGGGCACAATGGAATTAAATTAGAAATCAGTACACATAAAGGTCTCAGGAAAATCCCCAAATATGTGGAAATTCACCTTATTCTAAATAATGCATGGGTCAAAAAAGAAATCAAAAGGGAAATTGGAAAGTATTTTGAAATTAATGAAAATAAAAATACAACACGTCAAAATGTGTGGCAGAAAAATCCCCATGGTAGCTTGGGAATGGGGCATCAGAGGAGAGAGGGACTACAAAGAAATATGAGAAAAGTTTAGGAGGGGATGAGTTTACTTACTCTCTTGATTTAGGGATGGTTTCATGGGTGTATGTATGTTAAAACTTATCAAATTGTACACTTTAAATATGTGCATATCAGTATCAGTTGTATGTTAATTACACATATCTCAATAAAGCTATTAATAGCGTGTATGATGTGTAACCGTGGTGTAAAATAGAGACACTAATCAATGTATATACAGAGACTATCTCTGAAAAGACTTATTAGAAAATGAAAAAAGTGCTATAGGAGTGCTGACAATACTGACTCCATCTTTGGCCCTCCATCTCTTTCATGTCTATGTGATGACCTCTCTCTAGGCTACATGTTCCCAGGCCCCTTGAAGGTTAAAGTATGCCCTGACCAGAACGCAGGAAGGCTTGTTCTGGTCTTTCCTAAATTTGTTTAGATAACTAGTAGACATAATATAGTTTCTTCCCCCCCCACCTTCTGGCACATGGGTGGTACCACAAGGTCTGTTAAATGTCAGACCTTTGGGCCTCATCATGATGCCCTCCGCACATCCCCTCATTCTTATAAAATCTGTGGACTAAAGTCTAGGCAAACAGAATAGCTGTGCAGCACCTGTCACCCACCCAATCCCATCAGTTACACTGAATAAAACTCTGGGTAAACTGTAGAGTCACCTGCCTCATTTTCCAGTCTCAAAGTGCCTACTCAGTTTGGGAGATACTTTACTGTCCCTCCTCCACCTTCTGAAAGTGCTGGCCTTCATAAAAAGGAACTAAATTAGGAGAAAGTGATAGTAGGGTAACTGACCAATTATAGACACCTATTGTATTGTTTGAATTATTTACCATATGTATGTTTTACTTCTTCATACTTCACATTTCAAATTTTAAAATTTTAAAAATGCCTTTTGAATAAAGAACTGAGGTGAAGAGCCATAACAAATATTTTCCTCAGCAGATGGACATTGAGAGCAGAAACCAATCTTCCCAGGCCAAACCAGCATCTGAGGAAGAGTTCCCAAAGGCTGCCATGAAGGTCAGGGGAAAGGGTCTAAAGAAGATCATGACCAGAGACACAATAAAGGCCTCAGCATACCCTAATATACACAGTCTGTTTTAGAAGCAAAATCTTTTAATGATCACTCCCATCTGATAAGTACTTACTATTTCATAGTGCTACACTCTTTACAAGTTATAATCTCACTGAACTTCATATGAGATAAGCATTTTATTATTATCCTTACGTCACATGAGAAAACTAAGGCACAGAAGAATAAAATAATTACTCACGTTACTTTGATTCCAAATATTCTATGTTACCATCTTTTAGATATTTTTTCATGATACCCACAGAATGACACAATGTTGGTAGTGAATGGTCTAAGAATGACTGCTCAGAGCCTACTAGTAAGTAATGACATTTCAAAAACTCCAAGTGCTAACTGAATCTGTAATCATAAAACTCCCAACAAACAAAAGCCCGGGACCAGATGGCTTCACAGGTGAATCCTACCAAACATTTAAAGAAGGGTTAAGGGGCGCCTCGGTGGCTCAGTCAGTTAAGCATCTGCCTTCAGCTCAGGTCATGATCCCAGGGTCCTGGAATCAAGCCCCACGTTGGGCTCTCTGCTCAGCAGGGAGTCTGCTTCTCCCTCTCCCTCTGCCCCTCCCCCTGCTCCTTCTCACTCTCGCTCTCTCTCTCACTTCCTCACTTTCTCTCAAATAAATCTTTTTTAAGAAATAAATAAAAATAAAGAAGTGTTAATACCTATTTTTCTCATACTATTCCAAAAAACAGAAAAGGAAGGAAAACTTCCAAATTCATTCCATGAGGCCAGCATTATTACCCTGATACCAAAAACAGATAAGGACACCATTAAAAAAGAGAACTGCAGGCCAATATCCCTGATGAACACAGATGTAAAAATTCTCAACAAAATACTAGCAAACTGAATTCAACAAGCACTAAAAAATCACCCACCATGATCAAGTAAGATTTACTCCTAGGTTGCCAGAGTGGTTCCATATTTGAAAATCAATCAACATGATACACCACATCAATAAAAGAAAGGATAAGAATCATATGATCATCTTAATAGACACAGAAGAAGCATTTGAGAAAGTACATCCATTCATGATAAAAACCCTCAACAAAGTAGGTTTAGAGGGAATATACCTCAACATAATAAAGGCCACATACGAAAAACCCTCAGCTAATATCATCCTTAATGGGGAAAAACTGAGAGTTTTTTCCCTCACGTCAGGATGTCCACTCTTTCCACTTTTATTCAACACACTACTGGAAGTCCTAGCCACACAGCAGACAACAAAAAGAAATAAAAGGCATCTAAATTGGTAAGAAGTAAAACTTTCACTATTTGCAGAAGACACTCTATACAGAAACTCTATACTGATACTCTCTACAGAAAACCCTAAAGACTCCATCAAAAAACTGGCAGAACTGATATAACAAATTCACTAAAGTCACAAGACACAAAAATTAACATACAGAAATCTGTTGCATTTCTATATACCAACAATGAAGCAGCAGAAAGAGAAATTAAGGAATCAATCCCATTTACAAATGCACCAAAAATAAGATACCTAGGAATAAACGTAAACCAGAGGTGAAAGACCTGTACTCTAAAATCTATAAAACACTGATGAAGAACTGAAGGAGACACAAAGAAATGGAAAGACATTCCATGCTCATGGATTGGAAGAACAAATATTGTTAAAATGTCCACACTACCTAAGAAATCTACAGATTTAATGCAATCCCTATCAAAATACCAACATCATTTTTCACAGAGCCAGAACAAACAATCTTAAAATTTGTATGGAACCACAAAAGACCCTAAATAGCCAAAGCAACCTTGAAAAAGAGAAACAAAGCTAGAGGCATCACAATTCTGGACTTCAAGTTATATTACAAAGCTGTAGTAATCAAAACAGTATGGTACTGTCATAAAAATAGACACATAGATCAACAGAACAGAATAGAAAACCCAGATATTAACCCACAATTATATGGTCAATTAACCTTCGACAAAGCAGGAAAGAATATCCAATGGGAAAAAGACAGTCTCTTCAACAAATGACGTTGGGAAAATTGGACAGCAACATGCAAAAGAATGAAACTGGACCACTTTCTTACACCATACACAAAAATAAATTCACAATGGATTAAAGACCTAAAATGTGAGGACTGAAACCATAAAAATCCTAGAAAAGAACACAGGCAGTAACTTATTTGACATCAGCTGTAACAACTACTTTCTAGATATGTCTCCTGAGGCAAGAGAAATAAAAGCAAAACTAAACTATTTGGACTACATCAAAATAAAAAGCTTCTACACAGTGAGGGAAACAATCAACAAAACTGAAAGGCAACCTATGAAATGGGAGAAGATATTTGCAAATGACACATCTGATAAAGTGTTAGTATCCAAAATATATAAAGAACTTATAAAATTCAACACCTATGGGCACCTGGGTGGCTCAGTATCTGCTTTTGGCTCAGGTCATGATCCCAGGGTCCTGGGATCGAGCCCCGCATTGGGCTCCCTGCTCAGCAGGGAGCCTGCTTCTCCCTCTCCCCTGCCCCTGCTCATGTTCTTTCTCTCTCTCTCAAAATAAATAAATAAAGTCTTAAAAAAAAAAATGAATAGCCAATAAATAGTCAGAGTCTCTTATAAACATAGCGTGAGTGCCTGAACTCAAATTCTCTAATTTAGTTGTGACAGATTTAGCAATTAGACTTAGTATCTGAGGCTTAGCAATTTCATGTACAAAAAAAAAAAAAAAACCCAAAACCAAATAAACCGAATAAAAAATGGGCAGAGGACATGACAGACATTTCTCCAGAGAAGACATACAGATGGCAAACAGACACATGAAAAGATGCTCCTTATCACTTACCATGAGGGAAATACAAATCAAAACCACAATGAGATATCACCTCACGCCTATCAGAATGGCTAAAATCAACAACACAAGAAACAACAGGTGTTGGCAAGGATGTGGAGAAAAAGGAACCCTTGTGCACAGTTGGTAGGAATACAAACTGGGCAGCCACTGTGGAAAACAGGATGGAGGTTCCTCAAAAAGTTAATCACACTACTAGGTATTTACCCAAAAAATACAAGAACACTAATTCAAAAGGATACATGTACCCCTATGTTTATAGCAGCATTATTTTCAGTAGCCAAGAGAAGGAAGCAGTCCAAGTATCCGTCACTGACAAATGGATAAAGATGTGTTGTGTATATACAATGGAATATTACTCAGCCCTAAAAAAGAATGAAATCTTGCCATCTGCAATGACATGGATGGAGCTATAAAGTATAAAGCTAAACTAAGGGGCGCCTGGGTGGCTCAGTCGTTAAGCGTCTGCCTTCGGCTCAGGTCATGATCCCAGGGTCCTGGGATCGAACCCCGCATCGGACTCTGCTCCGCTGGAAGCCTGCTTCTCCCTCTCCCACTCCCCCTGCTTGTGTTCCCTCTTTGGCTGGCTCTCTCTCTCAAATAAATAAATAAAATCTTCAAAAAAAATAAATACATAAAGCTAAACTAAGTGAAATAAGCCTGTCAGAAAAAGACAAATACCATGATTTCACTCCTATGTGGAATTTAAGAAACAAAACAAGCAAAGGGGAAAAATGAGAGAGAGAGAGGCATAGCAAGAAACAGACTTGGGACACCTGGGTGACTCAGTCGGTTGAGCGTCTGCCTTCAGCTCGGGTTGTAATCCCAGGGCTCCAAGAAGCCCGCTTCTTGTCTCAATCTTCTTCCTCTGCCTGCCTCTGTCTCAATCTCTCTGACAAATAAATAAGATCTTAAAAAAAAAAAGAAATAGACTCTTTTTTTTTAAGTCAGGACCCGTTTCTTTATTTTTTTAAAGATTTTATTTATTTATTTGACAGAGACAGACACAGCGAGAGGGAACACAAGCAGGGGGAGTGGGAGAGGGAGAAGCAGGCTTCCCATGGAGCAGGGAGCCCGATGCGGGGCCCGATCCCAGGACCCTGGGACCATGACCCAAGCCGAAGGCAGACACTTAATGACTGAGCCACCCAGGCGCCCCAAGAAATAGACTCTTAATTGTAGAGAATTTATGGTTACCAGCAGGGAGGAGTCGGGGGCGGGGGGAATGGCTGAAACAGGTGATGGGGATTAAGGAGTGTACTTGTTATGATGAGCACAGGGTGATGTATGGAAGTATTGATTCACTATATTGTACACCTAAAACTAATATATTAGTTATATACAACTATAATAACCATTAACTAACTGGAATTAAAATAAATCATAAAATAAAAACAAAAACAAATAAAAACATAAAATGAGGGTAGGGGGAAAAAAAAAAACCCTCCAAGTGCGGTCAGACCTAAGGGCAATGAATGACCTGACAGGCTAAAAAAAGAGGCCCAGGAGGGAAATCCTCAGGTAAAATATGAGAATAAAGTAAGGAGACAGGCAGCTAAGTCAATGTCATTAAACCAAAATATTAGAAAATGTAGGGCAGTTTTCCCAAGCAAATGGTTCTCTCCACCTTCCCCTCCTTTAGTCTCTAACTCGTAGGGTCCAGAGTTGAAAATCAGACAAGTTAGCAGTGTCCACAGCAAAAACTGGGTTGTAAAACACTTAATACAGACTGTAGGGAAAATCCCAGAAACACTAACCAAGGCAAAAATGAAGTAAAAGTAGAGAGACAAAGGGACCATTTTACTTTTGGTAAATTTAATGACTGTATAAGCTGTTCACATACAGGAAAGAGATACATTTTCCATTTGACATAAAGCTGCTTCAACACTCGCAGTTTGTCTCCAGAGCTTCGTTACCTCTTTCATTAGTGACCAGTCATAGCTCCCTTCCTCTGGGCAAGGACAGCCCATGTCAACTCTAAGGCCATCCACCCAGGTCAGCAATATGCTGAGGAGTCCTTCAGGGTGGTCCTGCAGAGAACATGTCCTTTAAGTGTCTGAGAGCTGGTAGACGTGATCTGAAAGAAAACCAGTCAGAAGAAAGTGAGGTAACCAGGACTGCACTTAATGTGGAGCCTCCAGGGGCGCCTGGGTGGCTCAGTTGGTTAAGCGACTGCCTTCGGCTCAGGTCATGATCCTGGAGTCCCAGGATCGAGTCCGCATCAGGCTTCCTGCTTGGCAGGGAGTCTGCTTCTCCCTCTGACCCTATCCCCTCTGATGTGCTCTCTCTCTCATTCTCTCTCTCTCAAATAAATAAATAAAATCTTTAAAAAAAAAAAAAAAATGTGGAGCCTCCAGAGGAGAGGCCACCAACAGGGAGCGAACGGAGGTGGTGACAGGCTAGCAGAGACTACATGGTTCCCATGTGCCCCCCATCCTAGGAAGAAGAGACATCTGATACAATGGTAATATGTATAGTTTAAGAAATCTAAAATAGTTTAGTCCCAAACTCCCATTTCCCCCCCTTTCTCTTGAGAGATGGCTCTTCTCCAGCACTAACCATGAGTTTCTGGTGTGAGCTGCCCATCACAGACCCTGCCCTCCTAATCCCAGAGGTACGCTGTGATCTAGGCTTACCAGTCACCTCCTTCCTTAGGATATTTATGGCCAAAATTTGGTGAGAAAAGCTCTCTTTTCTCTCTAATTGAGATCTGAAAGCATGTGACCCCAAAGGAGCTTTCAGGAGAAGACAGGCAAAAATATGTAAACAAAGATGACTTCAGGCACTGAAAAGTGTTACAAAGATAAAATGGGCTGATGTGATAAAGGGAAGCTGCTTTAGCTTCCCTAAAAAGAAGGCATCTCAAGGAGGTGACATTGCAGAGAGAAACTGAAGGTTAAAAAGATGGCATCACATAAAAATCAAGAGCCTCCCAAAAACACAACACGTGCAAAGTCCTTGACACTAGAACTCGGTCTGAGGGCAAAAAAGAGGCCACCAAGACTGGAGGAGAGAGCGTAAGAAAAGTAGAGGGGACATGAGGTTGGAAAGGTAGCTGGGACAGATCATATAAGGCCTCAGACACTGTGCATTTCATGCTGGCTCCAATGAGAAACCACTGGAGGGCTTAAGCAGAGGAGTCAGTGATCTGATTTAGAAAGACCACAGCGACTACTGTGGGGCAGACAGACTAGAGGAGGGCAAGAATGGAAGTGGAGAATCGGAAGCTTTTGGAATTCTCATGCACTGCTGGTGGGAGGGCAATATGATACAATTACTTTGGCTAGTTCTGTATATACACTCTATGACCCAGCAATTCTAAGCCATTTACCCAACAGAAATGAATACATATGTGCACTAAAACATATGTACAGGAATAGTCATAGCAATCCCATCGTAACAGCTCCAAAATAGAAAAAACCAAAATGGCCAGCAATAGTACAATATATTGTAGTATATTCATATAACATGGATAAATATAATCACTGATGACTGCATAACATAAGACTGAGTAAAAGAAGACAAGCACCAAAAATACATGTTGTAAGATTCAATTTTATCACAAAAATAGACAAAACTAAACAATGGCATTAGAAATTAGGATGCAGGAGCACCTGGGTGGCTTAGTTGGTTGAGCGTCCAACTTTTGATTTTGACTCAAAATGGGTTGAGGGATCGAGCCCCACTTTGGGCTCAATGCTGAACGCTGAGCCTGCTTGGCATTCTCTCTCTCCCTCTCCCTCTGCCCTTCCCACAATCTCTCTAGGCGCTCTCTCAAAAAAAAAAAGAAGAAGAAATTAGGATGTAGAGAAGAAGAAAAACTAGTAGGAACATGAAAGTCTGAAGTTTTGAAAATATTCTTTCTTTTTTTTAATATTTAAAAAATTTATTGTTATGTTAATCACCATACATTACATTATTAGTTTTTGACATAGTGTTCCATGATTCACTGTTTCTGCATAACATCCAGTGCTCCACGCAGAACGTGCCCTCCTTAATACCCATCACCAGGCCAACCCATCCCCCCACCCCCAAAAATATTCTATTTCTTAATCCAGGTGGCAGGGTCACTTTATGATAATTCATCAAGTTGTATACTTATAATATGGGCAATTTTCTATATTTATGATACGCTTCAATAAAATAATTCATCTTTAAAATACAGAAGCAAAAAATACAGTAAGAAGACTGCTGAAATCTCCCAACCAAGAAATGATGGTAGCTTGGAGATAGAAAGAAACAGGCACATTCAAGACACATTCCATAAGTGAGCTAAAACAGATGGATTGCTGATAGAATACAGGAAAGTGAGTACCTAGGATGAATTCTAAATTTTTGGCTTGAGCAACTGAGTGTGCCATTTACTGAGATGGGGAGGGTTTGAAAGGAAGAAAACTGAAATGAAGAATTCATTCTATTTTGGCCATATTAAGTTTAAGATGCAAGAGAGAAAGGATATAAATGCAAATCTCTTGACCAGAAGGGATGGAAAGGAAAACATAAGGGACAGTGTAACAGAACATGAAGATGTTTCCTATACAGTCCCATGTGAGCAGACAGCACATATGCGTAGGGATGTGAGCTAGTGGAAATAATAATGAGACAATGGGGTCTCATCTGATTGTATTGCTTTTCTCCATGAAATATGAGGCAAAGACATCAGCTGAGACTAGGCTTTGGATAGGTGAGTAAAGATTTAAGGAGAAAGAGTAGAAAAGTCAATTTACTAGGGAAATAGAGTAGGATCAGGATTTCAGGGCCATGCTGAGTGCTCATGTGAGTTTTATGGTTATAAATGTGAACTGAATGCAGCTAGGTTCATGTGGCGGAGACTGTTACTTGTCTCCCAACACTTCTCTTCTTCCTAACAGAACTCCCAATTATAGTGGGCATCTGATCATTCAGAATGAAGATCTTCCCACTTCTTTGCAGCCTGGTATAATATGTTATAAATTGTGTGTGGAATTCCTATAAACTGCCCTGAAAGGAAGAGAGCATGCCCTTTCCCTCTCTGCCTCCTTCTTGCTAGTTAGAATATGGACATGGTGGCTGGAGCAATCATCTAGGATCATGGAGTAACTTTAAGGATGGAAACCACACAGCAGCAGATCAGAAAATAGGAGCCTGGACCCCTGATGATCATGAAACCATCAAAATCACCAGTTCTGGACCTTCCATATCTAGATTTTTATGTAAAAGAGAACTACCAAATTTAAGCCACTGTATTCTGAGTTTTCAATCACCATCACCTGACCTAATCTATGTAATACAGATTATCTGCATGCTTTTCCCTATTTTTTTTTAAAGATTTTATTTATTTATTTTGACAGAGAGAAGGAACACAAGCGGGGGGAATGGGAGAGGGAGAAGCAGGCTTCCCGCCGAGCAGGGAGCCCGATGTGGGGCTCGATCCCAGGACCCTGAGATCATGACCTGAGCCGAAGGCAGACGCTTAACGACTGAGCCACCCACGCACTCCCTGCATGCTCTTCCCTATTGATGTTCATCTGCTAGGGTGTAGATGCAGAAGAAGATAACCACTTTCACCAGGGTTGGGGTTCAGCCAAATAAGCACCAGACAAAAAAGGGAGAAAAGAAAGTGAAATTTGGGGCACCTGGCTGGCTCAGTCAGTAGAGCATGCAACTCTTGACCTCAGGGTTGTAGGTTCAAGCCCCATGTTGGGTGTAGAGATTACTTAAAAAAAAAATTGAAATATATGACAGAGTGGTTCTAGTGCAGCCCAGAAACTCTATGTGAAGAGAAATGAGAACAGCAAAGAGGAACAACAGAGAGAGCCAAAAGAACCCCAGTTCTACAGCTCCTTCTTCATTTTGATCCTTCCACTAAATATACCTGTGGGGTTTATGTCACTTGGGAACAAAAAAGGAGTAGCAAGTAATATAGCATCACCTTTCTACCTTTCTTGACAGATGGAATTTTTCCATTACATAGAAGAATATCATACTAACAATACAACTCAGCACACCAATCTCATCCCCTTTTTCAAGTAACCCTTACCTGAAGTGAAAAGAAAGTAGGAGGGGTGGGAAAGCAACCAAAAACCAAAAAAAGCGAACATTCAAAAGATAGAGAAATAAGCAAACAAGACAGTGTCCCCAAAAAAAGGACAAATGGAGAAGCCTATGAGGGATTATTTCCAAATCAATCACATTGCTGCTAGTAGGAATTATTCCACTTAATAAATTCTTAAAGTAAGACAAAGCCCGGTTGAAACAAAGCCAGAAGGAAGTAGGATCACATAAAGTCCCCAACCAGCAAACTGACTGTGTTTTAAGTTTTTGTCAGATGGACAGAACAGAACATCTAAGTGGCGGTAAAATTTTCAGGCCAATCCACAGAAGTTCCATGTCTTCTACAGCTGCAAGCCATGGACCATGGCCCCCCTGACAAGACACATACGACAGTAAGAGCAAGGACAGAAAGTAGAGGGTGAGGCATGAGGGAACAGGGCAAAGGATATAATACTGATCAGCATCAGCCGAAAAAAGAAGCACCCTCTCTCCACCTCTCTCTTCTGCAGATTTTTCAGAGCTCAGTGTGGGAGAAGCAGCTTTGTTCCTGCCTACCTCATCAGTACGTGTCCTGTCAGGCTATGGTCCTGGGCTAAAGTGGACCAGAAGAAAAGATGGCAGTAACAGACCTGTATAGTGGGATAAGAAAGAGAGGTAGGAAGAAAGTACATGAAGGAGGGAAGAATGGGGGGAAAAGAAGGAAGGGGAAACCCCATAGCCATTCATCCGGAACTCCTAGTCCAGGAGAAGTGAGAGATACCTAGGGCATCAGAGACCTCAAAGGGCATGCTCATCTCTGACAGAGAGATGATCAACTCACTCAGAATCACTTACACTTCCTAGCCTCTCTGCAACAGGCAACTGTATGCTACCGTATACTCCAATCTCACCAAATTCCCAAAAGGAACCCTTCTAAGACAGAAGAAAGGCAAAGAAAAACAAGAAGGCATTAGTTAGGAGCAGTTCAAAATTCAGTTCAAGGTGCCCTCTCATTGTTCAGGCTGAGAAGAGATTTTTATTTAAAGAATTTCTCCTGGAAGAAATTTCATTCCCCCCAAATTACCCAACCCAACATCCATTACACGATGCAAGCCAAAAGCCCAAAAGGACACCTTACCTTCACCAGCACATAGTCCCCAGGCTGAGCTCTGACCTTGACCTCAGAGTTATTAACGTCCTCCATTTCTACATCAGGGAAGATCACTTTAAGGTTTCCATCATTCCGGCCACACAGATCAGTAGCAGAGCGTTTACTGTGCTGCAGAAAAAAACAGAGAGTTATGAATCTGTCACAGTCATCAGTTCTGGGAGGGCAAAAATTATGCCTTCTCTGTCTCAGATCCCTAAGGGTCTTACTTATAGAGCATTCCTTAATCAAGGAATCACTGAGGATTACGTGTTTACTGCTGCTTCACCAACAAGGACAATGCATGGCACACTATAGAAACTCAATAAAGTTTTATTGACTATATGTTAATAAATGACTCAATCAGTCTTTGATTACAGAATTACGTTCCTCAGGAATGGACCTCCAACAGTCCTGAAGGCAAGGACATATGGGTGATGCACTTGGCAAAATGACTTTCACTATATCCGGTCTCATAGTAATCACTCAGGAATGTTCTGGGGTTGTCTGGCCTGGGTTACTTGTAACCCTAATGAACAGGCAGACATGAAGCCAGAGTCTCCATCACAACATACAGAAGATAGGGTCAGGAGAATAATAAAACCAGTGTAATGGAATTAACTTCTAGAATATATAAGTTTTTCTCTTCCAGCCATTATGAAGTGACAAGAAGCAAATTTATCCTCTGGCCTAAACCAGGAAACTGGACAAAATATATGAAATCACTATTTTCAGATACTGAACTACAGACTGTACAAGACTGTGAACCCAGGAGAAGGGAAACAAATGAGATGAGCCCTCCAATGACCCCTGCATTCTGCCAGAAGGCTTGTTATCAGATCAGAGCATGCAAAGCAGGGAGGAAGATTCTCGAGGCAGCACGGTGGTTCTCTCTGGATTTAGGAAAAAGAAATCAGAGTTCAGGGAGCCTACAGTAGCTAGAAACTGTAGAGCAAGTTTTAGAGAAGAGGGAGTAAAGCAGAAAAAGAGCTGCAGAAATATGCATAGGGATCCTCTGAGTCCTTGCTAAACACTAACACCTGCTTGTATAGAGTGAAACTCCATCAAGTCAGGCAAAGAAAGTAGCCTGGGAACTGTCAGCAGATGGGCTCCCAGAGCTCATGCAGGGCTGGGAATCATCAGACCTACCACTGGACAGTCCTCGCTGATTCCTTGGAACATGCAGTAGTGACTCCAAAAAAGCCACACTTTAGTGATGACACTAAACTATCCCTGGGATAAAAACGCTTTTTTTTTTTAACTTTTCTAACAAAGCTTAAAAATGAGCCTTGAAAGGATTAAACTGAACAGCAAATAACATAACTGCCTATCAGAACAAAGTTCAACACAAAATCCAGACCTCAAAAATGAACATCACAATGTCAATATCCCATCAAAAATCACTAGATATGCCCAGAAGCAGAAAAATGTGACCCAGAATCAGGAGAAAAGTCAATCAACAGAAACAGACCAAGAAATAATAGCAATGATGGAATTATCACAAAAATAATAAACCAGTTTTTATAATTAAATTCAAAGGAAACTAAGTTTCAAAGGAAAATAAGAATACAGAAGAGAAGGTATTAAAAACCAAATGTAATCTATACAGATGGAAACATAATATAAAAGATTAAAAATTCAATAGGTAGTAGCAGATTATACACTGCCAAAGGAAAAAATAGTGAACCTGAAGACTGAGCAAAAGAAACTATCCAAAATGAAGCACAGAGATATAAAAGGCAGAAAAAAACGAACAGTTTCAATGACCTATAGAACATCATCAAGTGGTTGGATATCTAAGTAACTGGAGTCACAGAAAAAGAACAGAAACAGAAGGAGTGGGTGGCAGGAAGCAGGAGGAGTGCAGGAAAAATATCTGAAGAATAATTGATGAAAACTTTCCAAATTTGATGAAAATTATAAAGCCCCAAACTAAGAAGCCTCTACACATCCCAAAGAAAACACAAGGGATAAACACAAAGAAAGCCATGCCAAGACACATCAAATTTCTAAAAACAGTGATAAAGCAAATATCTTTAAAAAGCAGCCAGAGACAAAAGGCATTTTAGTTCTTAAACTAATACTACTTTAGGGAAACAGCAGTCAGGTAAGATTTTAAAAGATTCCCCACCATCTCCTTACAAAACACTTACTAGTTATAGTTACAAAAAGAAAAAGAATAACTTTTCAGTCAACAAGCCTAGTTGACACCACCTTAATGAAATGTTCAAAATTAATATCACCAATAATGAAACAATCACAACTATATGCCACCCTAAAAGATACAATTAAGAAGGACACAATATCATTTCTCTAATATGCCTGCCTAAAAATACATAACCTGAATCTTATCATGAGGAAACTCGTCAGACAAACTCAAATTAAGGAACGTTCTACAAAATAACAGGCCTATAATCATCAAGTGTCAAGATTATGAAAGTCAAAGAAAGACTGAGGAATTATTCTAGACTGAAGGAGACCAGACAGACATGACAATTAATGCAACATATGATACTGACCTGAATCTTTTTCCTATAAAGGAAGTTCTGAGACAAGTGGAGAAACTTAAATGGGGTTGGAGGATTGGATTACAGAAATCTAACAAGGTTAATTTCCTGATTTTGATGGTAGTGCTATGGAGGAGAATGTCCATGTTTATATGAGATATATACTACAGTATTTGAAGGGGTTGAGGGCATCAGGTCAGCAACTAACTCTCAAATGAGTCAAAGAAAACAAGTTCTTGGTACTGTGTTGCAACTCTTCTGCAAGTTTATGATTGTCTTAAAATAAATTTTTAAAAAGATAGTGTTCAGGTTCCATGATTTGAACAAACCAACCATAAAAGAATACTTATGAGACAGAGAAATTAGAACAGATTAAATATTTGATAACATTAACAAACAATTGTCAATTATTTCAGATATGATAATAGCATTATGTTGGGTTTTTTTCTTAAAAGAGTCCTTATCTTAGGGCACCTGGGTGGCGCAGTCAGTTAAGTGTCCAAATCTGGGTTTTGGCTCAGGGCCTGATCTCAGGGTTATGAAATCAAGCCCTGCGTCAGGCTCTGTGCTGAGCTCGGGGTCTGCTTAAGTCTCTCTCTCTCTCTCTCCCCCTCTGCCCCTCTGTTTCCTCTCTAAAATAAATAAATACATCTTTTTTTAAAAAAAAGAGTCCTGGATGGCTCAGTCGGTTAAGCAGCTGCCTTCAGCTCAGGTCATGGGTCCTGGGATCGAGTCCCACATCGGGCTCCTTGCTCAGCAGGGAGCCTGCCTCTCCCTCTCCCTCTGCCTGCTGCTCCCCCTGCTTGTGTTCTCTCTTTCAAATAAATAAATAAAATCTTTTAAAAAATACAAATAGAGTCCTTATTCTTTTTTTTTTTAATTTTTTTTTTTAAGATTTTATTTATTTATTTGACACACAGAGATAGAGGGAGAGAGCACAAGCAGGGGGAGCGGCAGGCAGAGGGAGAAGCAGGCTTCCTGCATGAGCAGGGAGCCCGATGTGGGGCTCGATCCCAGGACCCTGGGATCATGACCTGAGCCGAAGGCAGCGGCTTAACCAACTGAGCCACCCAGGCGCCCTAGAGTCCTTATTCTTTTAAAAAAATATATATACTGAAATGTTTACTGACAAAATACTATGATGTGTTAAGTATAATATGTATAATATGATGTATAAGGTACTTGCTTCAAAACAATCCAATGGGGGCAGTAAAGATGAAAACAAAATTAGCCATGATTAACACTGTACTGACAGCTGTTGAAGTTTGTTAATGGGTACACGGGCATTCATGATACTGCTCTCTCTATATCTATGTATTTTTTTTAATTCCCCATAATTAAAAAAAGGGGGGGCGTAGGGAAGGAATATTGTTTAGAGGCTCTAGAATGAGATAGACCTGAGTCAAATTCTGGCTCTGCCACACTAGCTGAATGGCCTTCGGGAAGTTATTCTACTTCCTCTGAATCTCTGTTTCATCTCAATAAAAGTGCTAATAATAGCACTACCTCCAAAAACTGTGGTGGGACTCAATGTGCCAATGACCAGAAGTGCACAGTTCCTTAAGAAAAAAAAAAGTGCACAGTTCCTGGCAGACAGTAAATGATCAGTATACGTGAGTTATAATCATCTTCTCTGCCACTCTGGATATAGCAACCTCAAGTTTTAAACTGGCCAGGACTAAAGGAAAGAAAGTCTCCTCTAAAAGAAAGTAAAGACTCCCAACGGCTAGCCCTGAAAAATACATTTATTCTCTAGCCCCAAGTGAGTATTGGCTTATGTTATATGCGTAAGAAAGAATCTTTTTTTGGTTTATTTAATTACCATAGGTTCTCTGTAAGGCTGGTGAAATCAGGGACACAGATTAGTAAACTTTGAGTATTTATTCATTCATTCAAAAGACAAGTACACTATTCTGTGCCTGACTCTGTGAGGAAAGCTGGGAATACAATAATACCTAACTCTTGGGCGCCTGGGTGGCTCAGTCATTAAGCGTCTGCCTTCGGCTCAGGTCATGATCCCAGGGTCCTGGGATCGAGTCCCACATCGGGGTCCCTGCTCACCAGGAAGCCTGCTTCTCCCTCTCCCACTCCCCCTGCACTCCCCCTGCTTGTGTTCCTACTCTCACTGTCTCTCTCTGTCAAATAAATAAATAAAATCTTTAAAAAAAATAAAAATAATACCTAACTCTTACTGGATAAAATGTAGACGCTAATAGACATGTACATGTACAGATCTCCAGAATCACAGCTGATACCCTAAATTACAAAGCATTTAATGAAGGCGCCTGGGTGGCTCAGTTGGTTAAGCAACTGCCTTCGGCTCAGGTCATGATCCTGGAGTCCTGGGATCGAGTCCCGCATCGGGCTCCCTGCTCAGCTGGGAGTCTGCTTCTCCCTCTGACCCTCCCCCCTCTCATGTGCTCTCTCTCTCTCTCTCTCTCTCATTCTCTCTCTCAAATAAATAAAATCTTTAAAAAAAAAAGCATTTAATGAGGCAAACACCTTTTGGGATATCACACTAGCTGAGCATCACCATCCATCAGCCAACTGCCAGTCTAGAACATAGGAAGATCCCCTAACCCAGATGAGCTGATCATGTACCGGTCCTGGAAACTGGAGCTGGGGCTGAGAGACACGGTTTTGGTCTGTGAATAGCTAGAACTATAATATGTAAACACAGGAACTACAGGGCTGCTGTGCTCTGCAACAAAGATGAAGCAGCTGGAAAAGCTGGTCTAAGGAGACAAGAAGTACGAGCCTTAAAGGGTTTCCCAGACTAGGCACAGTGCTTCCTGCCCCTGGGCTCCACAAGATACCCCTGAAGTACAAAAAAGAATTCCTTCTGGCTTAGGCTGAATGGTGTGAAGAAATTTCTCATTGTTACTCACCAAAGAGTCCTAACAAACACAAATACCAGGCAATTAGTGGCTCTGATGCTACCATATCCTAAGGCATGGAACAGGACTCTCCTTTCTCAATCCAGGATTTAGGAGGAGTCACAGAAAGGGCCCCATCTCTCCCCTCCTCTCCAATGGGTGCAACACATAGCTTCAGGCTCCCAAACTCACCCCTTATTCCATCTGTTTAGTGCTCTAATAGCTAGGTTCCCAGGCTTGACCACAGAAGCCTATAGGAACCCCAAACTTCCTAAAATGCAGTACATTTCTAAGAAAATGTGATTTTAAAAAGAATTGAAGGAACGCCTGGCTGGCTCAGTTGGTAGAGCATGCAACTCTTGATCTCAGGGTTGTGGGTGAGCTCCACATTGGATGTGGAGATTACTTTAAAAAATAAAATCTTCAGAAAAATTGAAAAATAATAAAAATTGAAAAGGACTGCAGGCAGTAAAATTAATTCTAAAAACATACATACTGCTTCCAGAAAGATGGAGCAGACATACTTCTCCCTAATCCTTCTGCTGCTAAGTACAAAAATATCTTTCAGCAATGAAGGAGAAATCCAGACATTCTAAGATGAAGGAAGAGAATCTACTGCCAGAGTGTCTAAAGGAAGTTCTCTAAAAAGAAAGGAAAAGATAAAAGAAGGAAGCTTGGAACATTGGGAAGGAAGAAAAAACATAATGACATGATTACCTATGCAGAAAATCCCAAGGAAAATGCCAAAAAAACTCCTAGAACTACTGATTTCAGCAAGGTCACAGAGTAAAAGATAAACAGAAAAAATTTAATTATTTCTGTACTATATAGTGAACACATGAAACACCTGACTAAAACATACAATAGCAACTACAACAGCTTAAAAAAAAAAAGATACTAGTGTAAATCTAACAAAGTACATATAAGATCCTTAACACAAAAACTCTGATAAATCAAAGATGATCTAAATAAAAGGGAGACATAGTGTGTTCCAAAAAACAAACAAAAAACATATACATACGACCTTACCCCCTCCACCAGCACTAGCTGGGTACAACCCACAGAGGCCATGTTGGCTTTTGTTGCTTCTTCTCGAAAGACAGTAATAAGTTCCTCCAAACGCCTTAATTTTACCTCTTCTGGGACATCATCTTTCAGTCTGTGATATGCCCGAGTCTTCTATTAAAAAAAAAAAAAAAGAGAGAGAGAGACAGCGGTCACCAAAGACTCATAGAACCCCCTTCTCCCCTTTTGGATTTTTTTTTTTTTGTAAATTTTCACTCAGCTTTAATTTTAATCACGCATTTTAAATTCAAACAGGTGACCAAATGTGAAGCATTCAGAATAATCTGATTACAAGTCTGGTTAACTGAAAACAAAGACTTCTCCATAAAAAACATAGTTTTCTATGCATTCCTGTAAAACAGAGCTAGATCTACAAAGTAATCTATTTAACAGGTTGTAACTAGGGCAGTATGACAAAAAGTAAAAGCAAATGGCTTAATTTTTTTTTTTTTTTAAAGATTTTATTTATTTATTTGAGAGAGAGAGAATGAGAGATAGAGATTACGAGAGAGAAGAGGGTCAGAGGGAGAAGCAGACTCCCTGCTGAGCAGGGAGCCCGATGCGGGACTCGATCCCGGGACTCCAGGATCATGACCTGAGCTGAAGGCAGTCGCTTAACCAACTGAGCCACCCAGGCGCCCCACAAATGGCTTAATTCTTATGGATACATTAGATTTGAGGCTGCTTCATAATCTGCTTACAAAAATAAAAAACCAGTATATTGTCTTGATTTGTAGGTTTTCTTCCCATGTCAGTAAAGTGAAGAGCTTTCCCTTGTTTTTCATACAAGCAAATCTCATAGCATTAGCCCCTAGGAAGGTTACTGCAAATTCTTTCCGTGGGCAGACAGCGATCTCTCATTTGCAAGGTTGCTCATCAGTGACATTTAAAGCTCCATTATTCTTCTTCAACCTCCAGGATGCTGGGTAAGATTGTCAGGTTCCAACCAAGTAATTTCCAAGCAAGTATTCTCTCACGTGTTTTGGAATTTCCCTTTGCCATCTCAACATCTCCAGGTAACAGTTCCATTACACCAGTGAGAGCCACTGCTCCCGCAGGGGACCAATATTTTGGAAAACTAAGCATTTTCACAGAACAGCAGTCGAAGGTTTTCAGTACTAGAACCCTGCCTTTCATTAATCTGGTTTGCACACAGCGCCACCTGGGCACAGTACACCACTCAAATCTCAGACAAGGTCGGAGACTGCCCATTTTCAAATAATCTTTTGATCTACCACCAACGTAGGGCCTCCCAAGTCCAGACGTAAAAGCTAGATTTATTTTTTTTAGGGGCACCCGGGTGGCTCAGTCAGTCAGGTGTCTGCCTTCAGTTTGGGTCATGATCCCAGGGTCCTAGGACTGAGCCCCAGGTCAGGGCTGCTTCTCCCTCTCCCTCTGCTGCTCCCCCTGCTTGTGTTCTGTCAAATAAATAAAATCTTTAAAAAAAAAAAGATTTATTTATTTTAGAGAGAGGGGAGAGAGAGTACGTATGTGCCGCGTGCAAGTTAGGGAATGGGCAGAGGAAGACAGGGATAGAGAATCCTTAAGCAGACTCCCCTCTGAGCAAGGAGCCTAACAAGGAGCTGGATCCCAGGATCCTGAGATCATGACCTGAGCCGAAATCAAGAGTTGGATGCTTAACTGCCTAAGACACGCGGGTGCCCCCACCCCATAGAATCCATTCTTAAGGTACAGAGGGGGAACCAGGTTCATTCCACCTCCAAGTTACAGACATACGTACAGGAACCCAAGCCATGTCAGAAGGGTTCTCTAGCTCTAGGAGCATTTTAAAAGAAAGAGGTAACTATGCAGTCAAGTCACATCTTTAGAAGGGTTAAATTCTAAATTCAGCACATGAAAATCAGACTCAAAACTGTTCTTGATATATTTATAGGATACAAATGTAACATTTATACAAATGTAACATACACTAAGTAACTCATTAGGAGCACTGTTTATAAGACACAAAATGCAAAGCAGCCTAAGTGTTTATCAGTAGGTTATCAGTAAACCAAGTTATGCTTTATCTATACAACAGAATATTACACCAGTGAAAAAAGAATGTGATAACTCCATATGTACTGATATGATTGCTCTCCAAAACATACTCTTAACAGAAATAAGATATAGATCAACATGTACAACAACTTTGGTATAAAAAGAATAAATAAAAATAGGTTTATAAATACATGAAATATCACTGGAAGTTTACAGAAGAAATTCCTAAGAGCAATTACCTTCAAGGAAGGAACTGAGAAACCAGGCAACCTGGGAAGAAGAAAGAACAAGTACTTCTCATTGCATACTATTTTGAACTTCTGAATTTTATATAATGAGCTCATATTACCCAGTCCAAAAAAAAATTTTTTAAAGAAAATTTATCCTTAAAAAGCCTTTTAAATTGTTCAAATCTATGGCTAGGGTGCATACATGTACATGTTGTGTGTATATAAACACATTTTTTTAAAGATTTTATTTTTTTTTTTGTGAGAGAAAAAGGAAGAGCGAGCACGAGCAGGGGGAGGGGCAGAGGGAGAAGCAGACTCCCCACTGAGCAGGGAGCCAGATACAGGACTCAATCCCAGGACCCCAGGATCATGATCTGAGCCAAAGGTAGATGCCCAACCGACTGAGCCACCCAGGCACCCAACACATTTTTTTTTAAGTTTTCTGTATACAAGCTTATAACACAGTTGAAGAACCACTGAGCTAGATATAAGTATGGAATAACAGGAAAACCTATATACCAAAGTGTAGTCATTCCAATCGGCCTTTGAGAGAACTACCAAATGGTGAATGGGTTTACTCTATTTTGTCTTATTAACAAAAACTTGTCTCTATTGTGTTTACCATTACCAAGCACCATTCTCACTTCAAAGGTGGAGAGACCAAGGACCTTTCTCAAGATCACATAGTTAGTAAGAATGGTAGAATCTGAATGCTTGTTCTCATCCACTAGACTATTTAAGTCTCTATAACCTTAATTCTAACCAAGAAATTAGATCCCTAAGTGAACACTCTTATTCAATGTCCATGATGCTGCCACCACACACTGTAAACCCATTTCCCAATCTAGCATTATAAAGAATTTCTCTTGCATATTTGTGATGTCCATGGAAAAGCAGATTTGTCTATTCTGAAGCTTCATCTCTGAAATAATTCTGTAACAGACATAAACATACACAATGGCCCACTTACACTGCCTACACTAGGCAGTGGGCTTTAAAAGACATGAATTCGTTGACAGCAGCTGAGTGACAGTGGTGTCTAAGGTCTTGGGATCCTTCATTCATCAATCAGCTTTCCTGAGCGTCCTGGCCACACAGCCTCTTCAGCCTCCAGCCCAAATACAAGTAAGGCCCCCACTGAGGTGACTGGAGAGATGAGAAATGACCTGTGCAAATTCATCCCTACCATCGAGAAAATAGCAGCAGACCAGAACTATCCCCTCTCTGCAGGAAATACACATTACTCTCCCTTTCCTTCCTCATCTCCTTCTGCTTTATTTTCCTGGGAATCTGTGTACAGGAGAAACTCCATAGTGGCTATCAGTAGATTCAGTTGGCCTAAAAAAATGAAAACTAAAATAGCTTAGGGGCGCCTGGGTGGCTCAGTCGTTAAGCATCTGCCTTCAGCTCAGGTCATGATCCCAGGGTCCTGGGATCGAGTCCCACATCAGGCACCCTGCCCGGCAGGAACCTCTCCCACTCCCCCTGCTTGTGTTCCTGCTCTCGCTATCTCTCTGTCAAATAAATAAATAAAATCTTAAAAATAAAATAAAATAGCTCAGGATAGCTAGGAGGACAAGGTGCATCCGTGAAACAATTCACAGCTTAGGTCAAAAAAGTCCTGCATGATTTTAGCTTTCTTATAAGGAGAGTAGTATCCCTACCTCCACATTCAAATTCTAAACGATCTAAACATAACTTAAAATATTTTAATGAAAATAAATATTGTCACAAGCAATCCATTTTCATCTCAAATCAATGAACTGTATAAAATAGTAGACAGGCTGATTAAAATAAAAATAAAGAAATGAGTGGTAAGATCCTCATGGCTTCTCAAGGACCGCCCTGCTGCCACTTTCTTTTCTTGCCAGTTGTCTACAACCAGAAACCAGTCAGGAATTCTGTCAGTGTCAGCACAGAAGTAGCTTTTCCTCCATCCCAGGGCTTACCTGTCTCATACTGTAAGCAAAAAGAAAGCCCATGTTGTACTGAACTTCCCGAAGCAAAGACACTGTCTGGAGGTGATCATCCTCTGTCTCACCACAAAAGCCAGCAATGAAATCGCTGCTGAGGCTCACCCCTGCAACGCATGACAAAGGACAACATGTCACTGCTGCTTACCTTCAAGAGAGGCCTTTGGCACTTGTGGGCTACAGAGGGCAGAGTAGCAATTGTAAACCTTTCCTGGAGCTGTTCAGCTTATGTGCAAGTGAAACAGAATAGTTATTACAGAGGAAGATGGGACAGGCTTGCTTATCCAGAATGTTCTCATACTTTGGGGTGCCTGAGTGGCTCAGTTGGTTAAGTGCCCAACTCTTGGTTGCGGCTTAGGTCATGATCTCAGGATCATAAGGTCGAGCCTCGTGTGGGGCTCCATGCTCAGCACAGTCTGCTTCTCTCCCTCTGGTTCCTCCCCTCGCATGCATGCACAACCCCCCTTAAATAAATAAATAAATCTTTTATAAAATTTTTTAAATAAAATCTTTAAAAAACATACTTTTGAAGCCAATTTCACATAATGTTTAAGACTATAGGAACAATAACTATTGGTCACTAAATACTAAGTGCTATGCTTTCCTATCTATTTAATTTAATCTATGTAATTATCCCAACAATCCAGTGAGGTACTACCAACTCTATTTTATATATACATATGTATTTTTTTTTAAAGTAAACTCTATGCCACACATGGGGCCTGAACTCACGATCCTGAGATCAAGAGTCCCATGCTCTACTGACTGAGCCAGCCAAGCACCCTTTATTAAATCTATTTTATAAATGAGGAAACTGAAGCCCAGAAAACTTCCACACTATCCTGCCAATCCAAAATGAAACTATTTATGCATAATGCAAGTTACAATAATTAGAAATTTGGAAACAAATGTAGACATTGTCAACCAAACCTAAATTAAAAGACTACAAAGTAATTTTATTAGGAGGAAGAGAAAAGAGAAAAAGGAGTAAGAGTTAATAGGAAAGGAATTACCTCTAAGTACACATTTTTAAAGATATCAATTGCCCCCAAATCAGAACTAATTTAGACCAAACTAACTTTGCCAGCTAGTAAAAAAGAACAAGGTCTGTCCCATACGTGCAGAAACACAAAGACTATAGAAAACAAATCTCTTTCATCCTGAGGTCACAAGCTGATCCATATCTTTGTGTATATCTAGCAAGACCATGACATTAAAAAACCAAAAAGGAGTAAAATGAGAGAAAGAGAAAAATGAAGAGAAGCAAAAGAAGCATAAAGGGTGTCATAAGGTAGTATCATAGGCGTTGCCTGTATCTGACAAAAACGATGTGATCACTGGTAAGAGTGATGTGCTCAACAGAGTATTTCTTAAACATACCTGGGATAGATTCTCTGATACGATGAATTAACTCCACATAAGCTTCCCTTGAATACCTGCAATAAAGAACAAAAAGGCTTAGATGAACCAATCTTCTTTAAATGAATGCTACAAAAAGATAACACTATGAATTACCACATATAACCACATCTCATCCATATAGGACAGTACAAAAGTAGGTTAAAGTACCCAAAAGAGCCCTTTTGATCCAAATCCTGTAGTGTAACCTAATCTACAGTCCATGAAACTTTAGTTCAAGAACATATATTATTTTAAATAGCCTTTTTAAAAAATAAGTAGGGGGCACCTGAGTGGCACAGTAGGTTAAGCGACAGACAGCTCAGGTCCTGATCTGTGTCATAAGATCGAGCCCCGGGTCAGGCTCCACGCTCAAGAAGGAGTCTGCTTGAGATTCTCTCTCCCTCTCCCTCTGCCCCTCCCATTCGTGCTCTCTCTCTCAAATAAATAAATCTTAAAAAAAATAAGTAAATAGCCTTTTTATTTCATAAGTGAGGACAGATTAAACACTTAGAAGGATCTCTAAAATTGCCGATGTGGAAAACAAGGCAAGGCACTTGTTCCATACAGCTTTCCATTTGTCACTTTACCCTTTCAGTCTTACCTCTGCAAGACATATAACTCCCAAAGTAAGTGAACACACAGAGGTATGTTTAAATTCCAAGACTTAAAAAGCTTTAATGTTAAAAGCTACAGAATTCCAATTTCAAAAAGAGTGTGCCACACAGTAGGTGCTTAATAAAAGAACATGCTAGGGGGCCTGGGTGGCTTAGTCAGTTGAGCATCTGACTTGGTTTTGGCTCAGGTCGTGATCTCAGGGTCATGAGATCAAGCCCCACATCGGGCTCTGCACTCAGTGCAGAGTCTGCTTAAGACTCTCTGCCCCCTCCACGCGTGCCCTCTCTCTCTCTCTCTCTAAAATAAATAAATCTTAAAAAGAAATGTTAAACAAATGACATGAGTGATTCAGTCCTTTTAGTCTACACTTCTGGAGTAAACAGAAGCAAGTTATCGTGTCCATGAGTTTACTCATGTAACAAATTTATTGAGCAGCTCCTATGTGCCACACACTATACTAGGTTCTTAGACACTGTGTGGTCCTTAAGAAAACATGGAAAGGTGCATGATGCCCCCTCCCCAAGCAAGTCTGACCCTCTCCGCATAGCCTCCAATACACGGCTGCTTCCACTCTGGGCTGGTAGGTGGATCTGTTTACAGATGTTGTCTCTCTCATGAATCAGCTGTAGAACCTGATTAGATAGAACACATTAAAGGTCATCAAAGTCTCACCAAAGAATCCTGCAGAAAGAAATACCACCCCCACTGTTTCTCTACCAAGGTGAATTTTCAAGTAATTAACAGGCTGATTACCCAAATCCTTTATTTTTACTCAAGCCATGTTATCTGTCCCAGACATTTCATTTCCCTGATGGCATCTCTGCTTTCAAAAAGTGAAAAAAGCAAGCAGAGTTCAAATTCAAGGCATAGGCTGACACAGACAAAAAAGGAAAAATGGTTATTTGTTTCATCTAACTTCCAAACTAATTAGCCACTCTAAAAGACACCATCATGGGGCACCTGGGTGGCTCAGTTGGTTAAGCGACTGCCTTCGGCTCAGGTCATGATCCTGGAGTCCCGGGATCGAGTCCCACATCAGGCTCCCTGCTCGGCAGGGAGTCTGCTTCTCCCTCTGACCCTCCCCCCCTCATACACTCTCTCAAATAAATAAATAAAATCTTTATAAATAAATAAAAGACACCATCAAGGGTTGCCTGGGTGGCTCAGTCAGTTAAGCATCTGCCTTCGGCTCAGGTCATGATCCTGAGGTCCTGGGATCAAGCCCCATGTCCGACTCCCTGCTCAGCAGGAATCCTGCTTCTCCCTCTCTCTCGCTCTCTCTCTCTCAAATAAATAAAATCTTAATAAAAATTAAAAAATAAGGGTGCCTGGGTGGCTCAGATGGTTAAGCGTCTGCCTTCGGCTCAGGTCATGATCCCAAGGTCCTGGGATCGAGTCCCGCATCGGGCTCCCTGCTCCTTGGGAGCCTGCTTCTCCCTCTGCCTCTCTCTCTCTCTCTCTCTGTCTCTCATGAATAAATAAATAAATAAAAGTTTAAAAAATAATAATAAAAAATAAATAAAAATAGGGCGCCTGGGTGGCTCCGTCAGTTAAGCGGCTGCCTTCGGCTCAGGTCATGATCCCAGGGTCCTGGGATCGAGCCCCACATCAGGCTCCTTGCTCCGCAGGAAGCCTGCTTCTCCCTCTCCCACTCCCCCTGCTTGTGTTCCTGCTCTCGCTGTGTCTCTCTGTCAAATAAATAAATAAAATCTTAAAATAAATAAATAAATAAATAAATAAAAATAAAAAATAAAAGACACCATCAAGAAACTGGAACTAGGTGGAACCTGGCTGGCCCAATTGGTGGAGCATGCAACTATGGATCTCAGGGTTGTGTTGAAGCCCCACACTGGGTGTGGAGATTACTTAAAAATAAAATCCTTAAGGGGCACCTGGGTGGCTCAGTCAGTTAAGTGCCCAACTCTTGATTTTGGCTCAGGCCATGATCTCAGGGTCCTGGAGTCAAGCCCTACACTCATCAGGGAGTCTGCTTGAGAGTCTCTCTCTCCCTCTCCCTCTATTCCCCCTGCCCCTCACTTGCACACTCTAAAATAAATCAATCTTTAAAAAATAAAGTATTTAAAATGAAGAAACTAGAACTAAGAAAAAATATTTGAAAAAATATACTGACAAAGGATTTATATCAAGAATACATAAAGAACTTTTACAACTCAATAAGAATATAATCCAGTGGCAAAAAGGTAGGGGTGGGGCCAAAAGACAGATATTTCACCAAAACAAAAAAACTCAAAAACAAAAGGTTCCACATGTGGGCTATACATTCCATGCATTGCTAAGGCACTTTGATAAGTACCTTCCATACATTATACCTATTTCCCAACAACCTAAAGCGGAAGGTTATTATTAATCCCTTTTTACAGATGAAGATGACAATCTGACCGTGATGCCCTTGAAGACAAAATTTTTTTAAATATATCAGTCCCAGCTCTGCCCCACCTCGGTGGACTTTAAATCTTTGGTGGAATTAAAGGGCAATACAGCAATACACAAGATCCCCTGAGCAAGATTCAAGGACTGCTGCCTCCCACTGGGTCCAGCCTTTGGCATACTTAAGGATACTGGTAACAGCCTGGCACAGTTCACTGTTGATACTCACCTCATCAGGAAAGTCTTTGGGGTGGGGAGAGGTGAAACGGATCCTCATTTCAGGATCTACTCTGGAGACCTGATCCAGAAGGTGAGCAAAACGAAGACCCCCATGCTTGGGTTTATAGTTGGTAGAAAAGCCACGGCTCAGGTTAGTAGACACTGCATTGTTGAACTGGACTTCAGAACTGTCCCGAAAACTATTAACATTCTGACCAAGAAGTGTCACTTCTTTCAGCCCCTAAGAAAGGGAAAATAAATACATCGGAAGCAAATCAAAATTTTTTTGGTAGTTTCATGCCAAATCACTAACTGAAATTAGTTGAGCCTACCAAGAGCCATCCATAAATGTATTCTATTCTGTATTTAACCAGTAATTTCACATTTGGTCATCTTGTCTGAAGAAATGAACTTTAGGGCGCCTGGGTGGCTCAGATGGTTAAGCGTCTGCCTTCGGCTCAGGTCATGATCCCAGGGTCCTGGGATCGAGTCCCGCATCAGGCTCCCTGCTCCTTGGGAGCCTGCCTCTCCCTCTGCCTCTCTCTCTCTCTCTCTCTCTCTCTGTCTCTCATGAATAAATAAATAAATAGATAGATAGATAAATAAATAAAAATAAGATTTAAAAAAATGAACTTTAGAATTTTTAAAACCTTAAATAAAAATTATCATCAAAGCATTTTTTAGAGTAGCAAAAACCTGGACACAAACTCAATGTTCAATAATAATGGTTAATTTATAACACCATAAATCAAATTATGACAGCATTCTATCAACTGAATATTATATAATCATTGCCTATGAAGTATTCTTCCCAAAATATTTAGCCTAATGTGAGTCAAGCTTTTACACCTAACTTCCAGTTTACCAGAATTCAGAGGAATATTTTATATGACAACATGAAGAAGCAATCAGACAAATCCAGACATATCCGATCTCTTCAAAAACTTAATGTATCATTTAAAGCAAACAACAAAAAAATGAAAGGGCTGTTTTAAATTAAGAGGGATTGAAGAAATATACAAACCAAGTAAAACCACAAATCTTTTTTTTTTAAAGATTTATTTATTTGATAGAGAGAGACACAGCGAGAGAGGGAACACAAGCAGGGGGAGTGGGAGAGGGAGAAACAGGCTTCCCGCAGAGCAGGGAGCCCGATGTGGGGCTCGATCCCAGAACCCTGGATCATGACTTGAGCCGAAGGCAGATGCTTAACAACTGAGCCACCAAGGTGCCCCAAAACCACAAATCTTGATTGGATCTCGGTTTGAAAATAAAAAAAGCAATACAGTATTTTTGGACAGGGACGCCTGGGTGATTCAGTCAGTTAAGCATCTGCCTTCAGCTCAGGTCATGATCCTGAAGTCCCAGGACTGAGACCCATGTAGACCTCCATGGTCAGTGGGGAGTCTACTTCTCCCTCTCCCTCTGCTCCTCCCTGTTTTCTTTCTCTCTCTCTCTCACTCTCTCTCTCAAATAAATAAATAAAATCTTAAAAAAAAAAAAAAAGATATTTTGGACAACTAAGAAATTTTGAGGAGCACCTAGCTGGCTTAGTTGGTAGAGCCTGGGACTCTTGGGTCGTGAGTTCGAGCCACATGTTGGGTGTAGAGATTACTTAAAAATAAATAAAAAAAAGACATTTGGGAGCACCTGGGTGGCTCAGTTGGTTAAGCATCTGCCTTCAGCTCAGGTCATGATCCCAGGGTCCTGGGACTGAGCCCTGAGTTGGGCTCCCTGCTCAGTGGGGAGTCTCCTTCTCCAGCTCCCTCTGCCTATCGCTCCCCCTGCTTGTGCTCCCTCTCTCTGTCAAATAAATAAATAAATAAAATCTTTAAAATAAATAAATAAAACAATAAACAATGTCTCTATCCTGAAGAGTAAGTTCTGGTACTGTGAGGGAGTTGGAAGGGAAGAAGGAGACAACTTGAGACCAGGAAGCACTTGGAGAGGTAGGGTATGGAGAATACCTCAGAGTGCCTGTGAGCAGCCAGAGACCAAATCAGGGAACTAAGAATTGGGGAATGGGAGATGAGAAGAGAGCACTGCCAGAGTGTAAGAACAGACAAACTGCTGACTGAAAACTAGAGCAGGGGCTAGCTTCCACAGTTCCTGAGCCAAGCAAGTAAGGCAACAGGGAGACTCTAGTGGAAGAAAAGCTCCATATTCCCTTCTACAGTCCTCCTCTTCAGGGCTAAAAGATCCAGGCCTAGAGTTAGCGGGGACCAGCTCCCAAAAAGGAAGGAAATAGTTATTTCCCCTCTGGCCTCTGACTGGATTCACTACCCTCATCTATTCTCTGTCCCTCAACTAGTAAGCTGGCTCTGTAATAAAAATGAGGAAGATATTTGGGAAGTTTCCCTATAACAGACAAATAAATCATTCTCTGAAAATTTCCTATGTGCCAAGTAGTTTAAAAACATTTGGGGGGGCGCCTGGGTGGCTCAGTTGGTTAAGCGACTGCCTTCGGCTCAGGTCATGATCCTGGAGTCCCAGGATCGAGCCCCACATCGGGCTCCCTGCTCACCAGGGAGTCTGCTTCTCCCTCTGACCCTCCCCCGTCTCGTGTTCTCTCTCTCATTCTCTCTCTCTCTCTCAAATAAATAAATAAAATCTTTTAAAAAAAAAAAAAAAAAAAAAAAAACATTTGGGGGCAGGGCACCTGGGTGGCTCAATCAGTTCAGGGGCCTACTCCTGATTTTGGCTCAGGTCATGACCTCAGTGTCTTGAGATCAAGCCCTCCAGTGGGCTCCACACTCAGTGGGGAGTCTGTTTGAGATTCTCTCCCTTCCCCTCTTCCTCTGCCCCCCTCCTCCCGAGCTCTCTTTCTCTCAAATAAACAAATAAATCTTTTTTGTTGTTTTAAGATTTTATTTTTTGACAGAAAGACAGAAAGAGACACAGTGAGAGAGGGAACACAAGCAGAGTGGGGGACGGAGAAGCAGGCTTCCCACAAAGCAGGGAGCCCGATGCAGGGCTCAATCCCAGGACCCTGGGATCATGACCTGAGCCGAAGGCAAATGCTTAACGACTGAGCCACCCAGGCGTCCCCAATAAATAAATAAATCTTAAAAAAAAATTTTAGGAGCACCTTGGTGGCTCAGTTGGTTGAGTGTCTGACTCTTGGTTTCAGCTCAAGTCATGATCTCAGGGTTATGAGATCAAGCCCCACGTCAGGCTCTGTGCTTAGCAAAGAGCCTGCTTGTGATTCTTTCTCCCTCTCCCTCTGTTCCTCCCCCTCTTTACGAATGCTCTCTAAAAATAAATAAATCTTTAGGGAAAAAAAAAACTTAAACTACACGGGCACCTGGCCAACTCAGTTGGTAGAGCATGTGACTCTTGATCTCAGGGTTTTGAGTTCAAGCTCCACAGTGGGTGTGGAGATTTCTTAAAAAAAAAGAAAAAGAAAGAAAGAAAAGCATTTAAGCTACAACAATCTTTCCAATAACCCAGCAAGGAAGTTACTATTTTATCTTCTTTTCATAGATTGGGAAACTGTTTCAAAGATGATAGTTAAGTGAGCAGGGCACCAAACCCGAGAATGCTGCAGCCAGAATTCATACTTAATCATCTGACTCTAGACTCATGCTCTCTCCATTCCAATGTGCTGCCTCCTAAGCAAACTTCACATGGATCTGCCTATAATTTATAAACAGCAAATCCAAGATATTCACCCAGGCATTTCTTTCTGGCCAGGTACGCGTTCTAAACTCACACAGCTCAGAGAGAGCACAGGCAGCAAAACAAGAAAGGTTCTCCTCATCCTCCTAAAACCACACTTAGAAGACAAAGACCTGGAGAACTTTTCACCTGCTCTGAAAGCTTCCTCACTTCCTCTAGAATGGAAGCAACAGGGCGACTCCTCTCCCGGCCACGTGTGAAAGGAACAATGCAGTAGCTGCACATGTTGTCACAGCCTCGCATAACAGACCTGGGGAGAAAGGCACCAAAACTTGGTAACAGGACTAGCAGGAGTAGCACGCCCCGCCCCCGCCGCCCCCCCGGGGAGGGGTCGTAGCTCCCGCAGCATTATCCCCTGGCTCCAAGTCCTCCTGGCACCATGCTCACACTGGACCAATCGGAGGCATTTTTAAGGCAAACATTTTTTTTTTTTTTTTAAGATTTTATTTATTTATTCATGAGAGACAGAGAGAGAAGCAGGCTCCCAAGGAGCAGGGAGCCCGATGCGGGACTCGATCCCAGGACCCTGGGATCATGACCTGAGGCGAAGGCAGACGCTTAACGACTGAGCCACCCAGGCGCCCTAAACATTTTTTATTTTTAAAAACTAGTACTTAGGGCGCCTGGGTGGCTCAGTTGGCTAAGCGCCTGCCTTTGGCTCAGGTTGTGGTCCTGGAGTCCCGGGATCAAGTCCCGCATCGGGCTCCCTGCTCAGCGGGGAGTCTGCTTCTCCCTCTGACTCTCCCCCCCTCATGCTCACTCTCTCATTCTCTCAAATAACTAAATAAAATCTTTAAAAAAAAAATAAAAAATAGTATTTAATCACAGGATAGAAACCACATTGTAATTGGTGGATATAGCAGTTACCCTGAGGGAGCAAACTGGCAAGGCAATGGGGTGCCTTTTTATATACCCCATATATATAAATATTTTGTTTGAATGTTTTATATCTAGACCAGAAAAAAAATAAGTATCATAAAATGTGTATAATGAATAGAAACATCAGATTTAACAACAGATGTTGGCGGGGATGCGGAGAAAGGGGAAGCCTCCTACACTGTTGGTGGGAATGCAAGCTGGTGCAACCCCTCTGGAAAACAGTATGGAGGTTCCTCAAAAAGTTGAAAATAGAGCTACCATACGATCCAGCAATTGCGCTACTGGGTATTTACCCCAAAGATACAAATGTAGGGATCCGAAGGGGTACGTGCACCCCGATGTTTATAGCAGCAATGTCCACAACAGCCAAACTGTGGAAAGAGCCAAGATGTCCATCGACAGATGAATGGATAAAGAAGATGTGGTATATATACACAATGGAATATTATGCAGCCATCAAAAGGAATGAGATCTTGCCATTTGCAACGACGTGGATGGAACTGGAGGGTGTTATGCTGAGTGAAATAAGTCAATCAGAGAAAGACATGTATCATATGACTGCACTGATATGAGGAATTCTTAATCTCAGGAAACAAACTGAGTGTTGCTGGAGTGGTGGGGGGTGGGAGGGATGGGGTGGCTGGGTGATAGATGTTGGGTAAGGTATGTGCTATGGTGAGCGCTGTGAACTGTGCAAGCTGTTGGATCACAGACCTGTACTTCTGAAACAAATAATGGAATATATGTTAAGAAAAAAAAAAAAAGAAGGGCGCCTGGGTGGCTCAGCTGGTTAAGCGACTGCCTTCGGCTCAGGTCATGATCCTGGAGTCTTGGGATTGAGTCCCGCATCGGGCTCCCTGCTCGGCGGGGAGTCTGCTTCTCCCTCTGACCCTCTTCCCTTCTCGTGCTCTCTATCTCTCATTCTCTGTCTCTCAAATAAATAAAATCTTTAATAAAAAAAAAGAAAAAAAAAGAAGATAGCAGGAAGGGAAGAATGAAGGGGGGAAAGCAGAGGGGGAGACGAACCATGAGAGACAATGGACTCTGAAAAACAAACTGAGGGTTCTAGAGGGGAGGGGGGTGGGGGGATGGGTTAGCCTGGTGATGGGTATTAAAGAGGGCACGTTCTGCGTGGAGCACTGGGTGTTATGCACAAACAATGAAACATCGAACACTACATCCAAAACTAATGATGTAATGTATGGTGATTAACATAACAATAAAAAAAGAAAAAAAAAAAGAAACCTCAGATTTAAGAGAGAGGGTTCCATATTTCTCACTCATTCCTGATCCAATTATTATGGTATCTAAGTGAAATCACTCTCTTCCATCTGCATCCTGTATATGAAATCCTCAAATTATCTTAAAGAAATAATTTTGAATATGTATCAAAGATGTTCACTGAAGAACTGTTAAATAAATGTTAGCTATTATTTTTATTAAGCATTCCAACAACAGAGTATGGGATAGCCATTAAAATGACAGGTTGGCAAACTTTCTATAAAAAACCAGATAGAAAAATTTTTAGGCTTTGCAGACCATACAGTCCCTGTCACAACTACACAATTTTGCTATTGTAGTACCAAATGCAGCCACAGATAATATATAAACAAATGGGCATGGCTGTATTTCAACAGAACTTTATTTACAAAAAACATGCTCTAACTTTTTTTGCCAATTTGCCAACCTGTTATAGAAAATTTAATAACATAAATGTTCACCATTTGGGTGCCTGGGTGGCTCAGTTGGTTAAGCGACTGCCTTCGGCTCAGGTCATGATCCGGGAGTCCTGGGATCGAGTCCCGCATCGGGCTCCCTGCTCAGCGGGGAGCCTGCCTCTCCCTCTAACCCTCCCCCCTCTCATGTACTCTCTCTCTCTCATTCTAGCTTTCTCAAATAAATAAAATAAATCTTAAAAAAAAAAAAAAGAAATGTTCACCATTTAACCATCAAACCAAATAAATTGGGAAGCCTGGGTGGCATAGTCAAGCGTCTGACTCTTGATTTCAGCCCAGGTCGTGATCTCAGGGTCCTAGGATCAAGCCCCAGTCAGGCTCTGAGCTCCACGTGGAGTCTGCTTGGGATTCTCTCTCCCATCTCCCTCCACCCCTCCCTGCTGTTCTCTCTCTCCCTCTCTCTCTCTCTCTAAAAGGAATAAATAGGGGCGCCTAGGTGGCCCAGTTGGTTAAGCGTCTACCTTCAGAGTCCTGGGATCATGACCTGACCCGAAGGCAGATGCTTAACCAACTGGGCCACCCAGGTGTCCCTGCCCTTAACATTATTTTAAAAGTGAGAAAGAAGGAGTGCCTGGATGGCACAGTCTGTTGGGCATCCAATTCTTGGTTTCAGCTCAGGTCGTGATCTCAGGGTTGTGAGATCAAGCCCTTGTCGGGCTCGGCGCAGAGTCTGCTTGAGACTCTCTACCCTGTCCCTCCCCACCCCCACCCCCAGCTAATGCGTATGCACTCTCTCTCTCTCTACAGCCCCCCCCCCAAAATAAATAAATAAAAGTGAGAAAGGAGAAATTCACTCCTTGTCTCTTGGGCGGTGTCTCACACGAAGGCAGAAGTAGCACTGGGGCTTGTCTGGACTGGCATGATGTCAGCATAGGTCTCATCCAGAGAGAGCAGCAAGTTGGCAGCTTGTTGGCCTGACTCAGCAACAGCCAGCAGGCGAGGAAGGTCCCGATAGGCATCTGGACCGGCCAAAATATCCACCATTTTCTCCCTGTTGAGAATCTCCTCCTTTAATCTCTCAGCCATGCAGCCTGGGAAGGAAAAAAAATAAGCACCTGTTCCCAGATTCATCATCTGGTCTCATGGCTACTTCTCAGTACACATCACCTCTAGCTAAGGTCAGAGACAAGGGCACAGAAACTTCGCTAAGAGTTTAGCTTCATCGCTCCTCAAATTTGCCCAATACTTCCATAGCACTAGAACCTGCATCTTCCTATATAAAAAAACCACAGGAAGCAAGCAACTAAAGAAATTCAATTAAATGCCCAGAAAAAATTAAGCCATCACCCAGAAACATTTCTAGACATGAACCATCTCTTTTTTCAATTGAAATTTATTTGGTACTCCAAATAAAAAATTTTTTTTCAGGAACTGGCTATAGAGTTTCAAAGTCTAGGGGCGCCGGGGTGGCTCAGTTGGTTAAGCATCTGATGTTGGCTCAGGGCATGATCTCAGCATCCTGGGATCGAGTCCCACGCCCAGCAGGGAGTCTGTTTCTCCCTCTCCTCCTCAACCACTCATGCTCTCTCTCTCAAATAAATAAATGAAATCTTTAAAGAAAAAAGAAGGATTCAAATGGTAAATTTTATGTTATATATATTTTACCACAATAAAAAACAAAGTATTGGGGGAATTTCTGAAATTCCTAACAAAGATATAGCCGGGGGCTTCTATAATGAAGGAACTGAGGTGAAAGATTTCAGCTAATCCTTCCAACCTCCTACATCACTTAGTACATTAATCTGTATAACAGGATATGCTCCAACTATGTTTGAACCCTTCATCAAGAGAAATTAATTTAATTATTCCACAATGGACAGTCTGTTTAAAATTAAATACATTGGGCGCCTGGGTGGCTCAGCTGGTTAAGCAACTACCTTCAGCTCAGGTCATGATCCTGGAGTCCCGGGATCAAGTCCCGCTTCGGGCTCCCTAATTAGGAAGGGGCCTGCTTCTCCCTCTAACCCTCCCCGCTCTCATGTACTCTCTCTCTCTCTCTCTCATTCTCTCTCTCTCAAAATAAATAAATAAATCTTTTAAAAAAATTAAATTAAATTAAATACATTAACTAAATTCTGGGACCAAAAGGGTACAGAATATTCATTTTTGAAACATGCTTCCCAGCTATCTAGATCAGAGCTGTCCAACAGAACTTTCTAAGATAATGGAAATGTTCTTTATCTGTGCTGTCCAAACTGATAGGCACTAGTCAAGTGTGGCTACTGAGCAGTCAATAGGTGGCTAGTGAGAATGAAGAAGGGAATTTTTAATATTATTTAATTTTACTTAAATTTATTTTTTTTAAGATTTTATTTATTTTAGAGAGAGACAGAGTGAGAGAGAGAGAGAGAGCATGAGTGGGGTGAGGGGCAGAGGGAGAAGCAGACTCCTTGCTTAAGCAGGGAGCCCAATGCAGGGCTCGATCCCAGGACTCCAGGATCATGACCTGAGCTGAAGGCAGACGCTTAACCGACTAAGCCACCCAGGCGCCCCTTAAATTTATTTAAGATTTTTTTTTTTAAGTAATCTCTACACCCAACACGAGACTGTAACTCACAATCCCGAGATCAAGAGTTGCATGCTCCACCAACTGAGCCAACCAGGGGTCCCTAATTTTAGTTAAATTTAAATAACCACATGTGACTAGCGGCTACCATACTGGTCAGTGTAGGTCTAGATCTTCACTTGGGCATACATCAGGAGTCAAGATGAAAAGTGCCTATGCTATAAATTCGTGCTGTTCTTTCAGACTCCAAACTCTCTCCTATCCATAACTCTATGCTGCCATAAGCCACATTAGACTCTAGAAAGGATAGGCCACTTTCTGAGTACCTATTACTACAAGACACTATGAAAAGCCCTTTTATGAGCTTTATCTCATTTAGTCCTACAGCCTCTGACATCAAATACAAAGTTATGAGGTGTATAACAATTCTTCAAACACTGGGAATCCAGCCTCTAAGGGCTTCCCAAGTGTGAAAACACAAAACCTGCAAATTACCGGATACCTAGAATCCCAATCCTCAGAGGTACTCGGGAGCGGAGCCGTTTCGTCTTCAGGGCTTTAAGCTGATGTAAACGATTCCAGATGGTCTGCTCAGCCTTCTCCCTACAAAGATCAAAAGAGGTAGAACTGAACCTGAAAATAAACTGGAGCACAAGCTAAAAGAGTAGGACAATGGAAATAAAAACAAATTTCAACCCTTTAAATGAATATCTATCTTTTAGGTTAAGGGAAGATAGGCAGGGAGCCAACTGAAGAAGCACCACTTGGTGTAATTCACCCTTCCTGCATATGTCCAAACCTGACAAGCCTTTGAGTTAAACTCAGAAACAATCTACTTCACAAAGCCTCATAGAAAGTTTGTCCACCCCTTAACTGCCCTATCACTTTAACTATACTTTTCCCTGTAGTTAGCAACTTCTCTTTTATTGTTTGATTTTTTATAGTGCTTTCTGCCAGATGTTAGAGCTATTTGTGTGTCTGCCTTAGTTCCCATATCAAACCAAGCTCCTTAAAGCCATGCTCCACAGAAGAAGGGTTCATTTCTGAATGTTCCAACAAAAATGTTGGATTATATTAATACTAAGGAAAACATTAACACTAATATGCCTTGTACACAGAAACAAAGTAAGAAATAGTATGTTCACTTCTGATGGATGCCACCATCTCTGCACTGACTGCACCCTAACCCTTACGATGTGAATTACATCATAAACGTGCCATTACCTGCAAGAGAAACCTTGGGAAAAGTTGGGTGCCTCAGCATACCCTCGGGTTCCTCATCTATAAAACGGGTTTGATAATAGCACCTATCTCATACGGTTGTTGTGAGAATTAAATTAGTTAGTGCATATGTAGTGCTCAGCACAGGACCTGATACACAGTACGTGCTCAGCAACATCAACCGAGTTCTATCATTGCTATCTCCACTGTTGTAAAATCACCAGTCCACTGACTCATCTCCACAGGTCCGCCAGCCTGGCACTGTTAACTCTGGCATTAAATATATTCACCTTCTAGGTAAAGAACAAACTCTCACCTGATAGAACATGTGACAAGGAGGATCACATCAGCCTGAGTGGAAAGCAAGGGAAAATTATGATCTTTGAAATCGGCCTTGTAGAATCACTATCCATAGCCCTTTTTTTTATTACTGTGGTAAAACATACATAAAATTTACCATTTTAACCATTTTTAAGTGTACAGTTCAGTAGCATTAAGTACATTCACATTGTTGTGCAACCGTCACCACCCTCAAGCTCCAGAACCATTTCATGTTCCCCAACTAAAACTCTGTACCCATTAAACATTAACTCCCCATTCCCCTCCACCTCCCAGCCCATTTTTAACTTAGTTCCTTGCCTAAAAGTGAGCACCACCATAAAAGTTTCAAAAATAACTGGAACAAAAATACACCTTAGTTCCATGCTACACATTTTACTCAAGGGAACTCACTCTCACCAGGCCATACCCTATTTCTGAAGCTGCATCTAAAAACTGGCACAAATGCAGAGTCTCACCCAGGCTCAGAAAACAATAGAAGCAGAAAATGCATGTACCTCTTGGAGGTTCCTGGTCCGCAAGTAGCCACTCTTCTGTAAGATAGACCAGGCTATCTCTGTGTCATTCACATTCATTTGGCAGCCGTAGGTCTCCAGATAGACTGCAATGAGAGGGGGATTCCACAGTAGGCTGACTAAAAGGGGCCACATGTCTCAAAAGGTCTCCTTCCCAAATGCCCCAGAAACATCTGGGGCAACTGGTTATCCACTAAATCCCCTGTTGCTTCAATTCTAAGACACCATTATGCTCCAGGTCTACCCCCAAATTAATGACAGCCTTTCAGAACAAAAGAAATACTACATTATACACATACATAATTACAGGCCATATCATTTAAAAAACAGGAGAGGAGCACCTGGGTGGCTCAGTCATTAAGCGTTTGCCTTCGGCTCAGGTCATGATCCCAGGGTCCTGGGATCGAGCCCCGCATCGGGCTCCCTGCTCAGTGGGAAGCCTGTTTCTCCCTCTCCCACTCCCCCTGCTTATGTTCCTTCTCTCACTGTGTCTCTCTCTGTCAAACAAATAAAATCTTTAAAAAAAACAAATAAGGGAGTGCCTGGGTGGCTCAGTCGTTAAGCGTCTGCTTTCGGCTCAGGTCATGATCCCGGGGTCCTGGAATCGAGCCCCACATTGGGCTCCCCACTCAGCGGAAAGCCTGCTTCTCCCTCTCCTACTCCCACTAATTCTGTTCCCTCTCTGTGTCTCTCTCTGTCAAATAAATAAATAAATTCTTAAAAAAAAAGAAAGAGGGGCGCGTGGGTGGCTCAGTTGGTTAAGCGACTGCCTTCGGCTCAGGTCATGATCCCAGGGTCCTGGGATGGAGCCCTGCATCGGGTTCCCTGCTCGGCGGGAAGCCTGCTTCTCCCTCCCCCACTCCCCCTGCTTGTGTTCCCTCTCTCGCTGTGTGTATCTCTCTCTGTCAATTAATAAATAAAATCTTTAAAAAAAAAAAAAGAAAGCATGGCTGTATTATGATGTAAAACACATTTGCATAAGGTTTTAAGAACATCAATTTCATACTCTGGCAAGCCCTTTGAAACTAAATTTCTACATCAACTCCTCTCCAACATATTTTAATCAACAGACCCAAATAAAGTCCAAATGAAGTTAAAAGTTAATGACAAAAAATCATATGAAAACAAACATAAAACAGCAGTAATTTATAAAAGAAAGAAAGAAACATCAGGGTATTCTTAAACCTTCCTTGGCTCACTTTACTTGTCTAAAAATAAAAACACCAAGGGGCGCCTGGGTGGCTCAGTGGTTATGTATATGCATGTGTGTATATGTGAAGAAACATATTATAGCATTACTTATAAAACTTTTGAAACAATTTAATGTCCAACTATAGGGGACAGGTACATCATAGTACAGCACAATGCAGTATTTTATACCAATTTTTAAAATTTTTTTTAAAGATTTATTTATTTATTTGAGAGAGAGAGAATGAGAGAGATAGAGAGCACAAGAGGGAAGAGGGTCAGAGGGAGAGGCAGACTCCCTGCTGAGCAGGGAGCCCGATGTGGGACTCGATCCCGGGACTCCAGGATCATGACCTGAGCCGAAGGCAGTCGCTTAACGAACTGAGCCACCTAGGGGCCCTCAATTTTTAAAAATTTAATTACAAAGGGGCACCTCGGTGGCTCAGATGGTTAAGCGACCCAACTCTTGATTTGGGCTCAGGTCATGATTTCAGGGTCATGAAATGGAGCCCTGCAAAGGGCTCTACACTCAGCAGGGAGTCTGCTTAAAGATTCTCTCCCTCTGCCCTTCCATCAGCTCACATGAGCATGCATACACTCTAATAAATAAATAAACCTTTAAAAAAAAAAAAAAGAGGGGTGCCTGGGTGGCTCAGTCAGTTAAGTGTCCACCTTCTACTCAGGTCATGATCTCGGGGTCCTGGAATGGAGCCTGGGTTGGAGCCCTGCATCAGACACCCTGCTCAGTGGGGAGTCTGCTTCTCCCTCTCCCTCTGCCCCTCTCCCCCCCAACACTTGCGTTCTCTGCTCTCTCTCGTGCTCTTTCTTTCAAATAAATAGAATATTAAAAAAAAAATTTAAAAAAGAGGATGCCTGGGTGGCTCAGTCAGTTAAGCGTCTGCCTTTGGCTCAGGTCATGATCCTGGAGTCCTGGGATCAAGCCCACGCCATCAGGCTCCTTGCTCAGCAGGGAACCTGCTTCTCCTTCTGCCTGCCGCTCCCCCTGCTTGTGCTCACTCGCTCTCACTCTCTCTCTCTGACAAATAAATAAGATCTTTAAAAAAATTTTTTAAAAAAAAAAAAGAGGGGAAAAAATCTGTTTAAGCATAAAGAATGAATTTCTACATCACCAATTGTGAAAGCTGTCTTATGATTTAAGATGATCTAAAAATTAGAACAGAGATTATAGGGTTTCCAAAGGTAACCAAAGAAAAGACTCCCCAGGACTTCTACCCACCCTAGTCACATGGACCAAAAGTACAAGTTTTTCTTTTTTTTTAAGATTTTATTTATTTGTTTGAGAGAGAGAGCTCCCCGCTGAGTGAAGAGCCGGACGCCAGGCTTGATCCCAGGACCCTGAGGTCATGAACTGAGCCAAAGTCAGACACTTAACTGCCTGAGCCACCCAGGCACCCCAAGTTTCTTTTTTTTTTTAATATTTTTTAAGTAATCTCTACACCCAACATGGGGCTCAAACTCACAACCCTGAGATCAAGAGTTGCACACTCCACAGACTGAGCCAGCCAGGCGCCCACAAGTTTCTTTATATTAATGTTACTTGATGAAGTCTGACAATTCCATAACCTAGCAGGCTTCCCACCCTATTAACCCTCCAAAGCTGGGTCTGCAATAAAAGAATAATTATGAACCAGGCTGTGGATGCTGGAAAGGAACAAAGCAGGAAGTCTGAAGAGAGAAGAAAAGTAAAACCAACCTTTTCTTTGCCTCCCTAAAAGTTCATCCACTGTAAGATAGGGGGGTGGGTCCTCCATGTCCGGCTTCTCTTGAGGAGCTGAAGCACTTCTTAAAAAATGCTGAAAAGTCGGCCCACTGGCCAGCCTGGAGCTGAAATCCTTCCGAACTCCATCTTCCTGCTGCCTCTCCAAACTGGGACAAGCAGTGCTGGGGACACTACTATGTGCCCTGCAGGTCCTGAGCAGCAGCCAGGACACAGAAGCCAAGGGCCCCCACCTCTGTGTTTGCAGGACACACTGCAAAGGATGCATGGCACTAAATCAAAGCCCAAAGTCTGCAAAAGAAAAACAGGTATCACCGACATTTATTGAACACCACATACAGGGCAATGCTATAAGTACTTCCAGTGTATTAATACATTTAATACACAAAATACTCTTAATATTATCCCTATTTTACAAGTAAAAAAAAAAAACAACTGTGGCACCTTGCCCAAGATCATACAAAGGAGTGCCAGAGGTAAGATACAAATCCAGGTAGTTTTCAAAACAAAGATGTGGTAGAGATGAGATGAGATGGTGTGACAAAGTAACAAAAAAGCACCTGTGCCAGCAACAGTTTCAAGGGCATTAAATCTTTACAGCAATCCTCAGCAAAAAGACAACAGACAGTACTATTATCCCCACTCAGGGATGAGGAAATAGACAGAGGCTGAGGAACTTACCTAAGGTCCCACCTAAGCAACAGAGTCAGGACTCAAATGAAGGTCTATATGACCATAAAGCCCATGCTCCTAGCCCCCTTGCTACGTTGCCTCCCATTACTATGAAAACCACTTACTATCTGAGAGCATCTTCCTTTGAGTTCCTTTAAATGGAAAGTATCTAACATGGGGCACCATATGTCTGATCAGTGACTTCTACCCTCCAAAAATCTCGAATTACTGTCTTCAAACTTTCTACCCAGACCCTGTCACACATAGCTGGGGGATGGAAAAGAGCACAACCTTTATAGAGGGCAATTTGCCACTTTCCATCAAAATTACAAACACACAAACCCTTTGACTAAGCCATTCCATTCCTAGATATTTACCTTCCAGATAGTCTTACATGTACAAAAAGACCCATGTGTAAGGATACTCAATGCCAAAGTGTTTCTAACAGCAAAGGAATGGAAAAGATTTAAATGTCATCACAAGGGGGCTAGTTAAATAAGTTATGGTACATCCATGCAGTGGGATAAAATGCAACTGTTAGAAAGTAAGGCTGGGGACGCCTGGGTGGCTCAGTCGTTAAGCATCTGCCTTCAGCTCAGGTCATGATCCCAGGGTCCTGGGATCGAGCCCCACATCGGGCTCCCTGCTCCGCGAGAAGACTGCTTCTCCCTCTCCCACTCCCCCTGCTTGTGTTCCCTCTCTCGCTGTGTCTCTCTCTGTGAAATGAATAAAATCTTTAAAAAAAAAAAGTAAGTATCCATACATGACAAAAACAAGGAAGCAAAGTGCCCAATAATATCTACAGTATGCTACACTTTAATCTGCAGGGGAAGGAGCACGGGAATATTAATGTACATACTTGTAAATGAACACAGTATCTCTAGAACGGGTAAGAAACAGTGATTGCCTCCCAGGAAGGAACCTAGGTGACTCAAAGTACAAGAGATGGAGACACACTTCCCACCACACATCCTTAACGGACCTCAGGATCTCCAGCCTGACTGCCCCATTCCAGTCATACCATTTTTGTACTGATCTTCACTAGCTTCTAAGCTTTTATACACTCTGTTCTCTCTGGCCGGTGTATCTTCTCTCTGACTCAGCCAACTCCTATGCTTTTAGGTCTCTGCTTCCTCCTAGAAGCCTGTCCAGGCCACCATTCTCAAAGTCTAGGCTGGGGTCCTCCTGTAGGTTCCCAAAGCCTCCTTCTAAACCCCATCTCAAGACTCATCACACTTGGCTGTTAATTACTACTTACACTTCTGCCATCCCTTACAGGCTGGGAGGTCCCTAAAAGGGAATAAATCTCATCCATTTCTACATCTTCAGCATCTCTCATTCAGTAACTGGCTCATAGTAAGTGCTGTACATGTAAAATGAGCAGATGTAGCCTTTTACCTCTCTAACTTGATCACCTGCTGTATATGCTACCAGCACTTTAGGCAGGAGCAATGCTAACCTACATTCAAGTATCAGAGAACAGCAGACCTTTAAATGTGAGCTGTAAAGTCACCCTTTTCCAGGAGCCTGGGTGGCTCAGTCGTTAAGCATCTGCCTTCAGCTCAGGTCATGATCCCAGGGTCCTCGGATCCAGCTCCGCATATGGTTCCCCGCTCCGTGGGAAGTCTACTTCTCCCTCTCCCACTCCCCCTGCCTGTGTTCCCTCTCTCGCTGTGTCTCTCTCTGTCAAATAAATAAACAGAACCATTAATTAATTAATTAAGTCACCCTTTTCTGCTCCTTGCTTGCAAGTCAAATTCCTATCTCTGAGCTGCCAATTCCACATCTGTAAGATAAAGATAAAGCTAGTACCTATGTCCCAGAGGCATTGTGAGAATTAAAGAAGATATTAAAAACCCAACGTGGCATACACTAAGTCTTCAGTAACTGCACACTTGCAGCCCGCACTCCCCTTCATGGGAGACATAGAGCACTCGTGTTAAGAGCATGGACTCTGGGGCGCCTGGGTGGCTCAGTTGGTTAAGAAACTGCCTTCTGCTCAGGTCATGATCCTGGAGTCCCAGGATCGAATCCCACATCGGGCTCCCTGCTCAGCAGGGAGTCTGCTTCTCTCTCTGACCCTCTTCCCTCTTGTGCTCTCTATCTCTCATTCTCTCTCTCTCAAATAAATAAATAAAATCTTTAAAAAAAAAAAAAAAGAGCATGGACTCTGCAGTCCCAGTCGGCTCCAACTGTTGCCTCGCCAGGTAACTCTGGGCACCTGGGGAGCTTCTTAAATTCGGGGAGCTTCCATTTCTCCATAAGTAAAACGGGTATAGTACCTATCTCTGTGTCTGCTGTGAGGACCAAATGTGATAATGCAAATAAAATGTTTGCATTGCACAACGTAGGCGCTACGGTGGGGGGGGAGGGAGCGTGCCTCAAAACTTGGTAGTCCGCAACACCGACGAGACAGCAGCCTCGTCTCAACAGAAGTAAACCTAAGCGATAAAATATCCCAAACATGTTGTTGGGGTGGCTACAATGCTTCAGACGCGATGCTTAGCGCTTCTCATGGATTACGGGTTTTTTTTTTTTAAGATTTTATTTATTTTTCAAGAGAGAGAGAGACAGCGAGAGAGGGAACACAAGCAGGGGGAGTAGGAAAGGGAGAAGCAGGCTTCCCGCTGAGCGGGGAGCCCGATGCGGGACTCGATCCCAGGATCCTGGGATCATGACCGGAGCTGAAGGCCGACGCTTAACGACTGAGCCACCCAGGCGCCCTGGATTACGGTATTTAATCCTCACGGCAACATCGTCAAGCAGGTTCTATCACCCCCACTTGATGGCTGACGAGGCTAAGGCTCGGGGGGGGGGCAAGGGGGGTGACGTGCCCAAGGTCATAGGCGAGTAGGCAGCGGGGCTGGGGCGCGAACCCCGACAGAATGACTCCAGGGCCCGCGTCATCCTCCCCTTCAACACCAAGCATTTGCAGGGCTCCGCCGCCCTCCGGCCCCAGGCACGCACCGCCTCCGCCCGCCGCGCCGCTCACCTCCCGCAGCCCGAGCGCCCAGCATCCGGCAACGGAAGCTCGCCTCAGCCAGCCGAGATCCCGCCTCAGCGTTCCGCCGCCGAGCGGGCACAGGAGCGACTTCCGTTCCGCCACGACTTCCGTCCGGGTCGTCCCAGCGGAAGTGCTTCTCCCACTACGGTCCGGGTGGGTACCGGTTCCCGGCTTTGTAAAACCGCCGCTACGCCGACCTGAGTGGTCGCCCTTAGCCGTCCTGTGGCAACCGAGTGCTTGGGAAAGAGTGAGTGCGAATTAATGTGCTTTAAATGTAAAATACACACCGGATGTCGAAGAAAGAGTGCGGAATAGCTCATCAATCATGTTTATGTTGATTACGTGTTGAAACAATATTTAGGATATACTGGGTTAAATGAATATAATTTAAATTGGTTTCACCTGTTTGTTTTTACTTTTTTAATGTGGCTACTGGGAAATTTTAAGTGGCATACGTGGCCCACGTTCTCTTTCTACTGGACAGCGCTGCGCTATAACTTAAAGACTTCCCATTCCTGTGCCAGCCTGGACTCCCCCCCAGCCCCCGGGGGTGGGAGGTACAGACCCATGGTTCGGTTGCATAAGGGGAACCTCCTCTTGGATATCTAATGACTGACTCTAACTTAATACAGAACTCTTAATTTCCATACCCACATCCTCACCCAAAACCTGTTCCTTCCCAGTCTAGACCATCTCAGTAAGTGACCCAACCATCCTCCCAACACTAGGAGAAATGGAGGAGTCTTTTTTTTTCCCTCTCCCTCAACCTCTACAATCTGTCAGCAAGTCCTGTCAGCTCTCACTCCAAAATGTCTCATATCCACTTCCCCTGCTACAGCTCTAGCCCAGGCCACCTTCATCTCATCCAACACTACTGCGATAGCCCGCGAAGTGGTTTCCTTGTTTCTGCCCTTTGCCCTTGTCTCCTACAGACTATTTCCCATAGGGAGCCTAAGAGAATTTGTTTGGGACCCTTGGGTGGCTCAGTCGGTCAAGCCTCTGCCTTTGGCTGGAGTCATGATCTCAGGGTCCTGGGATGGAGCCCTACGTTGGGCTCCCTGCTCAGCGGGGTGTCTGCTTCTCCTTCTCCCTCTGCCTCCCTGCACTCATGCTCTCTCTCTCCCTCTCTCTCAAATAAATAAATGAATAATCTTAAAAAAAAAAAAAGGAATGTTACCATGGTGGGCATCTGGGTCTTAATTATGTTGGGGAGTTCCAGGAAACAGTGTAGTACACACACCTCAGAATTATTTCATCCAAGAGGAGAGGAAGCTAGAGTAGTTCTATGTTAGCAGTCAGGGTGGAAAGATGCTCCTATGTGTATTAGTTCCTCAGCACTTCTGCTCTGTGCACAGAGGTCTGTGGTTTGGAAGAAAGCCCATGTGTCAATAAGATGTGGACACGGGCCCCAGCACTCTGAGTCAGTAAGACTCTAGGGGCCCTGCTGCAATGACTTCTTTGACCCCTCATTAGAACTCTATGTGGTTGGGCGCCTGGGTGGCTCAGTTGGTTAAGCGACTGCCTTCGGCTCAGGTCATGATCCTGGAGTCCCAGGATCGAGTCCTACATCGGGCTCCCTGCTGATCAGGGAGTCTGCTTCTCCCTCTGAACCTCTTCCCTCTCATGCTCTCTATCTCTCATTCTCTCTCTCTCAAATAAATAAATAAAATCTTAAAAAAAAAAAAAGAACTCTATGAGGTTATTGTTGGCCCACTTTAAGGCAAGAAAACTGAAAATACAAAAGGTGGTCACATGCTGAAGCTGGCACAACTAATGCATGGCAGAACTGGGATCCACCCACAGGCCAGTCTGACCCCAAAGTGCTATTCTTACCACTGACTGACTAAGTGAAAGTCAGACTGGCTGGGTTCCCACTGAGGCTCTGACACCATGACAGCCAAGGCCAAGTTAATCACCCCTGCTGATTCGCAGTTTCTTTGCCTATAAAGTGGCTGCTGTGTGGAGAATGCACTGCACTGGGAGTAAGAGGATGGAGAGACAAATAAGGAGAGCATTTAGGAGACTGTGGCAGTTGCCCAAAGATCGTTGAGTCCAGGACCGTTGTGCTGTCTGGGGGCAGTGAGGATGATGGAAACAAACCTGGATTTCAGGAGTTTGAGACACTGGAATTGAGCTCATACTCTCTTCTTAGATAACTGCTGGGTGCCAATTCAGTCAAAAATACAAAGGTCAAAAACTGTATTATGGTTCTTAATTTTTACTGTGGCTTTTCCAGATAACCTAGAATGTGATCTGATCATTTGGGGTAATTATCAGTACCGTGAAAGTACAACGTTTCAGAATTCCTGGAAAACGCTTAAACTCAAGAGACAAGTTCCTGGATACTCTGGGATCTAAAGACTCCAGTTGGAGAAACATTCAGGTTTACTGTGAAGTTTTTTACTGCAAAGGGAAGATGTCTATCCTAATGTGGCCATGGGGGGTGGGGCACCTCTGCCACACAGAGCCCCACTATGGTGGCAGCACCTGCATCCAACATGAGTTATGTTGAGGAGGGGGATGCCTTCCACACTGCCAAGGGTGACAATGCCCCTTCTCCTTCCCTGGTGACCATCAAGCACGGGCCCTGTCCTTCCATGCATACCAACTCCGTTTCAGGTCCTGCTTATGGTATCATCATGACCCTTTCCTCTTTACTCTCAGTCTTGTCCTCTTAGGGTCACAAGAGAGAGGAATTCTAGAGCTGGAAGGAAGCCAATGTGAAAGGATTCCAATGTGAGAGTCAGGGAAAAGTTAGGGTTTGAACCCAGGTCTCTAGGGCTCTTAGAACTGGTTCTTTCAAATCTGGCCCTTCCCTTAGCAGCCCCACAGGGAGATGTCACCTTCCCCCTTTGTGGGCAGGGCAGGAGGCTGCAATTCTGATTGCCCATGGAATGAAGCTGGCAGCATGAGGGATGTTCTCGGTTATGCTGGCACCCCCAACACACACACACACACACACACACACCAGCCGTGCCCAACATCCCCTACTATCCTGCCCCACACCCATACCAGCCCACTTGGGGAACCAGGGACCATTTCCCACCACCCTCCCCGTAACATCTCACCACATTCCAACCCCAAGGGTCTACTTTTAGTTGCCATGTTGTAGAGTCTTGAACAGTGATGTGTCTTGGACAATGAAGGTGATGAAAATAAGCCCCCCTCCCCAGATTCCAGGAGTTTAGAAGCCCCTTTTTTCCATCTCACCCCAGGATCTCTCACCCGGGACGCCATTCCCCCTTCCATCTAACTCTTACTGGTTGGTGATAGTTCCGTTAACTGAGCTATTATTCCTCCCCTGCCCTTACTCCACCAATGGCTCGGCTACAGGACTTGTTTTGGCCAATGGAATGAGAGAAGACACAATGCAGGCAGAGGATCTAACTGCTTGTGCAACTTGCTTGTCTTTGAACTCCAGTGACTTGCCAGAAGAGAACATGCCTGAGAGCTGATGTCCCTTCATCCTGGGCGCCAGAAAGAACATAGAGTAGACTTGAGCCCAACCCATAGCCTGGAGCAAAGCCACCCAGCCAAGCCCAGCTTATAATGATCAGGCTGCAGTCAACATGCAGCCCCAGCAACATGAAAATAAATGCTTGTGGCTGTGGCCACTGAGGTTGGGTTGGGTTTTTCCCCACCCCGCCCCCATAGCATTACAGCAGTAGGAGCTGATTTTTAGCATACTCCTTTAGATGAACATTAGCTCCCATGTCTCCTTCTGAGAGAAACCTCCCCTAAACCCCTAGAGTAGGTCAGGTCCCCGCTGGGTCCTCTGCTATCTCCATGTCTGCTTAATCTGTACAACACACATATGATTGTTGGAGATCTGCTGGATTTCAGTTCCCTGTGCATGGGGACCTGTCAGTCTTGTTCTCAGCAAATCAGCTCCTGGCCCCAAGAACTAGCACAGAGAAGGCATGCACTAGATATTTCTCAGATGAACAGTGAATTGACAGATGGATGGACGCATAGGCAAGGCTGGAATATCTCTGCTCACCTGCATCTCCCCAGGCTTCCAGAACCAGCTCTGGCTCTGGCTTGTTATGTGACCTCACGTGGGCCTCAGTTCCCTCATGCAAAGGCTTGCTTAGAACTGCTTAGTTCTACAATAGCCACCAGCCACATGTGGCTACCTAGCACTTGATATGCAGCTAGTGTGAATGAGGAACTAAATTTTACTTAATTCATTTTAATTTAAAAACTGACAATTCAATTATTGGAAAATTTTAGTGCATTTGGAACAACTTGGGCATGTGAATCTACTTTTTTCAACTATAAATTTTATGAAATATAAATATAAATCAAGAATTTCCAATTGGGACGCCTGGGTGGCTCAACCGTTAAGCGCCTGACTCTTAGTTTCGGCTCAGGTCATGATCTCAGGGTCATGAGATCCAGCCCCATGTGCTCAGCATGGAGTCTACCTGAGATTCTTTCCCCTTCTCCTCCCTCCCCCTCTGCTGCTCCCCCTGCTTGCACTCTTGCTCTCTAAAAATAAATAAAATCTTTAAAAAAAAGAATTTCCAGGGGCGCCTGGGTGGCTCAGTTGGTTAAGCGACTGCCTTCGGCTCGGGTCATGATCCTGGAGTCCCGGGATCAAGTCCGCATCGGGCTCCCTGCTCAGCAGGGAGTCTGCTTCTCCCTCTGACCCTCCCCTCTTTCATGTTCTCTCTCTCTCTCTCATTCTCTCTCTCAAATAAATAAATAAAATCTTTAAAAAAATAAAATAAAAAAGAAAGAAAGAATTTCCAATGAAAATTTGGCACCTAGATAGAGATGTGCTGTAGATATAAAATACACACCAGATTTCAAAGAATTGGTATTAAAAAAAAGTAAAACATCTCAATAGATTTTTATATATGTGAAGTGATATTTTTGACACATTGAGTTAAATAAAGTATATTATTAAAGTTATTCTCAGGGTGCCTGGATGGCTCAGTCGGTTAAGTATCTGCCTTGGACTCAGGTCATGATCCCAGGATGCTGGGATCTAGCCCTATGTTGGGCTCCCTGCTCGGCGGGGAGTCTGCTTCTCCCTCTCCCCACCACTCACGCTCTCTCTCACCAGCTCTCTCTGTGTCTCTCAAATAAATAAAATCTTTTTAAAAAAATAAGGATCACCTGGGTGGCTCAGTCATTAAGTGTCTGCCTTCGGCTCCCTCTCCCACTTCTGCTCCCCCTGCTTGTGCTCTCTCTCCCTCTGTCAATAAATAAATAAAATATTTTTTAAAAAAATAAACATTAAAAATAAAATTATTCTCACCTCTTTACATTTTAAAATGTGGCTACTAGAAAATGTTTAATTACACATGTGGTTCACATTACATTTCTAATGGATAGTGCAGGGCCAGGAGGTCTCCAAGGTGCACATGGCTCTGAATCGAGAAAGACCTCATTTGAATCCAAGCTCAGACGACTCAGAGCTGTGTGACTTTGAGCAAGTCACTTGCCCTCTCTGAGCCCCAATTTCTGTACCTGTGAAATAGAGATCATAGGTGTGTGCTGAAGATCCAGTGAAGAGGGCACCTGGGTGGCTCAGTCGTTAAGCGACTCAGGTGGTGATCCTGGAGTCCCGGGATTGAGTCCCACATCAGGCTCCCTGCTTGGCGGGGAGTCTGCTTCTCCCTCTGACCCTCCCCCCTTTCATGCTCTCTCTCTCTCTCTCTCATTCTCTCTCTTTCTCTCAAATAAATAAATAAAAATCTTAAAAAAAAAAAAGATCCAATGAAGAAACGTATGCGGAGGACCTGGCAGACAGCAAGCACCCGCCAATGATAAGCTCTCATTACTGTTGTCACTGATTTTCTGGACAACACAAGCAAGTAGAGAGTTCTAAACGTGGCATACTCACATCCAGCCAGCACACTACAGCTTCTAAAGAACATTCCACAAAGCCTGGGATCTCTCCGAGTGTCCTCTCTCCTGCAGGAAAGGAGTCTGAGGCTCTCTATGATGGTTTTTAAATAGGCCCACAAATTCTCTGACATTCCTTTCTTCAATAAATGGAGCCTAACTGCCCTCCCCTGGAGTGTCAGCTGGGCTTAGTGACTCCCTTCTAAATGAACAGAATAAAGCAGAACTGACAGTCTGAGATATCCAAGACTGGCTCAAAAGAGGCATTGTGGATTCCTCTCAGCGCTCTCTTCTGTGTCACCCACTCTGGGGGAAGCCAGCTGCCTTGTCACAAGTGCACTCAAGCAGCCCTATGGTTAGGTCCATGGGGTAAGGAACTGGGGCTTCCTGCCAAAAGCCAAATGAGTGAGCAATATTGGAAATAGAGCCTCTAGCCCCAGTCAAGCTCTCAGATGAGTGCAGCCCCAGCCAATACCTTGACTGCAACCTCATAAACAACCCCGAGTCAAGATCCCAGCTTAGCCTCTCACATATTCCTGATCCACAGACCCTGAAAAGTAATAAACACTCGTTGTTTTAAGTTGTTAGATTTGGGGGTAATAGATAACAAATACACTTTCTTTATGGCCCTGTGGTTAAAGGTCTGCTCTTCGCCAGGAAAAGAGCCCCAGTCCTGGGTCTGGTCCATCTTGGGACTACCGGAGCCACCGAAGAATCCAGAGGCCAAGGCACAAACCACCAACACTAGGCCAGGCTGCCTACGCACTCACAGGCCATTTATTTATCCAAGAGGAAGGAGGAGAGAGGATGAAGAGGAAAACTGATGCCCCAGGTGGTGGAGCTGAGGGGAGAAATGAACAGAAAGGTTCCTCCTCTTTCTCTTGCCATGGACCCCTGGGAACTCCAACTTCAGATGAGGCCTCTGAGGGTGGCTTAGGGGCCTCCAGGAGGCCTGGCAGTTGTGGTCTGGGGTCAGGATCCCCACAGGGGCAGGTCCCAGGCTCGGAATGGCTTTTGTGTATACAAAATATCTCTCTGCAAAAGGCACTGGTGGGGGAATGGTGGGGCAGCTGGGAGATTACCCCATCACAGGCAGGATCCACTGTGTCCTGAGTCTGGGTCCCAGTCCCAAGACTATCCCCAGCCTCCCTTAGAGGCTGGGACTCTGCACTCATTCCTTTCCGCTCCCTTCCCTCAGCCCAGTGGTGAGCAGGCAGTCAGCGGAGGGCCAGGTCGGGCCATGTGGCAGACACCCTCTCTTCAGGGCGAGTACATCCGGTGACCTCTAGGCCAAAAGCCCCAGTCGGGTGACTTTGGCCGAGAGGAAGGAGTGGATGATGAAGACCATGGTTTTGGGGCACGAATGCAGGTCCAGCTGCTGCAGGGTGGATGAGAGAAGGGTCAGGAGCCCCATCCAGCCTGGCCTCCAGGACAACATGGCCTCCCGCCCCCTGCACTCACAATCTCTCCTTCAGCACCCCCGAAGTCCAGGAAGAGGAGGCTGGCACCGTCATCCGAGGACATCTGCAGCTTCTCAAAGGGCTGTCGAAGCAGCACGGCTCGGGTGGCGCCGGGCTCTGCCGCCCACAGCGTGAAGCCCTTGTCGATGTGCACAGAGAGGCTGCAGGGACGGCCGTTCCACGTGCAGGCTGCGGGGGGGGGGGGGGGGGGTAGGGGCTGCTGGCACCTCAGAGACCACGAGCCCCGTGTCCGACCCTTGCCAGCAACTCCACAAAGGGGGCTTGAATACCACTCGGGATGGGAAGCTCACTGCCCGGTGTGCCATCTGTACATTCACCCTGCATCGAGTTGCCCCCACCCTCAAATACAGAAAAACGGGCGCTCAGAAAAACTATGCCCCACTTCTAGTCCCACTTCCAGCAACACCAAAAGTAGAAAGGGAATGCTTAAACTCTGCCATGTTCAGAAGGCCCACTCCCTCACTCCCTATAAAGGTATCAGTAGACCCACCAAGCATGGCCCTTGGAGACCTGAGAGACCCGTAGAATTGCCCAGTTAAATGTGAATTTCAGATAAGCAATGGAGAATTTGGACATACTTACACTAAAAGTATTTGTTGTTTATCTGAAATCCACATTTAAGTGGGTGTCCTATATTTTATCTGGCAACTGTACTCCAAGAGCCATCTCTCACATCCGCCCTGCCCCCCGCCCCACAGTGGAATCACAAAGCCAGGGCAAGTAAACCCAGGGAAAAGGGACTTACTACCTGTTGGGGCACCTGCACACCCAAAAGACAGAGTTCTTAGGGACCCTAAAGCCCACTTTATATCCCCCTCCTGAAGCACCCTGAAGAAGGAAGTTTGAATGCCTCTGGGGTCGAGAGGCTCATCACCAGAGAGGCACTCCCAGACCCACCCAGCCCACCTGTAGACACCTCCTGCACACCCTCAGCAGCCCGGTGACAGCCATCCACTAGTCGGCGGGTCCAGGTGGCCAGCTCCTGTGGTGACTCCACACTGAACAGGCGAGTGTCCACACCATGACGTGTGCCCGTGCGCAGGGCAAAAGAGAGCTCTGCATCGTAGGGCACTGCACCCTTGGAGGGGCCTGAGTGCACCAGCCTAGGGGCGGGGCAGGGGGGAGAGGGCTAAGTGTGAGGTCTCAGACAGTGGGGAATTAGGCCAAGGGAGTGCTGACCTGGGAAGGGACCCTGTGACTCCTTTACCACCTCATCAGCGAACAGGACTTCCAGCTGTGCCCTGAGAGCCTCACAGGAGCCCACCTCCTGCCACCTTCCCCCTTGCTCCCTCAGCTCTGGCCATCCTGCTGCCTTCAAACATACTGAGCACATTCTCGCCTCAGCACGTCTGCACATGCTGTTCCCTCTGTCAAATGCACTCTTCCCTGATGTCCTGCGTGGCTCACTCCCTCACTTCCTTCAGATCTTTGCTCAAATGTCATCTCTGAGAAGCCTTCCCTGACCTCCCTGTCTAAAATAGGCACTCACTAGCCTTACTTTTCATCATGATACCAGAAATTATACTTATTCTTTATTTGTTTCACTTGTTTTTTTATTGTCTTTTTCACCAAAATATCATCTGGGATATAAATTTTTGTCTAATTTGTTCACCACTCTATTCTCAGCAATTAAAGCAATGCCTGGGGGCGTCTGGGTGGCTCAGTCATTAGGCATCTGCCTTCAGCTCAGGTCACGATCCCAGGGTCCTGGGATTGAGCCCCGCGTCAGGCTCCCTGCTCGGCGGGAAGCCTGCTTCTCTCTCTCCACTCCCCCTGCTTGTGTTCCCTCTCTCGCTATGTCTCTCTCTGTCAAATAAATAAAATCTTTTTTTTAAAGATTTTATTTATTTATTTGAGAGAGAGAGAGAATGAGAGAGAGAAAGTACGAGAGGGAAGAGGGGCAGAGGGAGAAGCAGACTCCCTGCTGAGCAGGGAGCCCGATGCGGGACTCGATCCCGGGACTCCAGGATCATGACCCGAGCCGAAGGCAGTCGCTTAACCAACTGAGCCACCCAGGCGCCCAAATAAAAATCTTTAAAAAAAAAAAATAAAGCAATGCCTGGCATGTAGTAGGTGTTCAATAAACATTTGTGACCTGAATTAATGAATCACTTGATTAGTTTGGCAATCCATGACCTGCTTATTACTGGTAGACAGCTGGCTCCTGACTCATGGGCCAGAGCCCCATCCAGAGGAAGAGACATGAGCAGCAAGGGCCCAGGCACTCAGTTCGATTCCCACTTGCGTGTAACCTTGGGAGGCTTACTCCCCCTCCCTGGGCAACAGACTCAGAGCTCTGGCCCTTAGCCCCCTTTGCTCCTCACTCCACACACTGTCTCATAACTTCAGCTACCCACTAGAGCTGCTGCTGACACCCAGTTTCCCATTTTCCAGCCCAGAGCTATAAACCCACAATTCCCCAAAATTCCTACCCAAGCTCCCTATCCATCCCCCACACAATTTGCACTCAACAAAGCATCTTGCTCCAGCCTCCCCATGTTGCACTCCACCCCAGGCCCACTGCTCGCCCAGACACAAGCTCCAAACCTCCCATTCATCCATTCATCCTGGACACCTCCCTCACCCTCCCCATCTGGCAAGCACTAAGCCCAGTTAATTTTACCACCCATGTGTCTTCCAATGCAAATGCGGCCTTTCTTCTCCATCTGCTGCCTCCACCCACCTCCACCATCTCTCCTGCATGACTGCACCAGCCTCCCAGCTTCCATTCTGCCCCCTCCAGTGCATTTTCCACGTGGCAGCCACACGGATTCTTCTAAAACTCAACCAAAGGGGCACCTGGGTGGCTCAGTCATTAAGCGTCTGCCTTCGGCTCAGGTCATGATCCCAGGGTCCTGGGATCGAGCCCCACGTCTGGCTCTCTGCTCAGCGGAGAGCCTGCTTCTCCCTCTCCCTCTGCCTGCCTCTCTGCCTACTTGTGCTCTCTCTCTGTCAAATAAATAAATAAAATTAAATAAATAAATAAATAAATAAATAAATAAAACTTGACCGAAGTCACGGCGCCTGGGTGGCTCAGTCAGGTAAGCATCCAACTCTCAGTTTTGGCTCAGGTCATGATCTCAGGGTTGTAAGATCAAGCCCCGCTCCAGGGTCTGCACTCAGCAGGGAGTCTGCTTGGGATTCTCTCTCTCCTTCTCCCTCTCCTTCTGCCCCTCCCCCTGCTGGTTCTAGCTCTCTCTCTCTAAAATAAATAAATAAAGGGGCACCTGGGTGGCTCAGTCAGTTGAGTATCTGCCTTCCACTCAGGTCATGATCTCCGAGTCCTGGAATCGAGCCCCCACGTAGGGCTCCCTGCTCAGTGGGGTGTCGGGGGGGGCCTGCTTCTCCCTCTCCCTCTGCCCCTCTCCCCTTCCTGCTCTCTCTTGAGCTCTCTCATAAATAAATAAAACCTTTAAAAATTAAAATAAGGTTTTTTTTTTAAAGAGGCTTTAAAAATAATTCGAAAAACTTTTTTAAAAACACACATACTGGGCGCCTGGGTGGCTCAGTTGGTTAAGCGACTGCCTTCGGCTCAGGTCATGATCCTGGAGTCCCGGGATCGAGTCCCACATCGGGTTCCCCGCTCAGCGGGGAGTCTGCTTCTCCCTCTGACCCTCTTCCCTCTTGTGCTCTCTATCTCTCATTCTCTCTCTTTCTCAAATAAATAAATAAAATCTTTAAAAAAATAAAAAATAAAAAAATAAAAAAAATAAAAACACACATACACAACACAGGTCACCTTACTCCCAGGCTAAAACCCTTCCACTCTGCCACAACTCTTAAGGTAAGGCTACTAGCATTCCTTAATCAGGCGGGAGAGGTTCTGCAAGATCAGGCCCTGCCAACTCCCTGTCTCACTTCTCTCCATTTCCTGTATAGAGTCTACATCCTGCTTATAGCACACTCAGAGCTCTACGAACACCCCATAGCCCTTAATACTTCTGTACCTTTGACCATGTTGTTCTCTATATATAAGATGCTCTTCCCCTCTTTCTTAAATAGCAAACTTCTACTCCTCTGACAAAGTCCAGCTCAATAGCACCTCCTACTAAAGCCTTCCCCACCAGGCCAGGCAGAGTAAAGGGGTTCCTACAACTCTGTGCTAAGAAGGCTGTTCCTAGGTCAGCCTCCCCTACCAGACTGGGTGCTCCCTGAAGGCAGACCATTGGGATCAGCTCCCTGTCCCCTGAACCATGCTGCACAGATCTGGGCAGAGTAGGTGTCAATCAATGAGTGCCTAGTGGGACGTCACACTGTTCTCTTGCAAGCCCCCATTTTACAGATGAAGAAACTGAGGCCCAGACAACATGGAGACTTGCTTCAGGTCACCTGGGAAATAACTCAGGGCAGAGTGAGGCTGGAATCCCCCACTTCTGAGGCCCATTGAGAGCATCACCCCCCAACCTCTGGGTGAGACAGACACCCCTGCCTGCCCGTGGATACCTGGTGGCAATGAGGGGGGCAGTACGGGCTGGCTGGCTCAGAGCCTCACGGGTCTGGGGTAGGTGGCAGTAGAGAAGCAGCTCCTTCTCGGTCAGCAAGGCCAGGGTGGGTGCTGTGCCCCCACTGGGCAGCTGCAGGGGGCAAGGCAACAGTGAGGGGCAGCAGAGGGGGTGGGGGGTGAGAGGGCCAGGGTGGAGTGGGATGGTGCATGGGAATGTGGTTAGCTCCAGGGGAAGGGTCGAGGTGGGGGACGGAGGCCTGGCCCAGCAGGCACCTGCTCAGTCAGCCAGCCGATCTGCTTGATGTCCTGGCTCCCGGCTGTGCCAGTGGCTGCCAGCAGTGCCTGCAGCTCGTCCTTGACCCGAGGCATCAGAGCGTTGACCTGGGCCTGAACAGCAGCTGCCCACGACTTTGCACTAGCCTCATCCTTGGCCCTCAGGAAGAGGGTGTCTTGGCCATCTGCTGAGCAGATCTCCAAATACCTGCAGGCACAGACAGAGTGGAGGGGAGGACTGGTCTACTAGGCTGCAGCTGCCCAACCTTGAAATCTGGACCAAAACCCCATTCTCTGCAAAACCAGGAGAAACCGCAGGGTATCCATGAGACAATCAGGAGCGACACTCACTGCTGGGCCTCCAGCCACAACTGGGGCTTCATGGGGTCTAGAGACAAGAGACTATGACATATACACACATAGGCATATACATACAAATTAAACACATACGCACACATGTGTGATAGGAGCCAAAATCACTGTGTGAGGATTCATGATCTTGCTTTTTTTTCTCCTGGCTTCTAAGGAGAAGGATTCTCCTGCTGAGGCAGCTCCCAGCTTCTCCCTTGTGGCACGGGACCCGAGTGACATACTAATGGGGGCAGGGGCGGGGGGAGGGCACAAAAACTGGGAGGCCAAGTCAGTCTACATAAAAAGAGCTGGAGGGGGGCACCTGGGTGGCTCAGTCGTTAAGCGTCTGCCTTTGGTTCAGGTCATGATCCCAGGGTCCTGGGATCGAGCCCCACATCAGGCTCCCTGCTCCGCAGGAAGCCTGCTTCTCCCTCTCCTACTTCCCCGCTTGTGTTCCCTCTCTCGCTGTGTCTCTCTCTGTCAAATAAATAAAATCTTGAAAGAAAGAAAGAAAAGAAAGAAAGAAGGAAAGAAAGAAAGAAAGAAAGAAAGAAAGAAAGAAAGAAAGAAAGAAAGAAAGAAAGAAAGAAAGAAAGAAAGAAAGGAAAGAAAGAAAGGAAAAGAAAAGAAAAGAAAAGAAAGAGAAAAAGAAAATACACAATAAAAATGGCAGAGGAAGAGGCTGGAAGCCTGATTCATCAAGGGCATTCGTGAGTAGTGATAAAAGCCTAAACTATTTCTTAAATATGTGGAAAAATAAATCCCTCCTCTTTCTTAGCCATGGCTTATTGGCATTTCTGATACTTGCAGCCCAACGTAATCCTAACACTTAGTAAAAGTGTGAAATATTTTTCATTATATTTTGGTTACCAGATTATGTTCCTTTGACTGGGATATTTAGTGCTGATAAGGAACCACAGTTATGGGCGCCTGGGTGGCTCAGATGGTTAAGCGACTGCCTTCAGCTCAGGTCATGATCCGGGAGTCCCGGGATTGAGGCCCGCACTGGGCTCCCTGCTCAGCAGGGAGTCTGCTTCTCCCTCTGACCCTCCCCTTCTCATGCTCTCTATCTCTCATTCTCTCTCAAATAAATAAATAAAATCTTTAAAAAAAAAGGAACCACAGTTATATCCGAGTTACCTGTGTTACACATGTGCACGTGGTCAAGCACACACAGACATGCATATACACATGTAATATTAACATAAACATACACAAACACATATGCACAAATCTATGCCCATACCCATGCAAATGTTCACATATACACACAAACACTTGAATTTACATGTCAGTTCCACATGTACACATAGAAATACATGTACACACACGCTTTAGGTGATGTCTGGGATCAGGCTGGCAACCATGATTAACCTAATGTTTGGTAAGTCTCAGGAAGAACTAATTCCACCTTACCTTCACCCAACACAAAAGGCCCCTTTGGTGGAACACCTTAAATGACCTGTGAGTCACCAGTTCTTGCCTCATGTGGGCAGGCTGGGGCCGGGGCATCGAGTAGGGCTAGGGTTAGGGTTAGTAGATCTGGATGCTGAGCCTCCAGGCCAATGTTGGGCATCCGCCTGGCATTGAACATCAGCTGGAACTAGGACCCACAGCACAAGCCTTTTATGCTCATGCTACATATACACCACCCCAGATAACTGCATACCCCACTTGATCAACATATACTCCATTCAACCACCACCCTCACTCAGGCACCTATAGTTTCTAAAGCAGAGGGCTACCTGGAATGAGGCAAGTTCCATCCCTTCCTGGGTGTGTGATCTTGGGCAGGTTACTTCCTCTCTCTGTCCTCATCTACGAAGTGGGGGTGAAATAATAGGACTCTGCTCATAGGGTCGCTGCGAGAGTTAAATTAAACTGTGCTTAGTAAACACTCCATACTGTTGGCTGCTACCAATCTTACCATCAGTGAACTGTTAAGGGCTGCTCATGTGTGAAGGATGGTAACTTTCCACGGCCCTGACACGAATGTTGCTAGACGTCTAAGAACCTCGGCAGAGTTAGAAGAGACTTGAGGGGATCACTGAGTCTGGAAACTTTATTTCCCAGGGAGGAATCTAAAGGTCAGGGAGGAGGAGGGACTAGTTCAAGGAGAACCAGGACTGGAACCCAGGGCTTTTCCACAGACCAAACTCCTCCTCAGATGTGAACTGCTCAGAGGAAAAAAGAGAGAAGCCAAGCATACCATCATCCTCTTCACTCTTACATCCATTCAACAAACATTTCTTAAGCCCTACTATGTTCAGACATTGTTCTGGTCACTCGCAACACTGGGCTATCTTTCCTTTGGCCCCACCACTTGCCACCAAGGTGTATCTGTCTGAGTTGCCCCCCACCCCAGACTTACCTGGGCTCCGGGTCACTGGGGGTGCACCTCCTCGAGACATATGCCATCTTCAAGGACATGTGTTTGGCTTCACTGAGGTCCCGGGGAGGGGGGCCAGGGGAAGATGGCTGTCGCTGAAGGGGTGAAGCAGGAGGCGAATCCCGGCCAACCGAGGTCCCGCTGGCAGAGTTCTTGAAATACGGTGAGACCTCCTTCATGTATTTGACTGGTCAGAGGATAGGTCAGCAGTTACATTGTTGTGACATGGGCTCCCACGTAACACACACCACAATTGTCACTAATTCATAAGAGTTTAATTTATGTCCCATATCACCATCCTCCTCTAGATTAAAGTCTCTGACAGGGCAGTGTAGTAGAAAATACTGGATGCATGCCGACATCCATGCTCTCCTGTCTCCCCTGGTTTATAGACCAACCCATGTCCATGCCGCCTGGAAGAAAAACCACACTTTCCAGCCTCCTTTGCAGCTAGGTGTGGCCACATGACTAAGTTCTAACCAAGTAAGTAGAAGTGTTTGGGCCTCTGGGATGGCTGCTTACAGGGAATGGACAACAGGCCCAACATGGCAATGAAAGAGCACTGAGACAGGAATCAGGAGGTGTGACTGCTCTTCCACGGGCCCATTGTTTGCCTCTATTTCTTCAGCCTGCTCATCTGCAAAGAGGAGGCATGGAATGAGATAGTCCTAGGGGACCAGCTGCCAATTATCCTCCAATATAGAGATCGCCCTCCAGCATGAGACTTCCTTTTCCAAGTGCTTACATGACCAAGTCTGGCCAATAGGATGAGAGCAGAAGAGATGTGTGCTGCTACCAAGTTCTGCCTATTAAAGAAAGAGGCATGTCCTTCCTTTCCTCCTCTTTTCCCCTGACACGGTTGAGCTGGCTGGAACATAGACTGGTGAAGCACCATCTTGACCATGAGGACATGAGCCACAGTCTAAGGAAGGCTGACCAACAAAACAGAAATAAATGGATGCTGACACTCTGGAGATGCCGTGTCAGACTTGTTCTGTTACCTAAGAAAGCAAGGATTTCTATTATATATTTATAAAAGATTTTTTTAAAGATTTTTATGTATAGGGGCGCCTGGGTGGCTCAGTTGGTTAAGCGACTGCCTTCGGCTCAGGTCATGATCCTGGAGTCCCGGGATCGAGTCCCACATCGGGCTCCCTGCTCTGCAGGGAGTCTGCTTCTCCCTCTGACCCTCTTCCCTCTCATGCTTTCTATCTCTCATTCTCTCTCCCTCTCAAATAAATAAATAAAATCTTTAAAAAAAAAAAAAGATTTTTATGTATATATTTGAGAGAGAGAGAGCACACGAGCAGGGGGGTAGCAGGAGAAGGGAGAGGAACAAGTAGACTCTGCTCTGAGTGCAGAGCCCTATGTGGGACTCGATCCCAGGATGATCATGACCTGAGCCAAAACTAAAAGTCAGATGTTCAACCAACTGAGCCACCCAGGCGCCCCAGGACTTCTATTATATTTAAGTCACAGTATTTTATGGGTCTCCTGTTATAGCAGCATAGCTTGTACCCTAACCAATATAGGTACTCTTAGCTCTGACCAAACATCATTGAGTAAGTATAGTGGACACCTTCCAGAATAGCACTGTCCAACAGAGTTTTCTGTGCTTATGTAAATGTTCCATATATACGCTTTCCAATATAGTAGCCACTCACCACATGTGGCTATTGAGTACTTGAAATGTAGCTAGTACAAATGAGGAACTGAATTTTTATTTTTATTTAATCTTAATTAATTTTTTAAAATTAAATTCAAATAGTCACTTGGAGCTACTGGTGACCACACTGGAAAATAGAGTTCTAGAATAACAGCCCAGATCTACTTCTCTGCCCAACTGACCCATAAATTCATATTCTGATATGTGATCCTGCCCTTCTGGTTATGCTAGCTAGACCAAGGTGAACACCTGACCCACACTAGGCTACCCAAATTGAGACTGGGAGAGATTCTAGACGGTGTCTTGAACAAACATGAATGCTATGGGGGCAACCACCTTCTGCTGTGGGGACAGAGAAGAGGAGAAAGCTGGTTTGTAGAGAGAATTAATGGAGATGCACGTTGAGAGACAGAGGGAAGACCCTGCCAATCACCTGCTAATGCTCCAGTTTCTGATACTAGTCCTTTAGAAAGTCGAACTACCATCCCAATGGGAGTTATGATATTTGCAACCAAAACAGTCTTGAGGGTGGCCTGGACCCAGGCCTTCTTAGAAAAGGAAGATCTCACTAACAAAGGCAGCTAGAAGTGAAAGGCAATATGATGACAAGGTTGATCTGAGAAGAACCTGATAGGAGTAGAGATTCAGAAACAAGTCAGTTTTCTTGACTACCTACTTTGTGCCAGGTATTGGACTGGCCTTAGTAGATCTGCAATGGTAAACATATACACTTGAGCTACCACTTCTTTATCCCTTGCTCATGGAAGACATCATAAATCAATCATAGTGTTCTATGGGAGACATTACCCATCCATTAAGGCTGATTGGTAATAAAATATTTTGGTCATTCTTGCTATATTTATTAGAGGTGCCTGGCTGGCTCAGTTGGTAGAGCATGAGACTCTTGATCTCAGGGTCATGAGTCTGAGCCCCACGTTGGGCATGGAGCCTATAAAAAAATTTTTTTAATAAAATAAAATAATAAAATGCTATTTAAAAAAGCAGTCTAGGGCGCCTGGGGTGGCTCAGTCAGTGAAGTGTCTGCCTTCTGCTCGGGTCATGATCCCAGGGTCCTGGGATTGAGTCCCGCATCGGGCTCCCTGTTCGGTGGGGACTCTGCTTCTCCCTCTCCCTCTGCCCCTGCCCCCTGCTCATGCTTGCTCTCTCTCTCTCTCAAACAAATAGATAAAATCTTTTAAAATGAAAAAGGAGTCTAGAGGAAGGCAATTTTAGGATCGGTTCAGTGACTCAATGACATTGAATTCAGGGTAGGCCTCTCTGCCATTCTCTTGGCCTTCCCCTCATGACCACAAGATGGCTGCCATAGCTCAAGCCAATCATTCCTTACACGACAAAACCCAAAGCAGGGGGGTGATAGGCAGAAAAAGGGCTTTCTCCTCACAACTCCTTATCAGAGAAGTAAATATTCCCAGGAAGACTTATATCTCATTGGCCTGACTGGGCTCCATGCCCACTTCTAGCACAATTATTAGTAAAAGGGAACAGTTATGACTCAGACCCTATTTCCACCCAATAAAATCAGGATTCGGTTAGCAATGAAGAAGGGGAAATAGTTGGAAAGCAGGCAACCAACAGTGTCTGCCACATTTGCCCTGGCGTCCGGACTGTTCCCAATTCTGATGAGCAGCAGTCTCCTCATCTCTAAAATCAGATACTAGGAAGACAATGTGTATATCAAAGTGGTTAAAAGACTTGCCCAAGTACTGGTCTCTCTTCCCCTGGCTAGGTTGTCCCCTCTGCTGCTCTACTAAGGGGTGCCTATGCCTGCTAATCCTTGGGCAGCCTCCCATTCTCTCCCCTTAACTACCATGCCCTCATGGCCATCTGCCTTGCTAACCATCTGACTTCTGGGGTCAAAGCCTTGCCAGTATGCTCTGCCTATGAGCAGACCAGCCAGGAAGGGGTGAAGAAGCAGTTACTGGCCCAGCTCCCTGGAAAAGCCAGATAAGAAGCTATTTCTATCACAGGAGACTGTCTCTCAGGCTTAGACAGGATCCAAGGCAAACAGCAGTGAAAGCAAGAGGGAGTAATAAACCCTACGAGGGTTGGAAGAGCAATTAAGTTGAAAACAAGAGCAGGTTTTCTTAAAAGAATTAAGCCTAGGTCTGAAGTTTGGGAACTAGGACTAAAAATGACTCAATGACTCATCCTCATCATTACAGCAGTGACTTATCCCAGGACTGACTATTGGATTATGTCTCAAGGGGCAATGGAGGTGGGCCACATCACAGCCTAAATGATAGCCAAACCATTCCCCCCTTTTCTCTTTGCTAACAGAATCCTGAGCCCTACTGGCTGGGCTTCTTCCCAAACAAGGAAGAAAACCATGATTGGTCAAAGCTAATCCTGATCTTTCCATCCCTCTTGCTTGTGATTGGTTCAGAAAGGGGCAGATGATACAATTCTGGCCAATGAGAAGTGAGGGAAAGTACACTCCCTTCCCTTTCTCTCCTCTCTCTAAGCCTTTACAAGTTGCTGGGAGGGGAGTTGGTCCTAGAATAACGATAGTCACTTTTTGAGCACAAGGATTGGGGTCCACACATTGAGGATGTTGAAGCCTTAAACTAATCTACCCTGTAGCCATGCTGCTTTTAGGTATTCTGGGAAAAAACTCATTTCCTTCCATGTCTAAACCCCTTTAAACTGAGTTCCTATTACTTACAGACAAAAGCATCCTGATTAATACAGCCTCCCCACGCCCCACCCTGTATGGGGAGGGGGGATACAACTGATACATACCCCTACTGTCACTAGCCACACCCCTCCCCTGCACAAAGTTCTGCTCTGGCTCCCCTGCACCTTTCATCAAAATCCAAGGCTCTCCAGGACCTGAGCCCTGCCTACCTCTCTGGCTTCATCTCCTGCCACATCCCTAATCTCACCCTCTAGTCTGATCATCCTGGCCTCTTCAGAGCTCTCAGAAGCTGTATGAATTTCCAAACTTGTATACCTTTGAAAATGCAGTTCCCGCTGCACAGAATGCCCTTAGCACATAGCTTATTTTTTTTAACGATTTCTATTTATTTATTTGAGAGAGAGTGTGTGTGTGCTCGATAGCAGGGGGGGCTGAGGGAGAAAGAGAAAGAATCTCAAGCAGACTCTGTGCTGAGCATGGAGACTAACACAGGGCTCAATCTCACGACCCTGGGAGATCATGACCTGAGCTGAAATCAAGAGTCAGACGCCCAGTGCACTGAGCCACCCAGGGACCTCAGTACATAATTTAGAGACAGGCACTCTTGGATTTGCATTCCAGCTCCAGCACTATCTAGCTCTGTGACCACGGACAAGGAAATTCACCTGCCTGGGCCTCATTCTGCAAGTTGATTAAAAGAGGAAGAACAATGTCTACCTCAGAAAGATGTTAGAATTAAATAAGATGATACAAAACATGTGGCACAGGTAAGGGACTCAAGAAATATGACTTTCTTACCTATGAGCCACCCCTGCCCTTCTTAGAACTCTGCTGTGATTTCGTGTGTTGGGGCTCTCTCACCAAAATGGGAGCTCCTCTAGGACAGAAACTGGACTTGATTTGAACCCAGAGTCAGTGCTCTGTAAATGGAGAAACGAATGCAAGGGCAGGACGGGTTCATTCAGGAGGGAGAAGGTGCCACAGCCCAGCCCAGTTCCATCACCTCTCTAGGAAGCCTTCCCAGATGCCCACTCTGGATCCACTACATCCATCACTTCTGTGGTCCCCTAGACCCCACTTCCCTATGTGTCTGTGTGGGAGTCTGTGTCCCCCACCAGGCTGGGAGCACTGTGAGGGCAGGGACCTCATCTGATTCATCTCTGTGTCCCCGGAATCCAGCAGGGATCTCCCATGCTACATGCTCAGCAAACGAACATTTGTCAACTTCGAAGCCAGAGAAACTACTTAGAGCCCCTGCTCACCCAGGCCGTCCCACAACTGGGTCCTCCTTCTCCTTTCCCACAGAAACATACTATAAATGGACAGCACACCAGCTGGTGCCCAAAACAGGGCTTGGGTTTCACGAACAAACTGGCTTGTCCCAGAGCGGGGGGTGGGGTTCAGGGGGCCCCAGAGTGTGGCCGTAAATAGCCCAGCTCTGAGGCCTCCTCCCTGCTCTGATTTCTGTCTGAGTCACCCGACCAGGCAGGGTGGGGCTATCCAAAGGCAGTGGCCTGAGAGCTGATGGCCCTGTGGTCAGCATTCTTGAGACTCCAAACATAAGCCTAGCTGGTATCCACACCCTCCCCAGCCAAACCCCGGCCCCAGGAGCCTGGTGAAGCAGTGACTTGTGGATCATTCCTCCTCAGGGAAGCTAAGACACACAAAGATAGGACACCCTGCCCCTTCCAGAGGCCCCCATTCCCCTACAGCTCTGCCAAGAAGAGACAGGACCCAGCCCTGGTGCCAAGGATCCAGGAAATAGATTCTACCAGAAACACAAGGAACTGAGACAGGGCAGGACCATTCACCTGGCCCAGTACAACTGGGAGGGAACATATGTGCTGCAGAGAGAAGAGGATACATCTGTTTTAGCTCAACACAGTATCCCCAGCACTTATCCCAGTGCTCAATAAATGCTTGTAACTGAATGTCCTGGCTTGGAGTCTTGACTGAAGCCTGTCCTCTAAGCGCAAGCTGTTCCTTGTCCGTTCAGGGGGTGGTCACTTACTTGCCCCTGCCCGAAATCACATGGTCTATCCAATTGTTACTAGGCTACAGCTTCTGTCCTCCAGCCAAAATGTCAGTTCCATGAGAGCAGGGACCTGTTTTCTTATTCACTAGGGTATCCCAGAACCTAGTATAGTACCTGACATATAGTACCAGGTAATCAATAAGTATGACATTTGTTCAGTGAATGAAGATAGACAGGCCTGGGGCTTCTCATCCTGGAGAGAAAACATTGAATGTGGGCTCTGGAGTAAGGCAGGTTTGGGTATAACTTCTTTGCTCTGTGACCTTGGACACAGTGATTTGACTTCTGTGACCCTCTTATTTCTTCCTCTTTAAAGATTTTTTATTTTATTTTATTTTATTTTATTTTATTTTATTTATTTAGAGAGAATGAGAGAGAGAGATCACATGCAAAAGGGGAGGGGGGAAGGGGCAGAAGGGGAGAGGAGAGAGATAATCTCAAGCCGACTCCATGCTGAGCGCAGAGCCCAACACGGGGCTTGATCCCATGACCCTGAGATCATGACCTGAGCTGAAATCGAGAGTCAGTTGCTCAACCGACTGAGCCACCCAGGCGCCCCAACTTCTTCATCTTTATTATGGGAGTAATATATATTCATTTCTCAGGGTACTGACACTCAATACCTATAAAACACTTTGCCCTGCCCAGCACAGACTAAATCTTCAGTAAACTGCAGTATGGTTATTACTTCTGCTGCTGTTCTCAGTATGACTGTTTAAGGGGAGAGGCACAGGAACCAGTGACGGGAAAAGATTTCAATCCAGGCCCTGTCACCTGCTATCTGGCTCTGGTGAGTCCCAAGGTCTCTCTGAGCCTCATTTCCCTTGCCTATAGGACGGGCACTGATGCACCGGCTCTCTGAGTAAGGTATTGTGAAGATTCAAGTCCAGGCTGCCCACCCGCCCACCAAGGATGGTATGGAGAGGATGCAGGATTCTAACAGGCTCTGGAAGCAGTGACCTTTTCTGCTGGTCTAGCAAGGCTGAGTTATAAATAGTTCCCAGTCCCTGGCAGGCCCTGCATCAGGCCTGACCAACAGAGCCTGCATTGCCACACTCTGGGGCGTAACAATCTCACCTTATCATACCCTTGTGCAGTATAGGGGACACCATCTCTCAAGCTCCTAAAGGCAAGTGAATGCTTTGACCTAACAACACCCTTTGCAGGAACCCCACTTCAAATAAATGCTCACAGGTACACAGAGGGCTCACAGCACCGTCTAGGGTGCAAAAGGCTAAGAAGCACTTGAATGTCCATGAGTAGGGGCTGCTAAATACAAGATATGAGCTCCCTGACTGGCAGACCACTCAGTCTTGTTCATGGCTATATTCATGGTGCCAACATCAAGTCCTGGCACAGAGCAGGGGCTCAGTAAATACTTGTTAAATGAATATATGAATCCCATAATGGGATACTATATAACCATTAAAAAGAATGAGACAGAGCTACATGTACTGAGTTGGAAATATGTCCTCAACTTGTGAAATGATAAAAACAAATATGAAAACTTTCTGAAAGTGTGAAAACATCAACTGTGGTTATCTCTACAAGAAGATAATTGCTTGGGGTGCCTGGGTAGCTCAGTTGATTGACTGACTGCCTGACTTCGACTCAGGTCATGATCTCGGGATCCTGGGATGAAGCCCCATATTGGGCTCCCTGCTTAGCGGGGAGCCTGCTTCTCCCTTTCCCTCTGCCCTTCCCCCCACCCCACTCGTGCACTCTCTCTCTCACTCAAATAAATAAATAATTAAAAAAAAAAAAAGAAGAAGGTGGGGCATCAGGGTAGCTCAGTTGTTAGGCGTCTGCCTTCAGCTTGGGTCATGGTCCCAGGGTCCTGGGATCAAGCCCCACATCAGGCTCCCTGCTTGGCGGGGGGCCTGCTTCTCCCTCTCCCACTCCCCCTGCTTATGTTCCCTCTCTTGCTGTGTCTCTTCCTGTCAAATAAATAAATAAAATCTTTAAAAATGGGAGCCTGGGTGGCTCAGTTGGTTAAGCGACTGCCTTCGGCCCAGGTCATGATCCTGGAGTCCCGGGATTGAGTCCCACATCGGGCTCCCTGCTCAGCAGGGAGTCTGCTTCTCCCTTTGACCCTCTTCCCTCTCGTGCTCTCTATCTCTCATTCTCTCTCTCTCTCAAATAAATAAATAAATAAAATCTTTAAAAAAATAAAAAATCTTTAAAAATAATAATAATAATAATAATTTTAAAAATAAAAAAAAAGATTGCTTTACATTCTCCCGGGGTTTTTTATAAGTGTATATTACTTTTTACATTATTTTTTAAAATCTACTTTACTTTTAAAAATATACCACCGCATGGGTGTTACATGCAACTGATGAATCACTAATTCTACCTCTGAAACTAATAATATACTATGTGTTAACTAAATTGAATTTAAATTAATATATATATATATATATATATATATATATATATATATATATATATATATATACCAGCGCATTCCAAACCATGTAAGACAGGATCCGGAGATGGAGCTCTTGTCACCTCAATAAGCAAAGGGCTCCAGGACCTTACTAGTGGGAGAAATTTGCACTTACTGAGAGCCTACCATAGACCAAGCACCAAGCTTGACTCTCACAAACACATCTTCACCTAATTGCAACAATTCAATGAGAAGGATCCTTCTGTAACAGTTGAATACATTGAATTAAACTGTCTCCCAGGGGTGACATGACTTGAAGTGCATCAGAAACATTTAAGAGTTTTTTCATCTGGCAGATCTGAGCTCAAATCCCATCTCTGCCACGGTGTGATCTTGGGAAAACAGCCTCACCTCTCTGAGTTTCAGTGTTCTCATCTGCACAATGGTACATCTAATTCATAGAGGCGGTTTTGAGGATTCAGTGAGAAAACATATGGAAAGCACCTAGCACAGTGCCTAGCACATTGTAGGTGCTCAATAAACAGCAGACACTACCATCATGATCATTATCTCATTATTTCCTCCACCACCATCAGCAGCCAGGCTCACACAGCAACCTGAGCCCAGAACCTGTCTCCAGAGCCCCCACAGGCATTTTAATCAAGATCCAGGGAACAGGCCAGGCCCAGATTAAGTCAAGTTTTAGCTACAGGCAGTCACGTGGCCTAAAGCCATGTGTGCATGTGTATGGAGTAGGTGTGTGTGTATGTGTGTGTGGCCAAATAAATGTTTCCCTGAGAACAATGATTAGAACAATAGGTCTTTGTGGTCATGGAGGACTGGATGGGGGCTCCATTCAGAGGCCCCTCAGGTACATCAGGGGCACAGCATCACTTGGCTAAGCCAAGCAGGGTGACTTTGTATTTGCTGCATCCATGACTTACATCCCTCTTTTGACCGTAGTGATACATTAAGCCAGATTTTGGGCAGGACACCTGGCAGTGCCCATCTCCCAGGGGAGGAGCCTACAGGAGTCCCAAGGACTCACCATGGATACTCTCAGGGTTGAGCCTTGAGCCCCATCTTTTTTTTTTTTTAAGATTTTATTTATTTATTTGAGAGAAAAAGAATGAGAGATAGAGAGCACAAGAGGGAAGAGGGTCAGAGGGAGAAGCCGACTCCCCGCCGAGCAGGGAGCCCGATGTGGGACTCGATCCTGGGACTCCAGGATCATGACCTGAGCCGAAGGCAGTCGCTTAACCAACTGAGCCACCCAGGCGCCCTGGAGCCCCATCTTAAACAAGGAAAGTTAATCGCAATTGACAAGGTTCAGATAAAGTAGAAAGGGTCAGAGATGGACCCCAGGGACAAATCCCTACTGACCAAGAGCTAATGTGTGCTGCTGGGCTCAGTGCCAGGTGTAGGGCACTGAGACAAACCGAACATGAGTCCTGCCCTGAAAGACCTTCGAGTTCACGGGAGGAAACAACAGGGAGGGCCTGCTGCTGACATAAAGATGAGAGAGGCTAACGTTCACCGAACGCTTCCAGGCAAAAAACATGGTGCTAGGCACTTCAAATACACTGTCTCATCCTCAAAAAGAGCAAATAAACTAAATAATCGAGTACCTACTATGAGCACCAGTCTTGGCGCGTTTTAGGCTTTTGTTTTTTAAAGATTTTATTTATTTATTTGAGAGAGAGAGAGAGAGAGAGAGAGAGAGCACTAGAGTGGGGTGGGGGGAGGGGCAGAGGGAGAAGGAGACTCCCCACTGAGCAGGGAACCAGACATGGGACTCGATCCCGGGACTCCAGGATCATGACCTGAGCCGAAGGCAGTCGCTTAACCGACTGAGCCACCCAGGCGCCCCCATGTTTTAGTTTTGTTTTTGTTTTTTGTTTTTTTTAAAGATTTTTTATCTATTTATTTGACAGAGACACAGCGAGAGAGGGAACACAAGCAGGGGAGTGGGAGAGGGAGAAGCAGGCTTCCCGCGGAGCAGGATGCCCGATGTGGGGCTCGATACCAGGACCCTGGGATCACGACCGGAGCCGAAGGCAGACGCTTAACGACTGAGCCACCCAGGCGCCCCCCCCGCCCCGTGTTTTAGATTTTAATCTTGCAGATAACCATGCAAGGTAGGTATTACCCACAGCTGAAGCAATAGAGGCCCAGGCAACCAGACAGACCTCAGTTTGAATTCTGTCAATTTATTAGTCATATGACCTGAGGACTTATTTATTCTCAACAAACCTTGGTAACCTTGTCTGTAAAATGGGGATTACGGCAACTGCTATCACTTTACGCCGCCTTTTTTTTTTTTTTTAAGATTTATTTATTTATTTTAGAGATAGAGGGAGAGACAAAGAGGGAGAGAGAGCAAGGGGAGGGGCAGAGGGAGAGGAAAAGAGAGAATCCACAAGCCGACTGAGCTCAGTGCAGTGCCTGACGCAGGGCTCGATCCCAAGACCCAGAGATCATGACCTGAGCCAAAACCAAGAGTCGGTCATTCAACCGACTAAGCCACCCAGGCACCCCACACTATACTGCCTTTTATCATGAATATTTGTGCACATGCTACTCTATGCCGGTTATCTTTTTAAAAGTTTGATCTTATGTGGGATATACCTTCCCTATTTTGTACAAAGTATTGAAACTGACTTTAATTTTTACTATCCTTTAGTATTATTATTTTTTAAAGATTTTATTTTTAAGTAATTTCTACACCCAACATGGGGCTCAAATTCACAACCCCAAGATCAAGAGTCACATGCATGGGGCTCCTGGTGGCTCAGTCAGTTAAGCATCAGACTCTTGGTTTGGGCTCAGGTCATGATCTCAGAGTTGTGTGAGATTGAGCCCCACCTCAGGCTCCGCACTCAGCGTGGAGCCTGCTTAAGACTCTCTCTCCCTGGGGTGCCTGGGTGGCTCAGTTGTTAAGCATCTGCCTTCGGCTCAGGTCATGATCCAAGGGTCCTGGGATCAAGCCCCGCGTCAGGCTCCCTGCTCAGCAGGAAGGCTGCTTCTCCCTCTCCCATTCCCCGCTGCTCGTGTGTCCTCTCTCGCTGTTGTCTCTGTCAAATAAATAAAATCTTAAAAAAAAAAAAACTCTCTCTCCCTCTCCTTCTGCCCCTCCCCCGCTCACACCCCTCCCCTTTCTCTCTCTCTCTCAAATAAATAAATAAATCTTTTTTTTTTTTTTAAAGAGTGATGGGGCGCCTGGGGGGCTCAGTCAGTTACGTGTCTGCCTTCGGCTCAGGTCATGATCCCAAGGTCCTGGGATAGAGCCTGCATCGGGTTCTCTGCTTAGTGGGGAGCCTGCCTCTCCCTCTCCCTCCGCCTCTCTCCTGGGCTTGTACTCACTCGCGTTCTCTCTCTCTCTAATAAATAAAATCTTAAAAAAAAAAAAAAAAAAAGAGGGGCATGCTCTACCAACTGAGCCAGCCAGGTGCCCCTGTCCCTTTAGTATTATTTTTTAATGCATCACAGGCTCTCTGTTGTCCCTGTCTCGCCAGCCACAATGGGAGTGGAGGGGGTTGAGGGGGTGGATAGCATTTGGCCGTCTCGTCTCTCCCTTTTCCCACAGGCCCGGTCTCCCAGGGCCCCGGTTAGCCCTGGCTCCAGGTCTGTGCACACAATGGGCCTCTCTAAGCAGCAGACAGAGGCATGTTGGCTGCCAGCTTGGGCCCAGACTCTGATCACAAACACATCCCTGTGGCTGAGAACAAGCTGAAAACATTTGTGCAAACCCCTGACCTAGGAGAAGAAAGGGCCTAGAAGGCAGGCTGGGGTTACCGAGGCCCAGCTGAACCCCTGACTTAGGCCAGGGAAGTAGGGCTGGCACCCAGAGTTAGCTAGTAACATCTGTCCTTCTAGGATGCTCTCAGGGGACTCTGTACCCACTGAGCCCCAGGCCTCAGGAAAGATGCCCAGCTACCCTGCCAGGTTCACATCCAAAGGACAGGCCATCTTTCCATGGCCCCTTGGAGGTGGCCTCAGGAGTGGAATGGGGGTCGGGAAGTTTTGAACAATGTGGCTAGTAATGGGCTCCAAGGTAGAACCTAGGCCCAGAGAGGGTCTCCGGAGCCCTGAGTCCAGACTGGTGAGGCTGCCAGACCCTTACCTTCTCCACAAGCTCTCCCATATCTCAAGGACCAACCACATCCCAGCATCCTAGCTCCCTCAAATCCTCCAGGCTTCTCAGGTCACTTCTGCAATTCAAAGATTCTTGACCCCAATGCCTGCCCCCCGCCCCCCGCCCCTTTGCTGCCTTGGGTGGAATTATCCTTTCACAAGCCTGCTGGGCTAGGAGAGCAGCTCAGAAGAGACTTCAATTAAGAAAATGCTGGAAAAAACTAACAAGAAGGCCACAACCTCCAGACTCTTCCTCCTATCCAAGCCTGCTTAGGTCAAACCACCACCATCTCCTTCCTATTCATGGTCCCAGCTTCCTCGCTGCCATTCTGCATCTATTTCTGCCTCTCTCCAAACCAGGCTGATGCTGCTAAAACCCAGATGTGCCCATGTGCTGCTCCTGCTGAACCCTCTTTAATGGCTCTCTGTTTCCCTCCAGAGGAAGTCCAAATGCCTTTAGCCTGGCATTCAAGGCCCTGAAGGCTCTCAGTCAGGACAGCCTCCTCTTTCTCCACTCCCTCACACCCTCGGCTCAGACAAAGCTAATTAGTCCCCAGGCAGTTCTCCAGCTAAGTCAAGTCATTTCACCCCCCTTGAGGTCCTGCTCACACAGCTCTCCAGACTGGAATGCCCTTCCCCCACCCCATACCCACATCTGCTTATTGTTCATAAAGTGCCAGCACCCCCACCTCCAGGAAGTCTTTCCTGACTATACAGAGAGACGTAACCACCGCCTCCTCTGATCCCTGGGCAGACCCCATCTCAGCACCTACGACATTCGTAATCTGGTAGTTTTGCTCAGCTGTCCCCCACTAGACTGAGATTCCCCTCAAAACCACTGAGTAGAGCAGTATAAAGGGAGGAAGAAAAAGAAAGCAGAGAGCACTCTCATCCAAAAGGGAGGATAACATGGGAAGATTATAAACAACCTTATGCCAATAAATCTGACAACTTAGATGAAATGGACAAATTCTTTAAAAGACATAAACCAGGGCGCCTGGGTGGCTCAGTTGGTTAAGCGACTGCCTTCGGCTCAGGTCATGATCCTGGAGTCCCGGGATCGAGTCCCGCATCGGGCTCCCTGCTCAGCGGGGAGTCTGCTTCTCCCTCTGACCCTCTTCCGTCTCGTGCTCTCTCTCTCTCATTCTCTCTCTCTCAAATAAATAAATAAAATCTTTAAAAAAATAAAAATAAAAAAATAAAAGACATAAACCAGCAAAGTTCATTCAAGAAAAAATAAATCATCAAAACCACCCTATTGAGAACACTAGAACTGCAGGTAAAAACCTTTCTATAAAAATGGCTTCCTTGGAGAATGCTACCAAACATTTCAGGAGGAAATAATACCAATTCTAAATAAATGTGATGGGAGGGGCGCCTGGGTGGCTCAGTTGGTTAAGCAACTGCCTTCGGCTCAGGTCATGATCCTGGAGTCCCGGGATCGGGTCCCACATCGGGCTTCCTGCTCAGCGGGGAGTCTGCTTCTCCCTCTGACCCTCTTCTCTCTCGTGCTTTCTATCTCTCATTCTCTCTCTCTCTCAAATAAATAAATAAAATCTTTTTTAAAAAAATAAATAAATAAATGTGATGGGAGGAGGGTAGTTACTAAGGTTTGTTGAGTGCCTACAATATGCCACATCCTATTTTGGGCAAGAGACAGGCCAGGTTCCAGCCAGAGACCTGGGGCAAGGTTTGCCAAGGAAAGATCTTACCCTGGGAAAAGTCTCAGAAAATGTAACACCTAGAGACCCTCAATCCTGGAACAATACATATGTTACTTCTCTTTCCTACTGTATCCATGATAGTCGTTGCTAATCACTTCCAGCTCCTTTCTGCTGAGCCAGGACAAGACTTCCCAATCCTTCCAAATATGAGCCTCCCAGTAGCCACCAGGGAAGATGACACTCAAAATGAAAGCTATTGTCATCTCTGTTCTAGTCTAATCCCAACCGATAGGGACACTGAGGGCCAGAGAAGGCAAGGGTCTTACCCAAGGCCAGAGATTCATCACAGAGCAGACAGATTTTAGAAACTGATTTTTAAACAGTTTGTATGAACGAGACAGTGTTTATGTTTTGTCCCCTCCACCAGATGTGGAGCTCCTTCAGGAGAGGGCCTAGGCCTGATTTAGCTTCTGACCCAATGCTCTGCACACCAGGTACATAGTAGGTGTCTATAAATGCTTCTTGGCTTAGTAAGGAAGGAATAGAGTACCAGAATGATACAGAAGGCTTGAGTATTAGCTCCTGAAGCCAAGAGATGCCTTAAGCTTCCAACACTCAAAGAGGCTATCTTCTCAGAATGACCCATGCTGAGAATCCAGACAGACATTCTCAACCTAAATATGAGAGGGTGAGGAGGACCTCAGTGTGGATTAGAAATGTGTCTACAGTAGAAATCTCACCACCTCCAGATTAAACTTTCAAACAGCAGAAACTAAAAGATCTTCTCAAGTCAACCACAACATGACATTTTGATGAGTTTCAACTGCATTACTGGCTATAATATCAAAGTAATGAGGCATAGGGTAGGGAGAGTCCCTTATATCTGTATCATTCATGAGCGATCTTGTTATTTAACTTTGCTGTTAAAATATGACTGTTAGGGCGCCTGGGTGGCTCAGATGGTTAAGCGTCTGCCTTCGGCTCGGGTCATGATCCCAGGGTCCTGGGATCGAGTCCCACATCGGGCTCCTTGCTCAGCGGGGAGTCTGCTTCTCCCTCTCCCTCTGCCTCTTCCCCTGCTTGTTCTCTCTCTGTCTCTCCCGCAAATGAATAAATAAAAATCTTAAAAAAAAAAAAAATATGACTGTTACACTTAAGCTTCAAGGACCAATACCACAGAGTTGACTTTTTTAAAAGTATATATTTTTTAAAAAATGCACCAGTGGTACTTAAATACATACACCGAAAATGTAAAAATAAAACAAAACTGAGAGAGAACAGAGGTCAGGGCCACAAGCATGCCAAAGATCACCCAGAGCCTGTTTGTTTCTGCGGCCTCTTGGAGACCTTTTTGGGGGAATAAAGGCAATCTATCAGGATCCAGGCCTGGGGCTCAGCTCAGCAGCTTTGCTAGCCATGGCATTCTCCATCAGCCCCCGCCATCTCCCTGTGCCTGTTCTGGGCCAAAAGCCAAACACACATTCCTCAGGCCCCCACAGCTTCCGGAATTGAGGGGAGTTTGAAGAAAGGGCTGAGCAAAGCAGAAGCCTCCTGAGAGAGATGGCAAAAGGCAGATATGGGACAGCCACAGCAAGCAGCTTATAGCAACCGATGGGGAAACCAAGGCCCAGAGAAGACAAAGGTCTCATCTAAGACCACACAATGCCAGGATAGTGGAGGGGAACCACCAAGGTCCCCCTCCAAAATTCCTCTCTGATCCTTGCTGGAAGGATCTGATGTTCTGCAACATAAAGGCCAAGTCTTCTCCCCAAGGAGGATGGGTCTTAGGGTTTCAGGGTCTCTGGAGCTGGGAGCTCTCCAGTTTCCTCAAGAGAGAATATTAGCTGCCCCTTCCCCAGTCCCTCGCTACCCCTCTCTTTCCCTGATTCACTCACTGGGTGGCAGATCCTGCCATGTACCTTTTGTCCTGATCACACAACCCAGCAAGACAAAGTGACATCCCTGTTTTGTTTTGTTTTTTGAAGATTTTATTTATTTTTTTGACAGAGAGAGACACAGCGAGAAAGGGAACACAAGCAGGGGGAGTGGGAGAGGGAGAAGCAGGCTTCCCGCCGAGCAGAGAGTCCGATGTGGGGCTCGATCCCAGGACACTGGGATCATGACCTGAGCCGAAGGCAGACGCTTAACGACTGAGCCACCCAGGCGCCCCAACATCCCTGTTTTACAGATGAGGAAACTAAAGCTCAGGGAAATGAAATGACTTGTCCAAGTCTACAGAGCTCATGAATGGGAGAGAGGAAATGGAAACTAGGTCTGTCTGGCTCTGCACTGGCTCTCCCACCACCACCCCATACTATGTCAAGGCAGGTCCCCACATTCTGTTTCTGTTTTCAACCCTGCCCACCTCCCAACCCCCACTGCTGGGCTGGGGCCACTTGAGGCCTGGGGGAAGCAGGAAAGAATTGAACACCCTTGGGGTCCCCAGTGCTTACCCTCCAGCACCACCTCTTTGCCTGTCTTCTTCAGGACCTGCACCGCCTCATCATGGGTAGCAGAGGAGAGGTCCTCCCCATTCACAGACAAGATGGCATCCCCCACGAAGAGGGCCTCGGTCTGGTCAGCTGCCAGGCCCTTGAAGATCTTGGAAATGAGAATAGGCATCTTGTTCTCCCGGCCCCCTGCACAGGCACAGAAAGAGGAAGAAACTGAGGCAGACGCTCCAATGCTTGAGAGTTGCATGAAGGCAAAATTATTTCTTTCTTTTTTTTTTTAAAGATTTTATTTATTTATTTGAGAGAGAATGAGAGAGAGAGAGAGAGCATGAGAGGGAAGAGGGTCAGAGGGAGAAGCGGACTCCCTGCCAAGCAGGGAGCCCGATGCGGGACTCCAGGATCATGACCTGAGCCGAAGGCAGTCGCTTAACCAACTGAGCCACCCAGGCTCCCCAGGCAAAATTGTTTCTGAAGGCCTATCTCAGTGCTCAGCCCAGTGCCAGCAAAGCGGGGATGAGAGAGTAAAGAGGATCTCAGAAATGAGTCTTAGAAGTCCGCAGCACTAATAAATCATGTTCTAAATTCATAAAGGAGTTTGGTCCCTGGATCCTTGGCTAAATGCTTTGGGTGTTTGCCCATGTTTGAGTAACTTACAAGTGCTCCAATAGCTTTTTCTTAAATATTTTGTATTTTAAGGAAATTTCCCACAATGGGGGAACCCACTGATATCCCTTAATCTGGAATAAAGATAGAGGTCAGTTTTTGCTATGGTTCCCCCAAGGATCTCTTCAGCAATTGGAGAGTTTTACAATCTGGGACCCAGCTGAAAACCAAGGCCTTAAAGTCTAGATTTCAAAGGCCTATCCAAATTACATCTCTGATACCAAAAAAAAGCTAATACATCTTACTGAATCGCTTTATTGCTAAGCTCTTGAATATCCTTTTAAAATATGAAATAGTCATTCATAGTTCACATTAGTTTCACATACCAACTGCCAAGCACCGAGCTAAATGCTTTCAATGTTGTCTCACTGCATCTTCACAACATCCCAATCACACAGGCATGCTCAGTTTCCTCTCAGGAAAAATGAAGTGCAGAGAGAAGCCCCTGGCCCAAGGTCATCCAGCAGTATCTGAACCTAGGTCTCCTGGCTCCAGAACCAACACTTTTAACCCTATAGTTGACTGTAAGTCAGGCCCTCAGATATCACATTACCAGTCTATCCCAGAATACTGAAGATGAGTAACTAGTGGCCCATAAAGAGGTCATTATTTCAAGGTCACACAACAAATTGGTGGCAAAGGTCAGACTGCAACGCCTCTCCTGGCCCCCACACAGGCCCAACAGTTTGCTCACTGCACTGCACAGGATTTGAAGCCTAGAAAGGAATGGGTTTCTTTTTTTTTTTTTTTTTTAAGATTTTACTTATTTATTTGACAGAGCAAGAGAGGGAGAGACAGAGAGTACAAGCAGGGGGAGGGGCAGAGGGAGAAGGAGAAGCAGGCTCCCCTCTGAACAGGGAGCCCGATGGGACCCTGAGATCATGACCTGAGCCGAAGGCAGATGCTTAACCCACTGAGCCACCCAGGCGCCCCAAGGAATAGGTTTCTATTTATATCTGCTCTCCTCCACCAGAAACTTAGGACTTCAGTTCAGTTTGAAGCTATTATCATTCCAGGCTGCCTCAGGCTGGGCTGGACCCTCAGAGGGAGGTCACCATGGCAACAAGAGCCCAGGCTCTATCCATGAAGAACTGAATGGAGCTGGTCCTTCCCCTGACCCCTCCTAAAAGTACCTTCACTCCCAACTCTAAGTATGAAGCTAAGGAGTAACTTTATGTGACCTTGAAAATTCCAAGCTCCTCTCCAAGTCTCAGCTTGTCCATCTGTAAAATGGAACTCTATATTAACTCTAAGTTCCTTTCTGCTTTAACACATTGAGTGTACAGTTTCTGGATTGATCTGTTGCCCTCTCCCATTCTGGAGTTTAGGAGCAAGACTGGTGTCCACTCTCTGTCTTGCCCATTTTTCCTTTTTAGATTCCTTTGGTCGGCTGCCTGGGAATGTGCCCTTCCTTGGGGAAGAACCAAATCCCCTGGGCACTCTCTTAAGGCCTGATAATTGAGGTTCAAATCCCAGCACTGTCCTTTACTGTCTGAGCCTGAGAAAATTGTTTTACTTTTCTGAGTCTTGGTTTCCCCACCTGCAAAATGGAGATTGTGCTCCCCACTTTTTACCACTTCTTGCCTGGATGAAATGCATCATAAGCCTAGAGTACCGGGCACAGCATTCAAGCACACAGTGGTAGCTGAGTCACCACCATCCCCACGCTCTCCCCCAGGCCAAAGGGTCTGGAGACACCAATGAATAGACCCAGCACCAGGCGGAGAGAACGGTGCATATCCAAGGTGATAGAAGAGCTGACATCCTTTCCCAAGGCAGATAGCGCCCTGAGAAGCAGATGGGTAGGAATGGTGAACCCAGCTGCTGGGAGTATACTGGGATTTTAAGCACTATGGTTAGTTGCTTCGGGAGTCTCTCCTGGCCTCCATTTTTCTTCTCATCTAATGGCAGTAATTAACCAGGCACCTACCGGGCGCCTGGGTGGCTCAGATGGTTGGGCGTCTGCCTTCGGCTCAGGTCATGATCCCAGGGTCCTGGGATCAAGTCCCACATCGGGCTCCCTGCTCCTTGGGAGCCTGCTTCTCCCACTGCTTCTCTCTCTCTCTCTCTCTCTCTCTCTCTCTCTCTCTCCCTCTCTCCCCGTCTCTCATGAATAAATAAATAAAATCTTTAAAAAAAAAATTTTAACCAGGCATCTACTGTGTGTTTGCAGGGTGAGTACTTCAGAGTCCTGTTCTCACAGAAACGTTACCACTCTCTCATTAGCCTCATTATATAGTGAGGAAACTGAAGTTCAGAGACGGGAAGTGACTTGTCTAAGTTCACACAAACCCAGGACTCAAACACAATCTGGCTGCATCCTAAAGAAAGCTCTCAGTAATTGGAGAATTTCTCAGAGAGGAGTACCAGCTCTATGTCCACTCCTCTCAATTCTGCCTACGGTGATGATGGCCAGATGAGGAAACTCAAGCCCAGGACTCTCCGTCTAGGCACACAGGGTCCTGGGTCCTCAGATCTCTAGGTCCTTCCTGGACCCCTGTCTGTGAGCCCAGCTTGTGCCTCTACCCAAGTCTCCAAACCTGTACTCCCAACTCCAGGCCTTACCCCTCCCCTCCACCTTGGTTGTGTCTCAGGGACTTCCCTCCTCCTGGCTTCCCAGACCTCAGTCCCCTTTCTCCACCCTTTGCTCTCCTAAAGCCCCCCTTGTCCTTGATGTCCATGCAACGCCGACATCTCTATGCCTCCACACAGAACTCCCCACCCACCTGTCCTTGGTGAGCCCCAACCCGCTCCACCTGTGCCTTCGGACTGAGGCCTCCGACTCCCGAAACCCCTCCGACCTTGGTGCTCCCGGTGTCCTCGTTCCCTCTACCCCCTCAGACACCCTCCTTGCCCCCAGACAGAAGTCTTCCAACTCCACGTCCTCCGTAGGCTGCCAGCCTCCGCGACCCCTGCGCCCTCGGCGGCCCCATAGACACCGCGCCCCCCGTGCCCACCTTTGATGCTGATGCCCAGCCCGCCGGCGTCGGCCTTGCGCACCGTCACGCGGCGCCGCTGGAGCAGCAGAGCCTCGGGCAGCTGCGGGGGCGCCGCGCCAGCCTCGGCGGCGCCGTTGAGCTGCGCGGGCTCCGGCTCCCGCGGGGCTCCGGGCTCCGGGCCGAGCTCGCCGTCGGCGGGGCTCACGGTCAGAGCGTCCTCCGCCAGACTGAGCAGCACCCGCTGCCACCGCTCGCCGCCAGCCCCCGAGCCAGCCCCGGCGCGCAGTTCCAGCAGCCCGGTGCGCGGGGAGCGCCTGCCTGACGCCATCTTCGCCTCCGAGCCCCCGGGCCGCCGCGCTCGCCCTGCCCCGCAGTGCCGGGCCCGCTCCGACCGAGCGCCCAGGGCAGAGGGCAGCGGGGGCCCGACTGGGCCAGCGGCTCGCTACCCTACCCCCGGCCTCTGGGGGGTTGGGAGGGGTGGAGCCTCGGGGCGGGGCTGTCCAGGAGGTGTGGCTACGGCGAGGGGCGGGGCCGCAGGCAAACAGGTTAGGACGCGGCGGCGCCCAGGTCCTGAAGGATGCAGTGCGGGACTACTTGGGGGTTGCGGGCGTAGCGGGTAGTGGGTAGGGGGTAGTGGTCAAGAGTAAGGAGAGAAGCGGGTAAGTGCGGGGCTGGGCGGGGCCATAAGGGGGCCGGGCTTCGTATCGAGAGCAGGATCCTGCGGCAGAGACTCTGAGCTCCCCAAGGCCGTCGAGGGCCGGGACCGTATCTCACGGGGGTAGGAGCCCAAGAGAAAGAGATGGATGGAACCATGGATCCTGGTGCGAGGCTTTGGGCGTCGGGGTAGAGCTATGTATGGCGGAGAGCTGCTCTCCAGAGACAGGACTTGTGTAGACACCGAGCCCCCAGGGACTTCCGCAGTCGGGGTTTGGAAGGAGCTGGTTTTACGATGTGGGGCCGGGCCTTAGGTCTGGGGGCGTGGCTTCTAAGGCTGACAGATCCCGCCCACCGGGAATGAGCACGTTGCTGTCTGTTTAGGGCTTGGGGAGGGGATGGACACGGTCCCCACCTCGAAATTGGATGGGAGTTTAAGAGATTAACCACCTGTTCTGTTAACAGTCGAGCAGAGAAAAGCCTGAAGTCCCACACTCTCAGAGAGACCTGGCTGGAGGAGAGCCCAGAGCTCCTGGTGTAAGGAAAGAGGGCTGGAAGGTGGGGCTTTGGTCTGGGCGTCACTCTGTTACCTCCTTGTCGACCTGGATCCCATCACTTCACTTTTCTAGGCTTCAGTTTCCTTATCTATGAAATGGGGATCACAAGAAACGATGCCTCACACGGTTTGTGTCAGTAATCAATGTGAAAATGCATTGTAAACTGTGACTCCTGTGCAATCAATATAGTTGCTTTTATTTATTTTTTAAAGGTTTATTTTTTTAAGATTTTATTTATTTATTTATTTATTTGACCGAGAAAGAGAGCACAAGCAGGCAAAGTAGCAGGGAGAGGGAGAAGCACGCTCCCTGCTGAGCAAGGAGCCCTGTGTGGGGCTCTATCCCAGGACCCTGGGATCATGACCTGAGCTGAAGGCAGTTGCCTAACCAGCTGAGCCACCCAGGCGCCCTAGATTTTATCTATTTATTTGACAGAGAGAGCACAAGCAGGGGGAGCAGCAGAGGGAGAGGGAGAAGCAGGCTCCCCACGGAGCAGGGAGCCCCATGTGGGGCTCCATCCCAAGACCCCAGGATCATGACATGAGCCACCCAGTCACCCCTAGTCGCTTTCACTTATTGAATGCTTACTATTGTCCAGAACTAGATCTGAGCATGTCCCTGTTTTATCTCAACTTTACAGTAGCCTCATGGAGTAGCTGCAGTTAACAACACTCCCATTATACAGTAACGGAAAACTTGGATTTAGAAGGCCTAATTGGCCTGTCACACATTTGTGAGTAGGACAGAGCAGGGACTCAAACCGAGGCTTGCTTGACACAGTACCTAGGCACTGAACCACTGCCAGACAGCTGCCAAATACAGAAGTGAGGTGGGATCCTTACCAGAAAAATCCCACCAAATCACACACTTCACCCAGCCTTCCTATCTGCCCCTCGTCTCCAGCTCCCACATCCAGCAGGGAGGTGTCAGGCAATAAATAGTTAGGGCCACATCACTATGTAGACTCCCTGCACCTTCAGGTAGATATGATCAAGGCAAAGGAAACTCACAAGAAAGCAGGTACATATACTAGCTGTCCACAGCAAACTTATGTTTGCAAATAACTAGAGACCAGCCCAACTGTCCAACTATAAGGAAATGGCTCTATACCACTGAAAATCCACAGAGGCCACATACATAATACATATGTGTTACATACACGTGTACATATAATACATAGATGCCATTTATTCAACTTGCTGTACATTGGCACGTGAGCTGGCTGATTTATAGACATTGTCATTTAAACCTCACACATCCTGGGCGCCTGGGTGGCTCAGTTGATTGAGCGACTGCCTTTGGCTCGGGTCATGATCCTGGAGTCCAAGGATCGAGTCCCGCATCGGGCTCCCTGCTCAGCAGGGAGTCTGCTTCTCCCTCTGACCCTCTTCCCTCGTGTGCTCTCTACCTCTCATTCTCTCTCAAATAAATAAATAAGATCTTTTTAAAAATAAATAAATAAATCAAAAATAAACAATAAAAAATAAACCTCACACATCCTGCACAGCCTATTATCCCCATTTTAGAGATGGGGAAATTGAGACACAGCACTTGTAAGAACAGACCTCTAGGGGCGCCTGGGTGGCTCAGTCGTTAAGTGTCTGCCTTTGGCTCAAGTCATGATCCCAGGGTCCTGGAATCGAGCCCCACATCGGGCTCCCTGCTCAGCAGGAAGCCTGCTTCTCCCTCTCCCACTCCCCCTGCTTGTGTTCCCTCTCTCACTGTGTCTCTATCAAATAAATAAATAAAATCTTTAAAAATAAAAAAAAGGACAGACCTCTATTCTAACCTGCCTCTGTCTGGTTTCCAAGCCCATTCACTCCTACTCCATCTTTCTGTAGCCCACACAGCAGCAAAGGATGAGTTTGCAATTCATTCATTCAATAGTACCTATTGAATATCCCCTCTATGCCAGACAGTGCTAGGTATACAAGCACTAGGTTACAACAAGGTAGTTGTAAACAAGATGGATGGGTGCTCATCTCACAGGACATAAAGCCCACTGAGAGGCAGGATCCTATGGTGGTTAAGAGGATGGGTTTTGTATCCTGATTTTTCTATATTCAAATTCTCATGTGCCCTTTCTTCCCCATGTTTACTGAGGTATAACTGACATATAACACTATGCCATTTTCTATCTCTGTGGTCCTAGGTGACTTTTTAACACCCTTACCTTTCCATTTCATAATCTATAAAATGAGAATATTGAAATTACTATTCCTGGGATTATTATAAGGAATAAATAAAATAATGCTGGTAAACTGCTTAGCACAATTCCTGTACATAGTAAGCACTGAAAAAAAATATGGGTTATAATTATCTTGGAAAACAGGCATCAAATAGCTTTAATTTAGAGTGATAAGTATCAAAACAGAAAAAGACACAACTAAAACACACCCATGGGTTCTGACATATATATATATGATACTGAGTAAATATGAGAGAAAGACAGAGACAGAGAGTGAAGAAGGAAGGAAGGACGGGAGGAAGAAAGAAAAAAATATAGCATTATGCATTGATAATTTTAAGTTTATTTTTCTTTTTAGCAATCTCTATACCTAATGTGGGGCTTGAACTCACAACCCCAAGATCGAGTCACATGCTCTTCTGACTGAGCCACCCAGGCGCCCCTATGCATTGCTTTTTTTTTTTTTAAGATTTTTTATTCATTTATTTGATAGAGAGAGACACAGCGAGAGAGGGAACACAAGCAGGGGGAGTGGACGAGGGAGAAGCAGGCTTCCCGCCGAGCAGGGAGCCTGATGCGGGGCTCGATCCCAGGACCCTGGGATCATGACATAAGCCCAAGGCAGACACTTAATGAGTGAGCCACTCAGGCGCCCCTGCATTGATACTTTATTTTTTTTTAAGATTTTATTTATTTATTTGAGAGAGAGAGAATGAGAGATAGCATGAGAGGGAAGAGGGTCAGAGGGAGAAGCAGACTCCCTGCTGAGCAACGAGCCCGATGTGGGACTCGATCCCGGGACTCCAGGATCATGACCTGAGCCGAAGGCAGTCGCCTAACCAACTGAGCCACCCAGGCGCCCATGCATCCATACTTTTTTTTTTTTAAAGATTTTATTTATTCATGAGAGAGAAAGAGAGAGAGAGAGAGGCAGAGGGAGAAGCAGGCTCCCAAGGAGCA